>NC_089140.1:135959354-136275354 GCF_009819655.1 Sylvia atricapilla
TGCCAGCAATACTGAAACCATGTAAGTAAAAAGAATATTTAGAAGCTTATGGGATAAAGAAGCTTTTCAGATACAAGATAAAATATTTATCAGAATATTGGCAAGTTAAACATGTTCTTCCCCAAGTTATACATACAGTTTAGAAAATATCTGATCTGAAGGCCTGTGTTCATCATCCAAAAATAAGCAATCTGGATTCTTTGGCAGGTTTCTTAGCTCCCTAAATAAACCAAACTCAGTATGCAGACTCTTCACTCTTCATCTTCATCTGTCCTTGGTACACTCATGGGGTTTTATCTCAGCACAAACTAAGCCTCAGGGAAACTATGGCACATAAATATACAAGCACTATCACAATGTAGTGCTTTTAGGGTTTGGGAGTAATTTTCTCACCTCAGAGTTAGCAACTAGTGAAAGTGGTTTACACTACTCTTGAATTTTATTTTTTAATTAAAAATTACGAGAATACATTGGAGGCAAAAATTCTTAAGTCTCTAATTCTTTCAGAGATACATTATATGTTTTCAAAATAAACCCTTTTGTGAAATTATGTAGCTTTGATGGATGTTTGAAAAAAAGATGCAAACTAGATTTCTGGATCATTCACACCACAAATTTTCAAGGCCAAAAGTCTCCATTGGCCTGTCAAATTTATTTATATCTTACAGTCTTAGTCCCAGAAATGCAGCTTGAGTTTGCTAACAGTATCATCGTTGCAATAATATCTGACAGTTTCAAATGCACGTGTGTGAATAATACATTACTAGGTTTATAATTCCTTTAGTTATTCAGCATAATTTTTAAGATATAAGCCTAGTATTTCTTAGTGGGACACTTCACATGAAACTGCTTAGGAATAGTACAGGTCATACATTGTCAAGTTTCAGCAATGAATAATTCTTGCAGCTGTGTGCCATTCACTCTTGGTAACTGGAAATGCTAAGGAACAAATAATTCTTTTTACCTGTTGGGGTTTTGGTTTTTTTCTATTTTTTCATGGAAAGCTGAAGCACAAAAATTTGTCTTACCCTAAATGAAGTGACAGCTGGTCAAAAAGATACATTTGTTTTGTACATGGTAAGAGAAAATGCATGAGAGTACAAAGCTGAATAAAGGTTTTATCAGCATAAGCACAGAATGACTACATCAGTCACAAGTGACAAATCCCATCGTCAGCCTTACAGGTCATCCCATGCATCTGTCAATAAACCTGGCAAAGCAACCTTACCCAAGCAATTTTTAACTACTGTATGTGTTGCATGTTGTCTCAGATATCTTCAGAAAAGCTGAATGAATAATTGTAAGGTATGAATAATTGTAAGGTTTTTCACAGGTATGTGAAAAAATTACTGAAAACTTTTTGATTTATAAAATACATTTTAATTAGAAGAATTTATAATTGTAAATTTTTAGAAATTTGGGAACTATAATTCTACCTCTCCCAGTAATTGAAGTAATCTTCTTCAGACACTTCTGTAATTTTACTGCCATTAGAACAATGCCTAATATTGTCTATCTTCTCTGACATGAACTTAACCATGAATTTTGATGAACTATGTTCTTAGAAATTTCTGCTGACTAAGAACTAAGGAGAAGCTATGACATAAATGATACTACTTTATATTACTGCCTGTATTTAACTCTTTTTTACTGGTTATGTTTGGCTTTTGGGTTTCATACATTAACATTATGTTTCTAAATAAGGATATACAGACATCTAGTAACATGCATATTATGAAATGTCATTCTTATCTCAGGGAAAATCATGTTTTGGCAGTTGATAATTTGAAGATAGGTTATACATTTTGGGTGGTTATCTTTTCTAATTACAGTCTGAAGTAAATAATCTAAGCAGCACAGATGTTTATGATTTTGCAAAGAGAATATAATAGTCTAAAGAATACCATAAAAATATTGTGCTACAATAAATATCTGACTTCAAACTTTTTAACTTTATATGGCAGGGAAAAATACAAATAACAGTGAACTAAACTAGTTAAAGTTATGTGTATGTAAAAGTGAATTAGCTTATCCTTTGTTTATATATTGAAAAAAAGATAGACTTTTGAGTAGTTGGAAAACTATCCTTTAGGATTATCTACATCACATGATGACAATGTCAAATATTATAGTTGGAATGTTTAAAAAGTATAATAATTTTATGACTAATGCTAGCATTTGCAATGAGGTTACTGATAATAAAATATAACCATCTGTCTATGCACAATGACAGCTTACTCTTAGAGCATACTTCAAATATTTATTTTTAACTGGAAATTATATAGTTTCACAATTACCTTTTTTGTCATTTCCTAGCCATCAGAAAAATGTGTTTGAAATCCTTATTCTGCTTCTGTAGATCATCTATTAAACAGAAGAGGCAAATAAAACATTCTATATTCACACTTACTGAATATCTACACGGAATTGCTTATGACTTTCTACACAGAATTGCTTATTACTTTTTGAAATAGGTTCCCCTGTTTTTATTCACAATATGATTTACATAAATATAATGTATTTCTATTCAGGAAGTTCAACAGTTTGAATCATTTCATAGGGTACCAGGAATGGGAAAGCACAATTATACCTCTGTCATGGTTTAACCCAAACAGGTAATTAAGCATTGGACAGCTGCCTGCTCTTCCAAGGTTCCTTTTCAGGTAGTTAATATTCTTTTCTAGAACAGAAACCTGACATAATGTAGCCTGGTAACTAAAATTTTTTGCTATTATCAGTATAGGCTCCCTAATTATGTGTTGGCTTATCAGTGCAAGAGCTCATCTTGTCTGGACTTCTTGGTCTGAGTTTATTTTAGTTTGTTTGGCTGTAACAGTTAATGTCCATGTGGATCTTGTCTACTTTTTTCCTTAAAATGGTATTACTTTATATTGTAATGCCTACTACAAATTTGCATATAGAGTAACAATTACTTACTGTATGTAAAATGAACTCAGAAAGATCGTTCAACATATAACAGGAAAATAATTAAATGATACCTGAGGTGTCAAGGCTTCCAGGAATTCACCAATCAATGATGAATTATGGATACAAAACCAAGTTAATAAAAAACCTCTCAATTTTGGGTTGTGGTGGTTTAGCATGAATGTGAATTTTTTTTTTCCTGAGGAAATTCCAGCATGGATTGTGATTGACAGCTTGGCTGACGAATGGAAGTGTTTCTATGTCTCTGGAAACAGTCTTGAATCATAAATCCCAAGTGACTGGACCCTTTCCTTTTCCTGCTGGCCAGGAGCTAACATCACCTCGTGAGTCGGGGTTCTGGCTGGGCCCCCCAGGGGCAGGCCTGCCAGGACTCAGGGGTCCCTGCCTGTGGAACAGTGGGTGAGGCTGGCCGTGTCCCCTCTGTCCCCTCCCGGCTCCTCCGATAGGGAGAGGAGGAGGAGGACTGCAGATTTCAGATTGATGGTGTTGGCCCTGCACCAGAAGCCTCTGGTCCAAAGGAGGAGAGACTTTTTAAGAACTTTTCTCCGGAGCTCCAGGGAGCTGATCCAAGTTTTAGAGTCACTTTAGATCTGACCAGAATGGAGGAGGTTTCATTCATCAGCATTCCTGAGCAGCTCTCTCTCCCCCTTCCTCCCCCCCATCATCACCTGTGGCCTTGAAGTTCCAGGAGTCAGCTGGAGAGGAGAAAAAAGACGCTGGGCAAAGACTTTAACCCTTTTCGCTCCTCCATGGAAGACAGAGTGATTTGAAATGTAGAGAGACAAAGTCAGTGAAAGAACTGAGAAAGACTACTGGAAGATGGGATGGAGGAAGTGGACATTTCTGACCCGACTTCTCTAGATGTGAATTATGGGGAAATGGACTGGTTTTGTAATATCCTAATGCTGCTTGGGGGAATGCAAGTTCTAGCTAAAGGGTTGTATATATTGATTTACATGAGTTTTAACTGAGAATTTTGATTAGAATATGTCCCCTGCTCCTGTGAAAGAATAAGGAGATCTCTATTTCTTTCGAGATAGGGACAATTTTAGAGATAGAAGAAAATCCTTGTTTTGTACTAGAAAAGCATTCTTAAAACAATACCCCAAACATGTGGAAACCCATAAACAGCTTGGAAAACTGTTAAATGGGTGAGACCGCACAGAATCTGCAGAAATTCCTGGCGGTTGCAGATCTCTGAAAGCCACCAGACCTTTTATTGTGCCGTGTTCTCCATAACCCTAGAGAGGCTCCTCTCCCAAGGTGATGTAGGATCATACTTAAATGGTGGTGACTGACTGAAAAAATCATAGTTTTCTCTCTGTGGTGAGTGGGAAAGTGAACAGTTTGGGGGGGGGGGGGGAGGGAGCGGGGGGAGGAGGTGTTTGAATGTCTCAGAATGTCTCATTTTTTTTTTCTTTTTCTCTTTTCCTTTAGTGTATATTAATAAAATCTATCTGGTTTTATTTTTAAGTTGTGCTTGTTTTGCCTTTTTCTCACAAAGTCCTACCTCCCAGTTGATAAACGAAATTTGATGAATGTGAAACCACAACATGGGTATTACACAGAAGAGACATAATTCATATTCAACATAAGACACCTAACAAAGTCAAAAGTAAAATGAGTTATGGTCTAGTGCTGACAGAGCACAAAGCATGTCAGAAGAAAAATAGGACCTCAAATAAACATTACGCTGATGAGAAGGAAGCATGAACATTTTACTAATCCTTGCAAAGTGAGGAAGGAACATGCACAGTTAATCTCCCTGTGAAGGCTTCCAACTGATGCCAGCTCACTGTTATCCCTCCCTGGCATTCCAAAGACAGAAGCCCTCAGCCTTAGAACTTGTGGGAGCAGTGCAAACATAATGGTAAACATAGCACCAGAGGAAAATGAAAGTTGACCAGCCCCCCAGTTTTATTGTATAACAACTTTTAAATGCAAACTTGTTAGGGAGATACAAATTGACCAAATTATTTCCTCTATGAGTGTTAATATCTCTGTACTTCACCTAATAAAAAACTTTTTCATGTTTTGATTATGCCATAAAATTTTTGGTTAGGCTAGTAATACATTCTTGACATCCCTTGTATGTAGTTACTTCTCTGCTTGTCCATCACATTTTGACCACACCATGTTTTCAGAAAATACTCATAAACTGAGAACAGTAGGGAACTGGATGATGTTGGTCCAAATATGGGGAATACTTATAAGAAAAGCATTCATTTTCTAGGAGTGTCTATTATCTAATTCTATCAATTTTTCTGAGGATCTGAAAATTAATATTTACAACCTTTCTCAGAATTATATTCTTAATATCATAGGCTTTTAGATCTACTTTATAATCACCTATTCAACCCGTGAAACTGCCACATGGAAAGAATATACCTTCTAGGAAACAAGAATGAAAGATAACAAAAAAAGATGTATTTACTTGAGGCTAGGGAAGAGCTGTCAGCTGCAAAAGCAGATGACTGACCAAAGCAGCTCCAGATCTGCTATTACAAACTGCTGAAAGTTCTTGTCAGCCAGTCCAAGACTAGTGTTGGAACAGAAATCTTTCTTGCCTAGTCAGCTGTACCCTATGATTCAAAGAAACAGGGCCAAAATTGCTTCAGTTTGATAAGAAAAATATTATTTTCAAGATGCTATATCTAATTATGAAAAAAATGTAAAAGAAGTCTGAAAATATCAGGGAACTAGTTGTGCAACAGTTTTCAAGTGCCAATAGAAGTGTCTCTTTAGGGGTCTGGAATGAATGTGTTTTTCTCAGGTGACAGATGTAATAAAACACAAGAGGAGTGTGAATAGAAACCGCATTACTAAAGGGAAGAGATTCTTTTAAAAGTTACTTCAAAGCTCTTGCTTTTTATTGTGTATGCTGTCACTTTATCTCTTGATTTTGTTGTGATATAAGTGGATAAAACCCTTCCATTTCATACTTTTCAAGCCAAGGTATTTTCATATCCTGACAAACTGTTGGACTGTTCACAGGTCATAAAACACGGTGACATGGCCAATAACACTCAACAAGACCAGCTGTAATTCAAAAGCTCACACTAAATAAAAGAAAAAATATTCTCTTCTCAAAATCTCTATTAAACTGCTGTTTGTAGAATTGGTTTAATGCTTCTTAAGAATCCATACAGTACAAATCACATAAATTACCATATATAAACTGTCCCTATTCAGATTTACTAATTGATTCTGAATTTAATTAATTTAGATTTAAACATCAAGCTAAAAGGGCAAACATCCTTTTCTGTGTTGATTTCTCAGATGTAATGGGTTGAACTTGGCCAGCTGATAGGTGTCCTCCAACCTGCTCCTTCAGTCTTCCTCCTCAACAGAACCAGGGGCAATATAAGATGAAAAACTCACGGGTCAGAATAAGGACAAGGATATTGTACACCAATTATCATCATGCACGCAGCAGACTTGACTTGGGAAATTAATATAATTTCTTGGCAATTAAAATGAGAATAGGATAGCAACAATCCCAAAAATAAAACCTGCTTCCCTCCATCCTTCCCTCATTTTCAGGTTCAATTTCACTCCTTGCTGTTTTGCCTCTTCCCTCTGAGCATTGCACAGGGGTGGGAAATGGGAGCTGTAATCACCTCATGATGTGTTGTCTCTGTTGCTTGAGCTTTTGTCCTGTACCAACCTGGGGTCCCACCCACACAGACAGTCCTTCACAAAATACTAAAATATTCGTTTTGCTCCCTCACAGTTTTTTTTACTCTTTCACAGCTGTTGAACTGTGTTTTTTACAGGTTACCATAAAAGTGCCACCAGCTTTGCTGATTGACTCAGTGGGTCCATTTTGGGGTTGGCTGAAACTGGCTCTGTCTAATACGGGGCAGGTCATGGTGTCTTCTCACAGAAGCCATCCATCCCTGAAGCTCTATTTCTATCAAAACCCTTCCATGAAAACCAGGTACATTAAATATTTTAAGTCTAAGTTATGTCCCATATAGATTGTAGTTGAAATGGCTATTCAAATTTTTTGATTGAGCAGGAAATACATATATTTTATTATGCAGACATACTTTACTAGTAGCTATTTCTTTCAGAATTGCCTAAGTAATTCTTAAGCAAAAATGTTGGGGGTTTTCAATTTCTTTTACCCTGCCTTATAGAGAATTTTGCCTTGGAAGGTGTGACAAGTCATTTGTGAGCTCAAGGATTAGAGAAAAGACCAACAATGGTGGCACCTTGTAGTTTTCTGTACACTGCTTGTTAAAGGTGAAGAATCAGATGAAACCATTTTAAACTGCTGGAGAAAATTTCATGCTCACATGACACGGTTCACATAGGATACACTAACCACCCCAAGATCTGCTGGACAAACATTGTAACAGGTGTAAAGGTTCTAGGGAGCTTCTGAAAAATACTGAAGGATAGTTTCTTCATGCATACTGTCTGTGGGGGAAGATGTGCTGGACCTGCTGCTTATGAATAAGGAAGAACTGACTGGTGATGTGCTTACTGGTGGCAGCTTTAACTATAGCACTATGAGACAGAAAGCTTTAAGATGCAAAGTAAATGCGTAAAAAGAAAAAACAGCAGAATTAGACCCTCTGCAGACCTCTGGAGAGCAGATTCTGTCTTGTTAAAATTGTGCTTCCTGAGATGTCATGAGATTGTGGCCTGAAGAGAATAAGGGGCCATAAAGAGCTGATTGATTTTCAAGGTTTACATTCTCAAAGCACAGAATGATTCATGCTGATGTGGTAGAAAGTTTATCAGGCAAGGCAGAGCACCAGCATCATTGCGAAGAGAGCCCCTGACTGGGCTCTAATGCAGGAAGAAAGTGTAAGGGATGTGGAGATAAGGATTGGCCATCTGGGAAGACCACTGAGATAATGTTCACATGTGCTGGATTGAAGAGGAGGTAGAACTCATGAGAGATGTGAAGTGCAGCCTTCTGGAAGTACAGTGGCAAAGTGAAGGATAAGCTTGAGAGAAATGGTCAAGAGGTTGGTCGACCTTGGTTCTCAGAGGCCTACAGTTGCATAACATGAGGCAATGGGCACAAGCAACAAAATGAGAAATTATGATTATCTATAAAAAATCCTTACCATCAGGGTGATCAAACACTCCAAGGAGTTGCACAGAACGGCTGTGAAATCTCAGTCCTTGGAGACAGTAAAAACTTGTGCAAAATCATCTTAAGTGGACCTGCTTAAAAACAGGGATTACACCTGATGACTTCATGAGGTCCATTCCAATCTGTTTCATTAGATAAAATCATAGAATTAAATTGCAGTTGTACAGAACTGTGATGTTATGAGTGTCCAAAAACATGCCTCCAAATTTAGGCTCTACATTGGTATTTCTACATCTCAAACTTCAACAATAATTTGAGGGAGGAACATGTTAGGGCAGGTTATCCCTTGACATTTCTTGTAATTCATGCTTTTTATATTTGAGCTCTTGTATATATACATTTCTTTCGTGATTAATAATTCGATTAAAGTTAAGACTTCTTTAAACTGTATATGGTCAAGAAGTAAATAGTCCCTGTCTAATTAGATTATTCTAATTGAATAAATCTAAGCCTTCATTCTCCAGCAAATGCAGTCACTCAACAGGGAAAAGACTTGTAGTCACAAAGATGGCAATATTCACTTATGTGTCTCCTGTTGTTGAAAATGTGATTCTAAACATTATACTAAACATGTTAGTTCTGCCTTATTTTCAGAACTGCTGCCCAAACTCTTTCCTACTGTGATCAAGAGAGAACTCTCCTCTCCTCTCCTCTCCTCTCCTCTCCTCTCCTCTCCTCCTCTCCTCTCCTCTCCTCTCCTCTCCTCCTCCTCTCCTCTCCTCTCCTCTCCTCTCCTCTCCTCTCCTCTCCTCTCCTCTCCTCTCCTCTCCTCTCCTCTCCTCTCCTCTCCTCTCCTCTCCTCTCCTCTCCTCTCCTCTCCTCTCCTCTCCTCTCCTCTCCTCTCCTCTCCTCTCCTCTCCTCTCCTCCTTATCTTTTTTCTTATATTTTCTTTTCATTTTTCTTTTTCCTATCCCCCTTTTTTTTTTTTTTTCTTTTCTTTCCCAATACAGGCAGGAACAAAACCTCCTGTCATTGGCACTACCATTTTGTCACTGTGTCAGGTCCTGTATCTCTGTTTTCCTGTTTGGACTTCATCTTGACAAGTTATTTTTCATTTCATGTTGCTGGATGTCCAGCCTTGAGTCACTTGAGGCATCCTCCTACCTGCAAGTGCACAAACACTACACTGGCATCCTCTAGAGAACGTTCTCAGTCCTGTGCTTGGTCATTCTGATTGATGACTACAGATTCAACTCTTATTATAAAACTGTTGTTTGCAATTAGGAAATAAAATGACCTTCATTCTGACCTGTAATTATGTAGTAATACATTATGTTTAAGTTTATCTTTTATGGTCAGTTACTAGATGGAAGTTTAGCACAATTCTTATGGTTTAATTTATTCCTCATTTTTTCCTTCATATAGTCACTGAAAATAAAAATTTAAACTGCTCGAAGTGTTCTATTCTATAGAAGTTTGGGGTTTTGTTTATTTGTTTTCATTTCAGTCTTTATTTTTCTGGGCTTTTTATGGCAAACTCTGAGAACATTTGAGTATTATTTTTGATTTGTAATTCTTACATTACTTTCTGATTTCAGCTTTTTGTTGAGTGATTCTTTTGAAATAGGGAGCTGTCACATCCACTTGATGAGAACTTTGATACAAGGAGCACTACAAAGTGTTTGATTTCTTTTCTCGGTGGTTATACTGCTGTCTACTGCAATTCTTGTCTTTCACATTCACAGAGTTGGTTTGGGTCAAGAACTTTTTAATTACTTCAATTTAATTGTCATTATCATGCATCTTTTCATGAAAGATTCTTTAAAGAAAGACCAAACTAGTTCCACTATTTCAATTGCAGTTATGCTGAACTGAGATATATTAAAAGCTTGCAAATCCTAGATTTTAATAATTCTAAACATAATATTATTTCCTGATGGGAATTCCTGGTGCACTGTACTTTTTCTCTTAAACACATAACCATACCTTTTCAATTTCATAATGAAACCAGACAACATAACTGTAAGGGCTTTAGTAATATTTACATATAAGGATTTTTTAAGATAATCCATCAACATTAAATGAAAACCCAAAGATTCTCAAGTAATCAATTACTGAAATCACTGTGCTTTTAAAATCTACAAATAATACTGATAATAATAATACCTGAAATAGAAATTAGCTTGGGGAGAATAGAGGCCTCATTCCTTTTGCCAAGTGTAAGAGAATCAGTGGCAAACTTGAGACCCAGTTTCTGAAGCATTGTATGAACACTCATGAATGCTTTCACTGCAATTAAAAAGAGTCATTGACCTCAAGCCTGAAAAACTGGCGTGTTGTTAAATAAGTTTTAAATTAAGGATAAAAAAGGGAAAGGAATCTGTCAAACAGCACGAAAGAACTGACGTGATCTCCCAACCCACAAAATAAGGAAACACTGAACACGTTAAATATTTGTTTCAGAACAAAAAAGATTGACACTAATAATATGAAATGACTGGATGAAGAGAAAAACAAGAAATGTCATCATATAATCAGACCATTTTAATATGAAAAATAAATTTGTGATAATTTTGTATAAATAGACTGTATGCGCACAAAACTATATTATAAAGATGGCATAAATCAAAAAAGAGTAAAAAAATTTGTGGAATCTTATTGGAAGTTCTTTGGGTTAATATCAAGGAAAGAAAAATGGAACTGAGGGAAAGAATTTTTTCCTCCAATCAACCAGAAATTAGCAGTTCCCAATGTAGCTGGTTGATTAGCTGCCACCAAACAGAGTCAAGAAAACCAGGAAGCTATGTTTCTGAATAGATGCAGTTTTCTTATTCAGGAAGACAATTATTAAAATGTAAAGTAAATCATCACAGTGATATAAAAATACTTTTAAAAGCAATAATTTTTTTTATTACAACAGATTTCATAGAAGTCCTGGGAAAGATTATGATTTATTACCATAGAAGTTAACTTTTTAAAGAAATAAGACTGTGTTCCCCTGCAAATCATGAGTTAATGTCTTTAATTGGAAAAAATTAGCTATTTCAAGAGAAACTATAATTGAGGTTAAACATGTTAGAAAGCCGTTAACACAATCTATATCGAAATCAACTTTTCTGTGACAGTGATAGCTTTCTCCACCAAAGCGGAACTTAGTCCCAAAAGGTTTAAACTCTTCAGAGGGATTTTTTTTTCATGTTTGATTACACTCAATTTTAATTATTTACAACAGTTTTATATGTGCATGCATGTATGTCTGTGTATACACATCTTAATATGTTCATTGTGACAGCTATAGAGAATTCTTATCTAAAGCAGGGTTTTGTTAATTAAGTTGCCCTCAAATGGGTTAAAAATGAACAATAAGTTTCAGTTCTGTGACAGAATCACAATCCAAATTAGTCACAGAAGACATCCAGAGAGAGTCATCTGCTTATAAATATTTTCAGTACCTCTCACTGCAATAATTAGGCATTCATTACAAAGTTTAGGAGAAGAATATATGCCATTCTGCTACAATCATCTTTGTTGCACTTACAAACTAGTTATATTTTTATAGACCATGAAAGTGTCACTTTATAGGTATTTTCAATAGGCTATTTTTCTCATAATATTTTTTATTTTGTTGTCAGCTGAGGGAGGAGCAACCATTGAAATGCTGATGATTTTTTTTAAACCAAGTTAACTTGTTTTCAAGATATTACTGCCTGATCCATAGTAACAATATATGTATTTGGGACAAATGTTTTTTTCCAGCTGAAGCAGTATGCTTTCAGGGTGAAAAGTCTAGCCAGATAAGGCAGTTTGTTCAAAGTTGTTTATGTATTATAGAATTTGGCATTTTGTAGCTCAATACCTGGATCACAGTGAGTGATACTGAAAAAGCATGATTAAGGTGTCCCTTGTTCATGGAAACTCTTTCTGGATTAGTTTTATTTCTATGTATTTCCCAGCTAATTACCACTTCACTTAGGTGCAGCAAACAAATGGAAAACGAGATTATTCATACTCCTTCAGACCCACATATGCAAGGCTGATTTTATCTAGAGCAATCTGATATCTTTTGATAATCTTTATTTATGACAAAGTTGATTTTTTTTTTTGACAGCCAAAACTTTCTACAGAGAGGTGATTCTTTGTACAGATACTAAAATTAAGTAGAAACTATCATTTTATTGGAAAAGATGTAGTTCATATAGTTATCTTCATTAGCTGAGTATTTTCTAAAGATGTGGTTATAATATGGAGTTAAGCAAACTGCTGAATATCCACCATGAGGACTGATTCAAATTCTGGTTTAAGGAAGAGCTGAATTTTTGATTCCTCAGATTTGGTATATTAAGTAGATGCTAAAATATTTAAAAAATATTTGAATACTCATCAAACTGTGCTACTTGTTCTGGGTTAAACATCAAGTATTTTAATGTAAAACCTGATGCCTTGAAAATAGGCAATTGCTGTCAGAATTTATCTGGAAAACACAGGTATCTTCAGTTGCAGTTTATCTAGATATTTTTGTTAAACTGTAGACACCATAACCCTCTTTGAGAGTTTTGCTCTATTGAGAGCACATTTCTGGTGTCATATGAAATCCATGGCAAGCCCTTAATAACTGCAATGGGAGCACAGCAGTTCCTGTGGTGCCATGGTCACTCCCAAGGCCAGATCCCCTCTGGAGAGGGGAGACCTCAACACTCCACGCATAAGTTACTTGCTAATAAGGTCTTCACATAAAGGTTAAATTTAACTGGAGAGCTATTTCCTTTCTCTCAGTAACTTCAAAACTAAGTTGGGATGTCTTTGCTGGTGGTTAAGTGTAGTGCACAATGGGTTGAAGATTATCAGCTTCTGTTGCTGAAGTGACACAGGTCTGAGTTTACTTGAAGAAGGTTGTGCCACCACATGATGGGTGGTTGTCACGTTCATCCACCAGTGTGAGGGCACTTGGGGTGAGAAGGCTCAGCTCTTCAGGGCCCTGTCCCTGTTTTCACTAATTGGACCTGGTTCCTCAGGTCACCTCTCACGGGTGTTTGTAGTTTCAATGCTCCCCTACACTTCCTTTTTCATTTTGGCTGAAAGGTTGTTTTAAATGACTCTGGAATACGCTTTTGGGAAATTGAAAGCTCATTGTCTTGTAAGTAGGTTAAAGATGGCGGTTACTTCTTAGTTATGCATTCGTATGCAATTTTTTTAAACTAGAAATCTAGCTTCCTTATACATTACTTTCTTAAAATCTTTCTTGTGCAGCAGCTTCTGTGACTATTTCATCAGAATTTCAGGGATAATTTGAGGGAAATAATCACTAATCCTTCAATAATATTCCACTGATTATTTTGAGCTCACAAGTTTTTGCATATGGTAGGCTTTTGTTTTAAGAAAACCCTTTTATTTAAAACAGTTTTAACCATGAGAATGATTTTTTGATTTGGATACATTTTGTTTTTATACTATCATATCAAAAGCTTCATATTTTAATGCAGCTCTAAAGAGTATATGCTTTAGAAGCCAGGATCATATTCAAGATTTTTACAAGAAGCTTTTAGAAAAAAAATCACAATTATATAGAGTGAGTTTTTCAAGTTTTTGCAAATGATAATGTATGAAAATACGAAGTTTCAAAATGACTGATGACAACATTGAATTACTTACAACAGTGCTCTAGGCAAAAAAGAGCAACCTTATCCATTCAAGTTATGTATTAAAAATATTTTGAATTGCTTTTTTCCTTACTTTTAATTCTCACTAATTTCCTTACTTTTAATTCTCTGTATGTGTTGCTTGGTAACCTTGGAAAAGTTAGTTAAATGAAAGCTATTTTTAGTTCCCTCTGTAAGATCCCATGGTGAGAAATTATTGGCAGAGTGATACTCAGAGGACTACCTCCAGAGGCGTGAGACATGTTTTGCTATGCCAAGGAACAGAAGTTATTATTAAAAAACTATTAATGAAAGCTTTTCACCTCTGCAAAGGGAGACAACATAGTCCCCAAAAAAGAAAGATCTTTCCCTTTTACTTTTTTTTCCTTTACCACTATATATACACTTGGGCCACCATTTTCCAAATCTCTCTGTAGTTTTCTAGAAGAGGTTCAGTGTACATATTAGAGGGAAAGATCTTATGGAACCCCACAAACTCATTTCTCATGTACTTTTTAAAGTTTATTTTATTTCTTTATCCTTCCTACTTGATACGCATAAAACCATTTTCAGGTTTCTTGAAATGTAAATTCCTCCTTGAGCCTATATCACTTGATTTGATCCTGAAGAAATTCCCAGCATTGTCATAGTCATATTTTCACATTATAATCTTAACCTATATGTTAAGGTTAATAATATTGAATGGACCAAGTTTATCAGGATCTCTCTGTACCCAATCTGACTATACAAAGACCTCCATACCACTGTGTGTCGCGAAGTGACAGAAGCTCGTTTGATCTTATCTCCCATTCTGGAACTTGTGGAAGGGATGGAAGTTAAATTTACCTCCAGCATCGTTGCAAGTTAATGCTTGTGCTCTGTCTACTCTCCTCATTTGTGCTAAATTTCTTGGAAATCTTTCACACTGATCAAATCTCTCACAAGATCAAATTTCTTTTCTCTCATCAGGCTGCTCCATGAAGCTTTAAGTGTTCTGGGAATGATTGCAAGACAAGCTCCAAGTGATATATATTAGTTTGGAATGACACAAACTACAGATCTAGCTACAGGCAGTGTATGAACGTCAGGTGATCTGAGATCCCATTTTACATTTCCTGGGCCATTTCTTCACCTCATTTTTTTCTATTGAATAATTGAAGATCTCAATTTTTTTATGCAATTCCACTTTATTTTTTGCCATTGCAAATATAGCAAAGTAGTCTAAAATTGTAAGGCTGAGAGAATTGTGATTGTTCAGCCTGGAAAACAGAAGACTTTGGCATCACCATAATGCAAGGAGACAGTCAGCTGAGAAAAAATAATTTTGGTTATAATATTTCATTGGTCTTTACAAGTTCCATCTCTAATGAATCTGCATAACATAATTCATACAAGTCATTAAAAAAATATGGGCAGAAATATGGTGCAAGATAATGTTGTTAATACGGAGAGACTGTAATTAAAAGTTGGAGCCATAGGTCACACAAAAAGTTATTCTCAGTAATGACTCAGACTTTCTAATACTTGGCCGTATTTATTAAGATACTTTACAGCTGCTATTAGGAATAAATTGCTTCTTCCAGATTATTAAAATAATTTTACTGGGTAGAGCAGTCCTGAGGACAGAAGCAATAAATAGATGGATATACAAACCAAATTAGTTTACCAAGCATCACTGCCAAGTTGCTGTGTTTTTACCACCAAGGCATGGCTAACCACATCATTATGCAAATTATCATAAATATTTAAGCAGGGTTTGAGGCAAGGTTTACCACAGACCTGAATCCAGATCCAGAGTCTTCTGCAGATTATCTATGACTGTTTTCCTAAGAATGTAAAGAAATTGTAGTATGAGTTTATAATTCTTTCACATGTCAGTGACTGAACTGTAGTGTAAGAGAATCATCTGAATTCTGTGTCAAGTCTCCTGGGCAAGATTTTCCAAAGAAAGGACTGCTGGATTTAGCTTTCAATGGGAGATATATTTATTGGCTTATTGGTTCAATCTAAAATTTCTAAAAATTGAAGATACCTGCAGGTTTCTTAAAAAGTACTTGTACATTTGACCTTATTATCTTCTGCTTGTAGAGACAAATATATCTACCATTTACCAGGAGGCTCAATCTGTTACATGCATGAAATCTTTCTCAATGCTGTGCAGTCTCCAGAGACCAGAAAATAATCTCTAGGTCCATTTCTACTGCCTCTCCCTCACTCTCCTGCCCCTTACAGCCTGACTTTAATGCTAAAAGGCCCAGTTCTGCTACCTTGTCAAAGACAGATTTTGAAGACATAGCTTCTCACTTTTCACCATTATTTTGAATCATTTGCTGGAAGTATAAGTTCTCAATATTTTTGTATGGGTACATAATTTTTAACTCTTTAATAACAACATCTGTAGAATTTTAGAGTGCCATGACATGTTTTTCTTTGGTTGATTTACATGTTTTCTGGACAAGCAACAACGTCCTCAGGGAATTTGAAAGTTTAATATTGCTGCCATCTGGCATATATATATGAATGGTGATTTCTGGTCTAACATGGCATGACAAATCTCCCTGAAATGGCACTCTCACTGTTTTTGTGGTTACTGAAGTGCTGTATTTACTGTGCTCTGTACCAAGAGAATAGTGTGTTCTCATATTTATATTAGCAATCTATAATGCCTTTCCTTACATGTACTTGCAAGAAAACCATTATAGTGAAAATTTTAATATATTATAAATTTTTAAAGTTATCATTTATATTATTTATTATATTATTTATTCTCATGTGATGAAGTTTGATTTGCAATTTTTTTTCTCATCATATTTTAAATCAGCTGCTCCTGGTTTCTTTTCTCAAAGTGTTCCTTAGAAAGTTTACTCACTGGAAAGGTAACTTTTGTTTTGTTTCAATTTCTCTTATATAATTTTAGGTTACTAATGCAGTAATGTAAAAAGTATAACTTCAATTAATTCATTACATCAGTAGAGATTTTGTATCCTGGAAAGGTTTCTTTCTTGCTTTGATTCATTTAACATCTATGTCATTCTTATCTGACACTCACTCTTATCTGACACACACTCACTATACTTGCAAGAGAAAGGTAGTAGACTTCTTTAAGTTTTAACTAAACCAAATTAATTGGTCACAATGGATTTCTCTGAAAGTCCTCTTGCATTTTAATTGAAATATTGACTTTTGTGAAGTGAAAAGCTCATTTTGCGTACTCAAGATCTCAGCAACTCTTAAAAAATTCTCCAGACAGACAGTAACTGCAGTGCAGATACATGTTGGCTCCATATAGAAGATAAAGTGACTTATCCTGGATTTTCCATTACTTTTTGCTGTCAATTATATGACTTCTGAGATATTAAGGTACTGCATGCAGAAGACAAGGCTTTGGTGTAAATATGGAAGTGAAATTATACCAAAAAGTTTCATTCCACTCCCTTGTTTATTGTCCTCTTTTCTTATATTTGTATATCTAGAATTGGTAGCCAAAGACAATTTGCAGTTTAGCTACTGTGCATGGAAAGCACAGTACCTTTTTCAGGAAAGCTCAATATCTTAGTAAATATGGTCCTTTCTGGGAGTTATTGCGGTCTAAAATATAGCACCTCATCAGCATTTTGTCCCGTGGTTCAGCATGAAGAGTGAGATCCATAATAGTTTGTGACAAGAAAATATCATTAAGGAGTGAAGCAGAACACTAAGAACTTTGGCTGCCTTTTGTATTTTTTAATGAAAGTCTCAAATTCAATTAATTTGAGAAATAAAGTGAATTTTAATTGTTAATCATATTTTTTGAGTAGGCAAATAAAAAAAGCCTGTTTTAACCAAAAGAAATCCCTTATGTTTTGGACTTTAAAAGAGTTATTTGCAGTCAGCGTTAGTCCATATGTATGGATGTAGCTATAAACTAAGGTATTTTATACATCTTTTACTGAGATTAAAAATACATTGAGCATTTGTTTACTCAATTCCACTCATTTTGTTGAAGTTCTGTGGAAATAATTTTCCTTTTTTATTATTAAAATATGGTATTAAGATAATATGTCTAATGTAAAGAAAAAAAAAAGATTAAAAGTAGACTCAAATAATCTTAAATTTTGATAGGTAACCTGAGACACTGCAATGCAGCTTTTAAAAGAGCTAAGAAATTTTCATCATATATCTTTGACAAAAAAAGGGCAAAAAGAAAATAAGAATTGAATAGCATTGAGTTGATTCATAGGTCAAGCGAAAGATCATTTAGGCCTTTTGCCTGAAAGTTATTTGAAGACACTGTGGAAAAAATACAGTAGCAAAATATGTAAATATGAAAACTTTCCTCATTTTCTTAAAGATCTCAGCAATGTCAGAACTTATACCATCCTCTTAAATAGCAAGAAAGAAAAAATTTTCATTTAAAATTTTGATCATTTTTGACACATTTACACTTCTCGTCTCAGAATGTTTTCATGTCAAACGAATTCCATAATTATTTAGATGCATTGCGGAAAGTGTTTCCTTTGTGCCAGTGTTCTTCCTGATTTCACTGGCTGCCTGATAATCCTTGAATTATGAAAAAATGGGTCATCACTGCCTATTTTTTCTTGAATGTACAGACCTATGTTTGAAAATCCTAGACTAACTCACCTGTATTCACATGAAAAAATTTCATATTTTCTTGTCTTCTCTGAGCATTCTTCAATTCTAAAGACTGTAGCATAGCTTTTCAGGTTTTTAGGTCATGTTTAACATTTTGTGTATTAACTGGCATTTTTGAAAGCTAAGTGTTATGTTTCCAATATTTCTTTCTGAATGAAAGTAGTCTAAATTGAGCTCTTTTCTGTAGGTATAGAAGTTCATTTTGTGAAAAATATTGCATTGCTTGCTGTTTATTCCCCTAATCACTCAGTACTGTGATGTTTTTCCTCCAACTTTTACAGGGAATACTGATATTTCAGATCACCTGTAAGATTTTTGTGGTTAAGTATTTATTGTATTTTGCAGGTTATGCACAGATCAACATCTTCATACAATCCAAAAAAAAGAGAAAATATTGAAAAAATAGTTTTCTGTTGACTTTAAAGAACGGGTTTATAATAGCTAAATCTGCCTTCCATCTTAGCTTCTTCAGTGATTTCTGACATGAAAACTCCTCCTCAAAACCCTAGAAAATTTGCAAAGGGAAGTTGAAATATATTCTTTGAAAATTATATGTAATTCAGTCTTTTGTAACTTTTGTTACCGGTGGCAAATTTGTCTTCTCAAACATACGGCTTTCGATGGAAAAACTGCTGAAAAACTGTGAAGATATGGAAATCATTACAGAACCAGAAGTTTTCTGGCTTTATATATATTCTAACATTCTTGGCTGCAAATTAAACAAGTGATGCACAGGATTACAATGCTTTAGGGGAAAACAGAAGGAGAGAATGCATAAGGGGAATCTTTATTACTCAGTTGGAAAAGATTTAGGGAAAGCAGCTGGACACAAATCTGTAAATTTCAATTATGACCTGTCCTAAAAGCTATATTGTTTCAATTTGAATTAGTTGAAAGTATTTTACATCTTCACAGTATCTTAGGATGGTTTGGATTGGAAAGATAATTCAGTTTCAACTGCCCTGTCATAGTCAGGGAGCTTTCCACTGGACCAAACTGCATCTTCACTCAAAACATAACCAAGACTCCTGCCATAGTCCAACCTTTGGATAAACACAAGTCTGAAGGAAAAAATGGCATTTCTCATACCTTGGCATGGAAAAAGTTACAAGATAATGATGAATATTTTTTCTATTTATTTATTTTCAGTCAGTGTATGATGAATATTTAAGAATAATAAGTACTACCTTTTATTATAAAGTATTTTTAGATTAATATAAATTTTACTTCCTTCTCTCAATAAAACTTCCAGTTAGAATAACTTAAAAGTTATTTATATGATGACTAAGGCCAGTATTTATCCTGAAATCCTATAATACATTTGCAGATAGATAAAACTAATGCAGTCTTACTACTACTAGAGCCACTTTATTTTCCAAGAAGCAATCAATGTTCCTAATAGTAAGACATAGTAGTAAAATTGCCTGAACTGCAACTGCTTTAAGAACGTGAGATGAATATGCAGATATATGTGTACGTGCATGAAATATATGAAAAAGATTCTAGAAAATGTAAAGATAACATGGCTGAAAAAGTTTATCAAGACAGGCATTTTGGTTGTGAAATGTTATGCGTTCCCATCTGCAAGGCTTTATGTGCTACAAAAGTCAGTACAAGGTAGCAGAAGTACGGGGAAAAAAAAGCAGTGTTAAAGAGCAAGCCCTGCTCTTTCTCAGATGTGAAACCTCTGTATATTCCTTCAGAAGCTGTCTGTTTTCCTCTGATTTACCTGCTGACTTCTCACACAGCACAGAAATGGGTGTACAGACATCACAGAGACTACTTAATGAGACAAGGTGCAAATAGGTTAACCACTGCAACAGCACTGTCTGAGCAGGATGAGCAGCCTGTTTGGTATGGTGAGCATGTAGTAAACAGTCATGCAACATCAAAATATGTAAATTCAGATTTTCTATGTTTCCCTGGAGCTTTTTGTACTGTATTTAAAGGAAACAGAACTTAAGAAGTTACCCTCGTGTGGTCCTGTGCTTATAAATATTTAGGAACTTCAAATATGGCATGCCCGTGAAAAAGACTTCCTTTCTGATAGCGATCAATAGTTGCTATGTTTTTGGTGATTTTTCTGGTTTTGTGAACTTTTTGCATGTATTTACAGGCAGAAACTCTAGAAGATTAGGTACATTATCAAGTGAATTTTTTGAGTCTCATCCTTCACCTTCAAACTAATTTTTTATGAGTAATTTTTCCTAGATCTTTAGAATAATTGATCGTATTGTATGAGATGATGTAGGATAATTTCATTCTGAAAATGTGAGACAAAATTTTATATTCCTAACACTCCATGACCACTTTTTTTATGCTGTTTCTAACTTTTAGTTTTTCAATTTTTTTCTGAATTTTTCAGTACGGTCAAATTGGAAAATGATGTCTTTAATAGTATCCTGAAGAACCCATAACATCCTTTACTCCATCATCATTTGCTAGTAATTTATTGTTTTTCAGCAGCATATATTAGATATGTAGTGTTGATGTCTTTAGAATCTATTTCTCTAGACAACTATTTTTTCCTTAATGATTTATAGACTAAAGAATTCAGTGCCCACAATTTTGATTGCCTTTATTCTGGACATATAACTTGCAGAGTAATTTAATTTTTTGTTAAAATAGGGATGGACAAAAAAAAAAAATTGGGAAAATGACAAGTTCATTATTGAGAGCTGCACCAGATCAGTGTCACTAAGGTTCTATTAGTTACTCTAACGAAAAATGTTTTGTCTTGCGTTATATACCCGTACAGTGCCTGCTCAGTTTCTTTCAACTGCTGTTTGAAGGTCCTTGCTAGAAAAAATATTATTACACCTAATTTTTTTCTCCTAGTGGCAATAATAATATTGTTTGTAAATGCAAAATGATCGCTTTAGAATTTTGTAGGAACAAATTGTCATTTAAAGAGAAAAATGCTGTGTACAGAACGCTATTGCATAAGAGATGGAACAGAAAAATTCTGAAGTACAAAACGTTTTCTTTAGTGTATTCATTTATAGTATTCTAAAACACCATGAAGTTACAGCTGATTCCTGAACACAGAAGGAAAAAATTGGATTATTTTGTTAATCATTGAATAATTCAGGTTGAAGGTACCTCCGCAGATTCTCAGACAGAACTTTTACTCATCTGGGAAGCAAAATTGTACATAAGAAATAAACACAGACCACTCAATAGTCTTAAATTAGTATGTCTGGTCACTTCAGGTTTTTGGGAGGAGATGGTATTCTGGCAAATCTTATACTTATTTGGTATACCTGTATTTCTAATAAACAAATATAGTAGAGAAATACTTCCTTTTGCATCGTTAGCTAACTAGCAGATAGAAAAGTAAGAAAAAAGACAGTGATAGGAGCTGGAACTCCATTTCTACTGGCCAATATTTGAAACTACTTGCCTTTTCCTTTCAGAATTAGACCTCTGAGTCAAGGGTACACCACCCACTAGGTATGATGGTCTGTTTGTGGTTAGAAATATGAAAATTCAGAATAAGATCTTGAAGGAAAATATCTTGCCATGATTCAGTTAAGAAACTAGGCTGTGTTTCATTTTTGTCTTTTACTGAATATGAAAGATTCTGAAGTCAAGAACAATCCAAGAAATGTATACACATACATACATATATGTATTTATAAATGCTTATTTCTCCTATTATTCAAATTCCTAAAGCAATGTGAGATTTTCAGTGATATTTTACTGAATTGAACATGAATTTGAATCTTAAGAATTATTGATGTATTTTATAGTTAGACATTATTTCAGTTGTCAAACCCTACAATTCATTCAGGTAATAATTTGCTCCTCCACTGTATTAAATGTAGGAACTCCATACATATTATTATATAGGTAAGTAGTTCTCTTTGTGTTCTAAACTGGCTGATTACTGAAAATATATTTACTATATTACCAGAAATTAATGAGTATAAAAGTATCTTGGGCCTCAGGGTGGAGAAAGAGTAGTCTGATACCTTTTTCTCCTGATCAGAGCTTTGACGGACGTTTGATTTATTTTTCTATGCATTGGATTCTGTATTTGGTATACAGATAGATTCTGGTAGCAGGAGCACTACAGAACTGACAGGACTTCTGTCAGAAGATTCCCCCATGTCTGACAGACCCAGTGCCTGCCATCTCCAAGAGATCTGTCACTGTCAAAGCTGAGTACCACCATTGATAGCAGTGGTGCCTCTGTGAAGACATATTTAGAAAGGTAGAAAAATGCTGTTCAGCTGCTATGAGAAAGAAAATATTGACACAAACTATTGTGCAGACACAGGTGAGTGAAGTAGGAAGGGGACGTGGTGATGCATGAGTCAGAGTTGATATTCCTCTGCAGTCCATGAGGATGACTGGTGACACAGGCCTGTCACTCTGCAGCCCATGGAGGACCTCAGCTGAGCAAGTTTTCTGGCAAGATTTGTGGCCCAAAAGGGGACTCATGCTGGAGCAGCTTGCTCCTGAAGGACTGCATCCTGTGGAGGAGGCTCACTGCGGAATTCATGAAGAACTGCAGCCCATAGGACAGACCAACATTGGAGAAGTTTGTGAAGGACTGTCTCCTGCATGTGGGACGCTGTGCTGGAGGAGGAGTAGAGCATGATCAACAGACAAATACGTCATGAATTGACCACAAGCCCATTTCCATCCCCTCGCTCCTTGAGAGGAGAATTAATGAAGTTGACCCTGGGAAGATGAGAGGGCTGGCAGGATTGTGATTTTAAATTTATTCTTATTTCTTACCCTACTTATCTTTTCAATGGGAAAAAAATTAAATTATTTTTCCTAAGCTGAGTCTGTTCTGGCTGTAAACGTAATTGCTGAGTGAGCTCTCCCTGTTCTTATCTGAACCCACAATCTTTTGCTTGGTTTTCTCCACCTGTCCTGCTGGGGAGGGACATGATAGAGTGGTTTGGTGGGCACTAGGGAGCCAGCCAAGGTCAACCCATCACATTCTAATTGAATGTTTTCTTGGTAATTACATTTTGTTTTATTATTGTAGTAAACATTAACTATATGCTATTCTCTTATTAAAATTACTTCTAGATTTTCAAGACACAAAGTCTGGACTCTTACACTTAGGAAATCTGGAAGATGCCTTTTGTATAAAATAGGAAATTAATAGGATCTTTGAAGTACTTTCTTTCACAGATACATACTTTTCTCTCTTAATAATATCCAATTAAAATTAATCCATTTCAGGGACAAAGGATGTATGGCCTTTCATTTTAAAAATCTGGTAGATGTTAACCACTTGGGGTTAATGAATGGATGGAGTGCTATTTAAAGGATTTAGGGGTTATATTTATTATTGTTAGCTAAGCTATTTGGAATAGCTTATATCGTGAACCTCTGTATCTAGTGTTGGTATTAAGAACCCTTTTATAATCTTTAAATTTACTCAGAAAACTAACTAAAGGAAGAAAAAAATGAAATAATGAGACCAGGAGTGATCCCTTGGCACATTCCCTTGCTCACTGCACAATGTTTGAAGTATTTTGAGTAATTGATTAAGCTAAATGAAGTCTCTTGCCTTTAATAAAGATGTTTGCAAAAACTTCCTGTTGTCTTTTAATCCATTTAGCAATTCTCTGCAGAACACACACTCACTGTGATAGGAATGGGTAGAATTCCTTTGAAAAATGGATAAGTAATTTATTCTCTTGTGCCATTACTTTACATTCAAATTTGTAGGATGATACAAAGTACAAGAAAAAAATTTTACATGTATTTTGAACTCATTTCTAAACAAACAAGAATTTGATGTACATTTTAATTGGAGGAAAACACAGTTAGTTTATCTGGGAGGTAAACATTCCCTGGGCACAGGGATATCACCCAGATATCAGATGTCAACCTATAGTGAAGGATTAGCTACATAGGTCACTCAAGCTTGTTTCCTACCTACTGCTGTTACTCCGTAAGTGGCTATTGTAACAGCTAATTAATTGACCATGCTGTAGAAGCATTAAAAAATTATGGAATATTTAATAGAGCAAAAGGTAAAATTAAGAACATCAGCTCAGCAAGGGTCTTGTGAGGGTTGAAAAAAGGGCCTCTAAATACTACAAAAACAGTGAGTCTATAAGGAATGGTTTAATAAAATGATGCAGTTTTACTGCATTGTTTCCAAATGCTTTTAGGGATCACTTACCCTACCATATTTTTCTAAGCTACTATGCTAGTTTGCCTTCACTGGTGCCAGCTATCCCACTCGATGATTCTCTTCCTTCCTACAGCAGGAGAAAAGGAGAAAATATTATTTAAAAAGTCAGTAATTGAGATAAAGGTATGGAGATCAATTAATGTTTTAACCATAGAAGGAAAAAGAGTCTAGACCTCATGGAAATTAATTTAATTATTGACAATTAGATTTGGAAGGTGAAGGCACCTTAGCCTAGACTTTTTTTTTCCCAAGGCTTATCTTCACCCTTTCATTTCTTACTCTCTACCACCTCTTTCTCCCTGAGAGGTGCAGGGTGAATGGAGAATGAGCATTGAATTCAGTTCATAACTATTCATCTCTCCTTCCTTAGGCTGTTATCCTGTTCCGGTATGGGGTCCCTTCTTCAGGATAAACTTGCTGCAACATGGGTTCTTCACCAGTCATGGTCTTTCAGTAATATCTGCACCAGCATGGATTTTTCATGGGAATTATTTTTTTCATGAAAGATCCACCTGCTCTGGTGTACTGACCCCCACAGGCTACAGCTGCCCCAGTGGGGTCTTCACCATGGACTGTTCTTGTGCCTGGAGCACCTCCACCCCCTCCTTCTTGTATGACTGTGGTGTGCATAGGATCATTTCTTGTGTTCGTTGTTTTCCTCCCCTAATCATCTCTTCTCTCTGGAATTTTGCCTTTAAAAAAAAACCTAACTACAGAGTCACCACCAGCTTGGCTGAAGGGCTCGGCTGTGTTCCTCATGGCTCCCCTGTGTAGGCAGGTGGGGAACAGTCACATCTGGGTACCTGCAGCCCCTGCCCTTAGCTCATACAGGAGTACTGCCCCAAACCCTCTTCTAGTTACATGTAAAATAACTTCCCCTTTTTTTTCCACAGTGATTGTACTTAGCCTAATATCTAATAGAATTTAAAACAAAATATGGAATAATTGTTTACTAGGAATCTAAATTTTGTCTGGTGAATCTATATTAAAGTATGTTTATCCATAACTGAACATCTGGTCCTCTGAAACATAAAATAGTTTGGGTTTGAGTTGGGGTGTTGTTTTCCCAGTTACTCAAAATACCTATTTGTCTCCATCTATTATCTGCACCAAGCTTCCACTATATGAATCTCACAAGAAAATTTTTGTGTTTGAGTGCTGCCGCTGACAGTAGCTGAGTTTCCATAAACACAGACACAAAGAGGTAAAAAAATTAGAACAAACAACAAACCATAGGATAAAAAAAAATCCTGCCATGAACAAACTAAGTTATTTTTCTCATAACTCCTGTAAAAACTTATTAGTTAAGTTATGCCATGGTACTCTGACTAATACCTTTATGACAGATTAAGTCACTCAGTTTATTTTTGCATTGGCACTGGTATGCAAGACAAAATTCTTCATTCTTTACTGAATTTATTCTTCCTGCATAAAATTTCAACTAGATTAATTTAATGTCTGCCCATGAAAACACTGTCATGACACTGTTTTTCCAGACTGCTGAATTTAGATAATGGTGTAGTCTAGAAGATTGCTATCTCTTTTACTGAAGATAGTCCCCAGATTCTCACTCATGGTTAATTTATTTTTCTCTCCAAAGTATTTGCCCTCATGAATAAGATCTATGATAGCTGAAGATGTAACTCCATTCTTGTGGGAGAAAAGATTCACATATTTTTCCAGGGAAGCTGAATCAGGCTTTTACTATTATTATGGGCATATTTGGTCTTTACTGATATTGCAAAAACAAACTCTTTACCAGTTGTCTGCCAACACCCCAAATTTATTGTATAGTCACCTGGTTTCTACGTATCTAGCAGAGCATCAAAATCTACTGAAAGGGGATAATGATAAGAAGGATTCCAAAAATAATGAACATTATGCTTCATGTCTTTCTGAATTATATGTTTGGAGGGGACACAGCCAGGACAGATGACACCAAAGGATCCTAGGGAGATCCCAGACCATCGGCTGTCACGCTTAAAATACAAATGTAAAACTAGGGGCAGAAGAAGGAAGGGGGAGGACATTTGCAGCTATGAAATTTCTCTTGCTAAGAAGAGGAGGCTCAGGAGTGACATTATTGCTCTCTACACCTACCTGAAAGGAGGGTGTAGCCAGCCTCTTCTCCCAGGAAACAAGCAATAGGACAATAGGACACAATCTTAAATGCACCAGGGGAGTTCAAGTTGGACATTAGGAAGAATTTTTCACAGAAAGAGTAATTAGATATTGAAATGGATTGCCCAGAGAGGTGGTGGAGTCACTGTACGTGGAGGTGTTTAAGGAAAGACTGGACTTGGCACAAAGTGACATGGTCTATTGGACGGGTGGTGTTGGATTGTAGGTTGGACTTGATTCTGTGATTCCGAAGTAATCCTGCTTTCCTGGGGATGTCTGGACCCCTGCTTGCCCATGGGAAGGGGTGATTCAGTTCCTTTGCTTGTACACACAGCTTTTCTTATACTGGTTAAACTATCTTTATCTCTACCCACAGGTTCTTACACTATTACCCCTCTGATTATCTCTTGCATGCTACTCATGTTTCCAGGTTTTTTACAATAATACCTTATCTTCTCCTGTTCTGTCAGACAACTTATTTACATGATAGCTCCAGATTGAATTGCATAGTTTTAGACATGAACTTTGTTCCCCATCTAGAGAGATTTATTGGCCTCATCAAGGACACCATTTGTGAGCAAGGAAGTGAAGATGTGCTTTGGAACAAAAGATAAATGTTTATTCTAATAGTTTTTTTCTTGATATCCGTTGTAAGGTTCAGCATACTTTATGATATATCTTTTAACATGTTTATTTCTTTCTAAAGATATTTGTCTATTATTCTTCTATCTATAAACAGGCAGATTCAATGTATAGATAGGAGGATTGAATTACATTAGATTGTAAAATACAGTGGTTTTACTCCCGGAATGAAAAAATACCATTGTTTCTCTTTAATAAGAACTGAATAGATTATTTTTCTCTTTAGTAAGAAGAAGTGAATAGTGATATTATCTTCTATAAATAATGCCATGCATCATCTTTTCCACTGATTTATTTTTTTTAAATTACATTTCTCCCAATAGCAAGATATTAACACTTAACTGTTAATTAACGTGCAGAGGGTTACGCGCCCTAGATTTTGTTTATAGCAATCTACGTACAACATTTACAGACAGACTAGAAAGTGAAAGAACTTAAAAATATCAATATCATTAAGTTGTTAGTTTATTTTTAAAATCACAAGTTATTCTTTGAAAGTATAAATATATGGTTAAAGTCTGTACCAGAATTCTGAGAATTTGCTCTGTTTCTCATGTTTTCAAAATTTGTCTTTTCCTGTACCTTTATAACACATGAACATATCTAATTTAAATTTCACAAATAAAGTTTTTTTCTGATGCCTGGCCAAATCTATTTTACTGGAAATATATTTTTTCTTAATAATATATGATTTAAATTATAAAAAAGACAAATTAACTAACAGCTTAGATGCACAGTAATTGCACAGTCTCTGTACAGATAATATTTCATGCCTGAAAAGAGTAACTAAAAAGGCAACTAGCAAGTGTTTTGTGCTGTGCTTCAGCTGAAAAGCAGAATCCACCTACAGGTTAGTGCTGTCTTGGTTTAGGTCCAGCTGGCAAGTAAGCACCACACAACCACTTGTTCAACCCACACTCAGAGGAATGGGGGAAAAGAATTGAGAGGTCAAAAGCAAGAAATCCTATGGGTTAGGATAAGGAATGTTTAATAATTAAAATATAAATTTTAACAACATGTTAATATTAACAACATATTAATTTAATAACATATCAATATTAAAATATTAATTTTAACAACAATGACAATACAAATAATATTGTAATGAAAAGGCAAGTATCAAAGAAAGGAAAATGTAATCCAAGAAAGACTACCTGAAAGGAGGTCATAGGAAATTGGGGATTGCCCTCTTCTCCTAGGCAGCTAGTAATGGGAGAAGAGAAAATGATCTCAAGCTGCACCAGGAGAGGTTTAGGTTGGACAGCAGAAAGAATTTCTTCATGGAAAGGGTTATCAAAGATTGGAATGAACTGCTCAGGGAGGTGGCAGAGTCACCACCCCTGATGATGTTCAAGAAAAGGCTGGTTGTGACACATGGTACATGGTTGGCAAGGTGGTAATCAGTCAAAGGTTGGACTCAGTGATCTTGCAGTTGTTTTCCAACCTAAATGATTCTATGATTCTGTGATTCTAAGACAAGTGATGGAAATTAAAACAACTTCTTATCACCAACTGATCAATGCCTAGACAGTCTCCAAACCTCCAAATTTGTATGCTGACCAAGATGCCATATGTTATGGAATATTCCTTTGGTCAGTTGGGAGTCAACTGTACTGACTGCGTTGTCCCCAAACTTCTCATAAAACTCCATCCTACTCACTATAGGATGAGATGACAAGCAGAGAGGGTCTTGACTCTGTGCACTGTTCAGCAATAATGAAAATATCTCTGAATGACCAACATTGTCACCAGCACAATCCAGAACCTAGCCCAATAATCTAACATGAGGAAATTTAACTCTATCTCAGACAAAATCAGCTCAAGTACTCATCAAAAATCTTGTGTACATGCTGACTGTGATCAGAAGACTTCTTTATCTTGTTCCCGATCAGTTGAGCTTCTTTGATCCATTATTATAAAGGTTTTAAGATATGCTTTTCTGACTTTTCATTTTTGCAATCTATCTTTCTTGAAGATCTGACCAAAAGCATATATAGTGCCTCTGCCAAAGCTCAGCAGTGTTCAAGGGCAGAATCCCTGCTATTCTTACCTCATTGCAATCCTCCACTGTTTACATAGCCAAAAATTGCATAAAATCATTTCACTATAGGACCACACAGAGAAATCACATTTGTTCATCATAAATACACAAAACATAAGTAAAGTCTTACTGGGAAAAGGTCCATCTAGATGAGCATTTGCATTTGATAGTGGCCAAAAGCACATATCTAAAAAAGGATTTAAGAATAGAGCAAGCACATATGAAAATTCCCCTGAAAACTCCCCCAGCTTTGATCTGTTTCAGTTTAGGCTTTCTTCTCTGAGACTCAATTTCTATGTGTTTAATAACCCTTTCATCCTTTAAAGCTAGTTCTATCAGCACTGAAGTCCACAGCTCAGTCACCTGACATTCACCTCCTCTGGCTTTTTGTGAGTGCACCTTTTGATTATCTTTCATGCTTCTTTTATCCGCTGCTGATACTGGAAAAGAGAAACAATAATCATTGCTCACCCAATCTCCCCAGGACATAGGTTTTTGGTAGACCTCTTGTACATTCTTTCTCATTTATCCTTTTTTACAGAGTGAGGTTTACTTTCTGATGCCCAATACAGAAGTCAATACACGCTTGCTGCCTTTGACTGACAACTTTTCCATTACAACATATCACTTATGACATGTGACTAGAGACAGGATTAACATAGAAAAATTAGTGTTTTCTCCAATATTAGCAAAGGAATGAAAAAATTAACTACTTTTTTTAAACTACAGTTTTATACTAAAATGGTGTTTGCAAAGCTAACTATCTTAAGTCCAATAGTTCACTCATAGTAATAATGGCAAGCTTGGATCTAGGACTTGCTGTCTTAGTTTGGTTTTTTTCAACCATGTACTGCACTTGGAATTCATCCCCACTAAGTTTTGCATTCTATTTAATTATTTGATTGGTGTGAGACAATTTTGCATTTCTTTACAGTCAGTCCAATCTTTATTGCCTGGATAGACAGGGCTTTAAAACCTATTCCAATGACATTCATTTCAAAAGAAAATTACCAGTCTGGAGATCTGTCCTGTATTCTATGTCTTTGTGTTGAATTTATTTTCATTTGGTTTCATTGAAGAAGATCTTGTAAAAAGCTTGAAGCTGATTTTAATGATGCTGATACAATATCTGAAAGTCAAAGTAAAATAGTTACATATTTTAAAAATACCATGGCATATGGAATACAATGATGTAAAAGCCTGTAAGATTAAACACACTGATATATCCTGTCTCACTATTTTACCTTGTGACAATATTGACTTCTTTAAGTCTTTGTTACAAATTATTTTCTAAGTCTGGCTTGTTATTTATGTCTTTTGTATTATTATTTTTCCAAAGGAACATATTGATGAAACATTTTACTTGATATTGTCTTGATTTAAGATCCTTGTAAAGCATTCATAATGGTTATCTAATGAAATTCATTTTATTTTCGGTAATTCAGAGTAATTTTACACATTGGTCATAGGATCACAGAATTATGTTATCTTTAAGTTTGGAAAAGACCTCTAAGATCATGAAGTCCAACATCAACCTAGCACCATAAGCCATGTCCTCATGTGTCATATACACACATTATTTGAACACTTCCAGGATAATGACTCCACCACTTTCCTGGGCATCCTGTTACAATACTTTACAACCCTGTTTATGAAGAAATGTTTTTTTTTTAATTTCAGGTGGGTTAAGCAGGACCTGTATTTTATAAATGCAATCTGGATTGGTCTGATTCCCTGGTTTCCTGCATGGGCCATGTTATGGCACTCAAAATGACCAGCTCCCTGACCTTCCCCAACAGCAAGGTCAGGCTGATTGGCTTGTAGTTCCCTGTATTCTCCTTAGAACCCTTCTGTAGATGGATCTTATGTTGGGGGTAAGATCAAACATAAAGAAAATTTTAAATGTAAAAAAAAGATATTTGGGATGGGAAAAAAGATGCAGTGATGCAGTGATACAGTTTTGAGCTATCCAAGCATCGTTTTTTCTCTCCATTTTTGCCATGTGAGCTCCCTTCTATTTTAATTTCATTACAGATAAACCACTGACTTCTGATTGGTCCCTAGGGCCTCTGCTGATTTTGTAACACACAAAGCATTTCAAGAATTCTGTGCATGTGATTGTTTTCAAATACAGTAAGTCACACACACATATGGTGTATTTTCCACCAAAATAGTTTTCCCACAGCACCTTCACACACACAGATTAGCAGAGCCTCTAGAGTCAATATTCTCTTTTTCTAGTCTTGGTTAAGATGCCAGGTGTTTAGCACTATTCCCACAGCCTTATCAACCGGTCCCTCTGCAGGTAAACCAGGACTGCTGGTAAACAAGCTGGGCAGCAGAATTCCTATTGGTGCTAGAAGTGACCAGCCCAAACTTCCATTTTCGGGGTTTTTGTTTATTTGGAGAGCAAGGGTAGACACTGTCTGCTTCTTCTTCCCTACTTATGTATAGAGCTGTCCATTCAGCAGAGTTAGAAGAATTATGTAGGGAATTGTCACACAAAAGGGATCCTTACTCTATCTGTTTAATATCCTCATCATATAGGAATCAGCCTGTAGTAAATTTCTACCTACATGTCTTTTTTATCTTCTTCAATACGCTTCTTATTTTAGTGTGACCAGCAGCAGTATCAAAAGGAAAGAGGAGACCAGCTGATATTTTCATAGACTAAGGTCATGTCAGAGGTTAAAAAATATTCAGCTTACCATCAATTACTTATGGTTGATCAATAAATTATATAATAGCTGCTCAACCTTTCAGTAAAATAGCTCTTCTTTTCTCTGTATAAATTACTATACTGTACTCTTTTCTCAAGGTTTTGCATCATTCCAGATTAGCAAGGCACAAGGCAGTTTCATTTATTGCTCTATATATCTTGACAGAATTCACAAATTATTTTAAAAAATGAAACTTGACTTGGTGTCTATCTTGAAAACCATTAGCTTTTTTAATGTCTTTTCCTCCATTCTGGAAGATGAATATATACATAAGTGCAATTTTTAAAATTCACCAGCAATGCATATTCTTTTTTACAGCTTCTATTTACATCACCTTGAATAACAAGCTGCTCTATAATGTGTTGTTTCACATTCTTCCTTGTCTCTTGCTCAGTGAAATTCTAAATGATCACGATTTCAAAATGTCTAACAGAGGGGAAGGATCCCTCATACTAAGCGTGATAGCTCAGGTCACTGCATTCTTGTGACCATGTCTATCCCACAGACCAACCCACATGCTGTGTGTGAACAGGTCAAGAATAAACTTTGTGCATTTCATTATTCTGCAGCATTGTGGTTTGGGTGCTGAAATCACTTATCAAACCATTGGTCTGAAAAAGAGAATGCCTAAGAAGTTACGCTTAAATAATCTTTCTAAATAAGAAAGAGTGCTCAATACAGGCAGAAATAGAGAGACAGTAGAGCATTACAGAAGAGATCAGCAATCAGTTCAGACTTCTACAAGGTGAAGTTTCTGTCAAAAGAGTGCAAATACATGTAGGCACCACCAACATTTGTAATTATTGATGTGCCTTCAGTGACACACCATTAAATTGTACCCAGAGAGCTTTATATTTAAAGAAAATTCAAGGCCAAATTTGTCACCAGACATCATAACTTGCTGGTTGGCCAGCAAATGGAGTTCTGACACTAGAAAATGGCAGCAGGTATCAAGTTGGGCTGCCAGGGCAGTGCTCAGCCTGTGGGAGAGCTTCCCTGCTTACTCTGACAAACTGGTGGCCACGGGACCATTGTCTGGCCTGAGCTGAACTTCTGTGATAGTCACAGAGAAACAAGATCAGACAAACCTGGCAGTCAGCATAGGACTGTCATAGGCATCACCCATGATGTCGCCTGGAGCTGGGCAGGTGGCACCAGAAGCAGGGCTGGGAGCCAGTAGGAAGGAAGCAAGGCATGGTAACATGGGACATGAAAAAAAGCCAAAAACTGAGGGGAACCATGAACTTTGTACACTTCCCAACAAAAATCCTGGGAAGATTCTGCCCCCTCCAGACATTTGCTGTGCTTCTTTTTGTCCACAAGGTACTTTTGGGACTAAAAAAATGTTTTGTTTGAACAATTCTGCAACTTTACCTGTGTCACTTGTAATAAGCTTGGTTTCTTCCACAAAACTTTTAAGGTCTAATCTATTTCTACGTTTCTCAAATAATTTTCTTATTGGAATCTTCAGGTTTGTATCTTTGGGATGGGATATAGGAAATTTTACTGAGATTATTCCTTAAATTACAATGTAGTTGCCTGAAGTTAGATTTTTAGAATCAAGTGTGAAAACACACTTGGAAAACATTTTTTTTGAAAAATGTTGTGGTTTTTTTCTGAAGGAAAAACATTTTTCCCCAAGGTAGCAAGTATATAAGTCACGGTGCTGATGCATAAGGAATGGAAGGCAGAAGAGAATATGTCTTCAACACAAACCTGGTGAGGTTTTCGATATAAAGTTGATGTAATAAAAAAGAATAGTATTTATTTTCATTTGGAGACTCAGAATCTTGGGGATGGTGTGCCTATCAATGACCTATGAACTTCTCGATTTACATGACATGCAATTAATCCTTATGGACTTGATTCACTTACCTGATTGGAAATTTTATCCTGCTTGGAGATGACGCAGCTATCCTGTTTAATCTCTGAAATTGTCTGAATTTCCCGTATTTGAGTCCCATGCAACTGTTTCAGATATTTACGGAAAGCCAAATAGCATGGAAATCTTCCCTTGGACAATTGAATGGATCCCTGACTGAATCTATTTGATCTATTGTGGTTTTACAATTTACTCTATACTTTTTACTTCAGGCAGATGGACAAGACATAGAATCATAAGAGCTGGAAAAGACCTCCAAGATCATCAAGTACAATCTTAATATCACCATGCCCTTTAGAAGTTTTGCCATTTCATCTTTGTTATTTTGCTCCTTTCCAACAGAACTGGAGTTCTGTTGGAAAGGAGCTAAATAACAAAGAACTGGACTGGCGAACTTTCAACTTAATAACAAAGTTATTTACTTATTATTTATTTAACTCCATTACAAGGAACAGAACTGAAGAACCTCTGGCTTCTAAGATCATGTTTTCTTTTGCTAGCCAGAGGTTTTCTTTTGCTATTGGAGCACAATATCCTCATTACCTCTCCTCTTCCCATAACTGACAATGTTCTCTCCAAGACAAACCTAGCCACTTATTCCCTATATCCACTCATGGCACGAATAAAATAGTTGTAATCTGCCAAAGAAGTACACAAAAATAGGGAAGGAAAAAGGGAAGAGAGCAAATCCCTATTCCTACTTCTATAGTCCATGAGGAAAACAATATGAAAAAGGAGGCATTACCTTTCCTTACCTAATAATTGTTTTTCTTCAGTCATTTAATTCTGCCTTTTCTTTCACAATTTTCTTTCAAAATTGTGGCCTGGAAAGCTGATATCCTTGCTTTAATCAGCTGAGGGAATGTTTTCTGCAGGCATTGGTAATATTTGGTGCAGCAAATATTGAGCATTCAGGACCATAAGCACTACAATACTACTCCTGTAAATAAAGACAGTGGAAGATACTAAGCTTGTGATTATATGGAAATATATAAATCAACGTATCTTAATTTCATATTATTTACTGGAAAAATGTGAACTGATTTTGTAGCAGGGGATATTGTTAAAATCTACAGTTACATTTTAATATTGCTTTAAAAACTGGATAATGATGGGACTTTTTCAGAATAAGAGAGATACAACAATCAAGATACATCATTGGTCTGGGATTTTGTATCAGCATGTGTGTACATACAGTGCAGTGATAAACAAGAAAATCACAGTGTTTTCCATAACAATCTCTTATGTTCAATATTAGTTCTTCCAGATTATTAAACTGGTTGTTCTTAATGGATAGATGTTCTGAAACTACTACATGAATTGAGACTTTTTTTTTATCCTTTTAAATTTTTTCCTTTTTTTTTTTTTAAGGAAAATTGACTTCTCCAGAAAACTAGTATAACATTGATTAGTTGCTCTGGAGACTGAAATCCTGTAATTATCTTCAGACAGGTGAAAGAGCGTCTGTGCATTCCCTGTGATAGCAGGAGGCAGCATTGTAACAGCAGGACATCGTGCAGAGCCAGGAAGATAAAACACTGGAAAAGCTGGATGCCTAGCTAAAGGCACAGTAACTAAAAGAACAGGTTAAATATCATTAGTTCATTAACAAGCGAAGTTTGGATATGTGGGAGGCATACAAATACCTGATGTTTCATAGGCTTCACTTTCTAAGTAATTTTTAATTTTGTTAAACAAGTAAGAAAAAGAAAATTAATTAAGATATGCAAGTAGTTCTACTAATGTCTTGGTTTTAATGCACTATATTTTTCTGTAATTTTATGTCTATAGACAATATTAACCAGATTAACATGGTTTTATCAATACAAAAACATATTCCTCTGCACTCTGAGTACTAATTTTCCATAAAGATGGATTCCTTTGGTATTCCATTGTTTTGTAAGCAAAGAAAATGGAAAAACAAGAAAGTCAGAAAAGTTTTCAGGATTTTTGTTGACAGTATTAAATTTCAAGAGATTTTATATTTTGAGGTGAAATCTTATGTAGAACACTTTCTAGAGCAGCTTCCCCTTTTTAATATAGTACTCATTTCTATTTACTGGCTTTCACTGAAGTAACTTGTTCTCTGAAATCAGTAATTATTTAAGACTAGCAGAATTTGCCTAAAACTAAGAACCCTATGTCATTTGTGCTTGATTTTCAGAATAGCAACAAAATTACAATTATAATTTTCTTTAAATGTAAGCATTGGCCTCATAAGACTCCCAGAGCTATATGACTGACCAGCTTTGCTTAATGTTCAAAAAGCCCATAAAAGTTATGTTTAAAGAGTGAAACCATTCCAGAGGTTACACAATGATGCAGCCAATTGTTCTTATCATGCAGAATACTACATTGGATTATTTATGTAGGGTAACTTAATTTAGTTACAGTATTGCTTATTTTAAATTTTTTTTCAGAACATAGAACAAAGTAAAATTTAGACACACTTCTTCCTTGAGGGACTTGGAATGTTGCTCACATTGTTTGATCTTCTTGATGACTAAATTTGCCTTTATTTCATTAAACTTAAATAGCCTTTAATTCAGGTAAATTCAACTTCTCAAGAAACTAATGCTTCTCGAACAGTTGCTTGAGTAAAACGTTTGAAACACATACATCATCTTTCAGTCTTAACAGAAAATTATTTGTTGAACACAGAGTGTTGAACTTCTCCAATCAAGAAAGCCAAGTAAGATTCATCAGAAGGGTGAAAAACACTTCCCATAGATGTCAAAACGTGATTTAAGAATTAACCCTCTCAGATTTCCTGGAGGGTTTTCAGGCAGTGCATCAAATTCTTGGTAGATTGTCAGGAGAATGGATGGTAGTAGCAGACACATAATTCAATATATATTCACAATGGAGTGTCTGTCCTTAGAGCTGTTGTCTTTGTGGTACTGCTGGTTGTAATCTGAGAGAAAATTGCTGATGAATGTTTTACTTGGCTCTAGAAATGCCCTGCAGAAACTGCCAATGTGGGTTTTCAACATACTTATTTTGATTTTCACATAAATACCCACACATTTCCCAAAAGTATTGATAGGATCCTGCACTTATATGTGGCCTTTATAATACCTTTTTGATTCAGCAAAGTGATCTAATTTTGCACAGGTTTGCAGATATCAGTTTGCATAAAAATTTATGCCTAAACTGGGAAAAAAAGTTGATGAGAAGAAAATGATACAGTAGGCCCAGTAATAGATAAGATCAATCAGAATTTTGAAATTTTTAACTTAGTAAAACAGTCGATAAGGTAAACAAATTAAGTGAAGAAGTAGGGGGAAATGTCTAAGTATGGGACAATGGTGCAAAAATAAATACAAAGATAATTCTTGTAATTGCTGATCAGACCTGCATGATATCCAAAGCCAGTAGAAGTATTCCACTCATAAAAGTGAATTGGATTAAATACTATTATTAATAGTAGCCATAACAGAAATAGTACAGAAATACACATAGTCATAAACACATGACCTTTTTAAAATAATGAGGGTAGTGGACATAATATTACATCACTATGTGCATATTGATTAACACATTTCACACATAGTTTGGAAAATTTTCCCATATTAAAAAACCCCAACATACAAGTCAACTTACCTTTAAGCACTGGGAATTGCTGTGAAGATAATTTGTTCCCCAAGTTAGCTTCTCTGGGACCATGAGCCAGGAAACAGAGCCAATTTATTTTAACATAAGGAATTCGAATAAATGGCAGCAATTAAGGATTGTATTTCACCTTTATTCCCATATTCTAATCTGACTAGGCAAAGGTGAGTTGTTAGGTAAAGCCTGTGCATTGCATTTTGATAACATCTGTGAAAAGGTTTGGAATTAGATTATTTAGCTTTTGTATTTGTATACACACCTCATTTATATATATATATCACGAACTAAAGACTTTTCATATCTTTTAATTTCAACCTCCTTCTCTCAGATTTTTTACTTTAAAATATTTTTTCCTGAAATTTCTTTTTTTTGGAAGTAACAGTCTCTGAGAGGACTGGAATTTCTATAAAATTCTGTAAGTGTTTAGACAAAATTGATTACTAAAATGTATTTGTTTTATAAGTATACCTAAATGTTCATATTTGTGCACATTATGATCATTATAGGAAAACATCTTAGTGTTTAGCAAAGTATACAAAAGTACAAGAAAAAAATGTTTTAAATGCACTTAACAGAAATACTTCTTAATATGTAGACAAAAGAAATGTTGATGTCATGTTATTAATATTTAAAGAAAGAATGAAAACATGATCTTCAAGAGGAAGCTTGAGCTAGAAAATTCCAAGGCAGTGGCAGAACTGTCTTGGCAGGACATGAGACCTTGCGCTTGGTGAAAGAGATTTTTTTCCTTTTTTTTTTTTTTTTTTTTTTTTTCCTAAGGGAGGCCAGAGGATGTGTAAGTCAGGAATCCCAGTGTTCATCGATCTTTTTTGACCTAACAGTGTTTTCTATTCTTAATAGAAATTAAGTTTCAGTTTTTCCAACATAGATTATAGGAGATGCTACAAGTCAGATTTAAGTGGTGCTCTCCGTTGCGTTTCACAGCAGCACAGAATCACGGAATACCCTTGGTTACAAGGGGCCCATCAGGATGATTAAATCCAACTCCCAGCCCTGCAGAACACCGTCCCCAAGAGACCTGGGAGCTCTGTCAAACTTGCTGCTGTGATCATTCCCTTGGGGAGCTGTCCCAGTGCCCCACCACCCTCTGGCTGAAAAACCTTCTCCTGATGTCCAACTCAAACCTCCCTGACGCAGCTTCATGCCATTGCCCCAGCTCCTGTCACTGGTCAACAGAGTGAGACATTTGTGAAACTCTGTGCTCAGTTTGGAAAGGCAAATCAAGAAGTGAAGGATTGCATTGCAAATGAAAGGTTTGCCTTTAGTGTTTTTCTCATCCAAGTTGGTAGATATGGTGTTTTCTTCTTGGAAATAATCAGTGTTCAGTAATGAGTCCAGCTTGAGTTTTTTCAGATACCTACCAAATGATTTTCTCTACAGGGTCTCTTTCCTCATCCATTAATCAATTATTTTCTCAAAATATGTGGGAAAATTATATCTGTGGCATCAGTACTTTTTTAAGAAACTTAACTGGATTTGAAATTTCCAAAGATTGAATAATCAGAACTGAAAACTGAATGCAAAGTTCCTCACACAGCATATACATAAAAACACACTCCATACATTCATAACTGTGGTTTCTGTAAAAATCCTGAATTGAAGGTGATTTTTTTGCTAATTAATGCATTCAGTTTGCATATATACTGAATGCATTAATTAGCAAAAAATCATCTTATTTTATTTAAATTTATCAGTTAATAAATTTGGGCAAGAAAAAGGGGAAAAGCAATAAATTCCTCATGATGTAAGAAAAAAGTAGATTTATCTCAGCCCAAAAGCTTTTCCAATCCTGTAATCATTGTATAAACTCCTCTTATTTTAAAGTAACAGTAGCTTCCAAACACAAGTCAAATATAACCAGTGCATCTGAATAGAATGGGAGTCTCCAGAGAGCCTAAAATTAACTTTGAGAGCTGAGCATGCCCTGCAGTCCTAGTAGGTGATATTATCAGGATTCCCTGCTCCTGTTCAGAATTTGCCAGCAGCTCCCAGAAGACAGACTGTAAGGATGTGGCAAAGGCAGGACATTTGCCAATTAATCAAGAAGCTGTAGTATGGTTGTTGACCTCTCTTAGATGAGAGGTTCCAGATTGCACAGAGGGCAAAAAGATAATCATTGGTGACTTGCAGCTTCTCGTACCTGAGGATATACCAGGCTGCTATTGCTCTATTTCTTGCTAATCTCCTAGAGTGAATAGTTGTAAAATAAAAATGTAAGGTTTTTAGTCTTGCAAGGCCCTAATCAGACCTTCGGCTCTCAAGCTCTGGGGCTAGACTTTTCTTTTTAGCAAAAGAAAACTGGGGGGTTCAAAGTATCACATAAGATAGGGGAACACATCTCTTAGACTCATCAATTTGTTTAGGTTTTTTTCGATTTTTTTTTTTCTTGTTGCATATTTTTGCCAAAGATCACCATCAGGTATGATATACAAAGAGAACTTTTGAGAAATTATTATCACTGCTAATTATAACCACTTGCTATAGCATGTTTTGACCAGATATAATTTTACCCAGTGGCCAAGAAAGGTTAAATGGAAGAGTGAGTTTTAATTTTCCTATTTCACTTTCTATTCAATCCAAATTCATGGAGCAAAGTCATTTTTGAAAGGGAAATGGTTGAAGTATTGGCGACATCTAAAGTAGTAGTCACTGGGAAAAAAATCAATATGATCCAGTTTAATCCAAAATTAGTTAATTAGATCTAAATTCATGACAACATAAAGAAAAAGGAAACATTGAATAATTTTTATTTCTCCATCCACATTAAGGCTGTTAACATAAATTTATCAAATGTTATGAATTCTATGATTTCTTCTCCAATTTTTTATCATATCTTAATTTATAAACTTCATTTTTCATCTTTAACTTTTGCTCTTACTTCTTAAAATAACTCTCAGAAGAATTTCATTCCAGACAGCAAAAAAACTTGTTCAGCCTTATTAACATGAATTTACTGTAAAAGATAGAGGAGGTGAATAAAATAACTCAACAACCTTCAAGACCTTTATATCATATTGCTGAATTACAATGAATTGTTTGTAGAGCCTAAGAGAGTTACAGACTAAATAGCGAAAAAGGTATAAAACTTGATTATATTCCTAATTAATTCAGGCTTCACCTTGAAGGATATTGTTTTACAACAGAAAATACTTCCTATAGCTAGATTATTCAAGACATCCTTAATTGAATATAGACAAAAGAATTAATAGGTCATATTATATTTCCCCCCTGCCATTTCCTTGAACTGCAGATCAACCTAAAAGTCTTGTTAGGATTTTAAAAGCAAATAAACAGTAGATGACAGTGCAGTACACCTTTTTTTAAAGGAAACATCTCGGAGAATGTGTTTGTTTTATGAAAAAAAAAAAAAAACCAAAATGTTTTGATAGTTATTGTTTACAAAATAAATAAATTAAAAAAGGATTGTAGGTAAAATAGGTGTATTTTTTTATTCACAAAAGAGATTTATGCAGAGTTTTACAAAATTTTTCTCTCCTGTGTGTTTAAAAATTCAAATCTTTCAACTGCATTTTTACATTTAAATGTGAATTCCCTGAAACTAATGGTGTTCCCTTTGGCATTGTAAAGACTTTATGGTTCTAAACTCCTCTTTAAATAATATCAACTACAGATCAAAAGTCACCTGACACCAGCAGCACCAGAGTCATAGAAATGGTCTTGATATTGGGAAGGGAAAAGTGCTTTGAAAGGACAAGTAAACAGCACATGGAACAAAAATGGAGTAACTAATACTTAATGAAGATTCACAGGTCTTTAAGGAGACACAGAGAATCTCAAACCTCTCAATGTTCAAAATTTCCTGGAATTCAGAATAAAAACCACAAAATAATATTTTCCCTCCATATCAGCAATGAATGAAGACAATTTAAAATAGTTTTAATAATGTTTCAAAATAGCACACTTCTGTTTATAGCTAGTTATTTAAGAAAGACCCATATTTAGCATGTCTGCATTAGTAGAGGCACTGCTTCATTTATTTATTTGTTTTAAGGGGGGAAAGCACTCTAAAAAAATCTCTTTTGAAAAGCAAAACAAAATTATTTTCCAAGATAATGAAATTTTATGCCAGCCTGAAAAAAATTGATCTCAAATCGAGGTAGCTGTGATACTAAAATAATATGGAACTAGATATGTTAGGTAACTGACTCCAAAGCTGATCATCTGTAGAAAATATCTGTGTTAGATGAAGAAAGTATTTAAAAGGAGAAATAAAAAAATACATCATCTAAAGATATGTTGAATGACTGCAAAATGTGGTGCTGCTAATAATGAGAATATCAATGCATGTTTAGTGTACAGATAAACAATTAAAAATGCATTCAGGATGCACGATAGAGTAGAATAAGGAATAGAAGAATGTGTCATACAACATGTAAATAGGTTACTGGGCAGAACTGTGGTGTCACAGCTGGTTTTGTCAGCAGCTGCCGAGAGCCATGATGCCAAGCTATCACATTGCCTTTTGATAGCCAAGCAAGCTGAATGTCTCCAGGGTCAGGCACAGCTTCTGCCCAGGCAAGGGAGTGTCTGTGCTGGGGGAGTCATGCAGGGAGCAAACCATGGGCTAGTGTGGGAGGCCAGAATGACAACGGGTATGACTCAAGCCATCAGCCATTTACAGAAGCAGCAGGTGCTTTGCTGAGGCCAGATTTGCACACACACATCCAAACCGAGGGACGGAGATGTGTTCTTGAGTGCGTGGTGGCAAAACCTCTGATCTGTGTCAGAACAGGCCAGATGAAGACCTCCACCACTGAGGATGGCCTTATCAAACACTTGATTAGCAAAAGGCTAGGTTTTGAGCCAGGTAAGGCTGACAAGAAGCAGATCTCTGAGGTGAGATAATGCTTGTTATCGTGCTAATGTCCTTTTTGCACAACTGGCACAAGTGTAAAACCCACACATCTCTCTGGAAAGGTGTCCATGCATTCACATTCACACACAGGGTTGAAGGTATTCATCCCTTCAGGTGGGACATCAGTCATTCAACTATGCTGGCTGGTGTTAGAGGCATCTGTCATGTCTTAGCAGGTTTCATAAACCATTAAGGACCCCTGAAGCACCCCCAGACTCATTTCTGGGGCCATCTACCAGAGGACCACCCATGATCCAGTGCTACATCAGATATTGTAAACCCTCTCTGCCCCAAGTGAGGCACCTGGCTGCTCCCACCTGAACACATTGAACATTATGCTTTATGAGCTTTCCCCACTCCACTGGATCAGGAATGAGACCAACATTTTGAACACTGGACATAGAAACTGGAACAACCACATCTTGTCTCTGGATCCGTGGATGGAGATGTCTTTCCCCTCTGCTATTTATTCTTAACCTCTCTTTCTCTTTCTATCTTTTCCTTATATGTTTCTAGAGAGATATCCTTATACTTTAATATTTTTTCATTTCTGAGACAATAACAAAAATGGCTACATACCTTCATTCCTTTGCAAACAAATTTTTCTAAAATAAAGCTGCCATAGATATATATAAACACCAGATATTCAGTGTCATTTTACACTAATCTGCTCCAAGGAATCTCTTAACAAGAACCTCAATTTCCCTGCCTTCAGGGGTGGATTATAACAGTCAGGCTCGTCACTGAACAGCTGCACCTTTGGATTTTGGTGGGGTTTGGCAGTATTGGAGTGAGGAGCAAAGTGAACAGCATAAGACAATAAAGAGTAATCAATGCAACTGATTCTGCTGACTATAAGCACAATTCTCTGTCCTTTTTTTGATCTCTGTTGTAAATGTAAGCTGATGATATCATTCTCACAGTTAACCCTACTTTTGAATGTTAAGGGATCATATGAGGTGTGTTAAATTGGTTCTGCTTAAAGCTTTTGTACTTCATCCTGCTTGGCAGTTGTTTTAAATGTGGCTCCAAAACTGCAGATCATCATATTTGGCACACAATCTTGTGTTTTGCAGGTCCTAGCTGAACTTTGCTTGAAACTCAATAAGGGTTCACCTCCTCAGATGATGATCAGAGACCCCCAAAGAGGAGTACACAGGTACAATAGCAAGTGCTGAATAAGGCTACACAAGATGATTAGGGTAGGTGTAACTGTATTCTATGGGTTTATGTGAATTTTAGTGTATAAATTCTTTTGCTTTTTATTCTCTAGGATGCCTGATTTGTGGAAAACTTCCACCTTGCACCCTGCACAGAATAAACAATGTCTCATTTTTAAAACTGACTCTTTCCTGTGTTTAAAGACGTCCTAAAATGTGGCAACAATTTGAGCAGGGATAGGCAAAGAAAGGCGAGTTTAATTCATAAATCCTTAATATCAAAATATTATATATTTAAATTAGGAGATGTTACAAAATTCCTTGTTGATTTTCTCCAGCTCTTCTACAGTAATAATAGTTTATTATTATATATAATTTCTACTTCAGGAGCTTTTTATATTACTGGAAATAATTATGTATCTGCTAGTTACTATTGCGCAGTGCAACTCTATACCAGGACAAGCATATACCTGATCTGAACTATAACTGTAAAACTAAACTCTCATTTATCAGTTAATATGAAACCAGAACACTGTCATACTTCAGTAATATATTTATCATATTTATGATAAGAAAAATGATGTTAGAATGTAAAAGCTTTATTGTTCTATTACTGATTAAAATTAGCCTGAAACAGTACTTTAGACTCTGTTATTCTTCCACTGCCAAGTCTCAGACTCTACATAGTCAGTACATCAACTGATATTGTTCAATGGCAGTAAAAAAAAATAAATCTAGCTTTCAGTGGCTGTGACTGAACTAACTTCTCATGTGTAGTCCCTTTGCTAACAGAGGTCTATTAAAAGAACAGCTTGCAAAATTCTATGCTGCATCTACACAAATGGCTATCCAATTTGTGAAATAAAACCAGAATTTTAAATTCACTTACCTATAAATTCCCTGAGCCACAACTTTAAAGTAAGGTTAGAATTTATGTAAGTTTGTTTTGTTTCAATTTAAATATGAAAAGTACTTATATTACCACAGGAAGTACATGATCAACTCTCCCTCAATCTTCCGAAGTGAAGTAACTTTCTAAGTGAGGTCCTCAGATGCCTAAAATATATATATATTATTTCATTTGAGGAGTTAATCCAAATTCTTTTAGCCTTACCTAGAATAACATTTTCAACTGTTCCATAAAGTGTAACACCACTTCAATGTATAACAGGTGAAACAAGTGAATTTACCAGTTCTATTTTAAACACACCATCTGTGACATTTCTGTTGTAAATGTTGGCAGTACACTGACACCACATTACTAAAGTGAATGAGACCTGACATATGAAAAAATCCCAGGTTTCTATTCCACCTAATATAGAGATATATGAATAAATATATATGTAAATTGTCTCTTATTCAGTTTTTTCCTTTGGAAAATGTCAATGCTACTATTAATAACAATGGTGTAGACTGCACTAGTATTCTAATACCTGTATAAGCCCTTCTGATCTTGTCAGAAATTAAAGGAAGAAATCTTGCTGACTAATGATTCTTGGCATGGTATAGTAAACCATCTTTGTTCCTTTCTTGGCTTGTGCTGCCAGAAGCAAAAATTCAACATGATCAGGTTTTTGTGGCAATAAACTGATGGTGTTTGGAGTCCTGAAAAGTTGATAGAAAAGCAAATATTTGGAGATGAAGGAGTCTGCCTTAAAATGTGTGCATGAATGTGACATGAGCAAGTAAGATAACCTCTTAAATATTATCTTTTTTGTCATCCGGTCCCTTACCTATAAAGTTTTACCTATTACCTATAAAATGTTTTAAATTCTGATAGCTAATAAAATTAAATGATTATACAGCTCTTCATGTCATTTTACTAATGTAACTAACTTAATGCCAAACCATGGATTCACTGAAAACTTAGACAGAAATTTTCAATTTTGCAGATTCTCCCAACATTTCTTGTTATTCATTCACCTTAAAAGTTCATCTATTTTCTGAATTAAAATAATTCATTTCTTGCTGTGTAAAGGCAACATGATTCTTCAGAGAAGGGACATTTCAGCATTCCTGAATGCCAGGCTATTTAAGAGAACAAATATAACGCTATGCACTTATTTTGGTGGGGAGGAGTACGTAGCTGTATGACCAAATAATACAATAAATGATTATCAGAAGCTCTGTCACAGTAGTATCCTGTCCACTCTTGAAAAACTCTTTCCAGTGTTTATAGATGGCTCCTACATTTTTGTGGTCTTTTAAAGCAGAAGAGGGCTCTTGGACAAAGTTTGTGTGTACAACAGCAGGGGTGGAGAAGCAGTTTAATACTCTGCGGCAAAAAGTTCATTCAGGTCATGGAATTATAGAGTCATTTAGGATGGAAAAGACCTCCAAGATCACAAGTCCAACTGTTAACCATTAGCCAAGTTCAACACCAAACTATGTCCCTAGAGCACTACCTCTACCTGTCTTTCAAACACCTCCAGTGATGATGACTCATCTACTTCCCTGGGCAGTCTGTTCCAATGCTCTATAAATCTTTTGGTGAAGAATTTTTTTTTTTCCCTAATATCCAACCTATACTTCCCCTAGCACAACTTGAGGCTGTTTCATCTGGTCCTGTTTCTTGTTACAAGGAAGAAGAGACCAATCCTCTCCACCTCCAGAACCTCCATGAAGGTATTTGTAGAGAGTCATACGGTCTTCATTCAGCCTCCTCTTCTCCAGACTAAACACTAGCAGCTCCCTCAGCCACTCCTCTGAAAACTGGTTCTTGGTCCTGTCCTCCCATATGCAGCTCTCTGTCCATCCTTGCACTCACAGACATGAATTCACTCGCAAAGAAAAAAGACCAGGGTGAAAGAAGTAGGCTGTGAGGCTACTGCAGGAAGGTCTTCAGACTCATTTGTACTGGCAATATTTGAGCCAATTGTTCTTCATCTATTCCCCAGACCATGGAGACAGCACTTTGTTCTCTCCCACATATGGGATGTTCTCTCTTCATATGGCATGTTCATATGAATTCTCAGTCAAACGTTATTTCCAGCTTTTTCTGTGCATCGCTATCTTCTAATGTAAATATGGAATAGAATTTCTATTGTTCTAATTTCTATTTTTCTAATAAGATAAATAAAACATATATCCCACGAGTCTGTCTGCTCTTATCAGGTCCTCAATAATGTGTTATCATCTTTCACTCCCTACTGCCACACTGGCTGGTAGCTTTGCAAAGTTTTAGTGCTGGCATTGTTCTGCGTCAGTACAGTGCTGCAATCATTGCTTTATATTTTCAATGAGAACACAATTCACTCCCTTGTACTTTTATTGGAGTTTGTTCCAGCTCCATAGCCACATGTAATACTAACTTAACAAAACTGAACAAACAAAAAACAAAGACATAAACACCTTGATATTAGGTCTGTACCAACTCCAACATTTAACTGATTAAATTTATTGACTTTTAAATGATGTCTGTGCTAGGCCACTCTATTCCTCATTAACTGTAGATTTTAACAGGCTTCCTTTTATATTAATCTAAAATGATAGGGAAAATACAAAATAATTTCCTAAACATTATGCCCACCAGAAGTATCACAATTCCCTGCAGCTGTCTCTATTCTTAAATTTGTTTATTAAGCACATCAATTTTAACCAACTTGAGAAGACATGTAGAAGTCACAGAGTGCTTGGGAACAGTGTATATGCATTTGCAATAAACATGGTTTATATAGTAACTTCTTGGTGTTTAGTGTAAAGGACAAGGTTTTGGTAATGGTGGGGGCTGCAGGGATGGCTTTGTGAGAAGAAGCCAGGGACTTCTCTTTGATGGACAGTCAGTTCCAGATGGCTACAAAATGGACTCACTGCAGGACACAGCTGAACTTGGCAGAGGAGTTTGTGGTGTCTCTGGGAGAACTTAATGTAAGACATTATCAAAAACACTGCACAGCAGGGAAGAGGACAAAGTCAAACAAACAATCCCACTAACACTGAGATTAGAGAAGGAGGAGGAGGTGTTCCAGGTACTCAAGCAGAGACCACAGTGGAGCAGATATCCACACCACAGACCATGGAGAATCCCACACTGGAGCAGGAAAGTAAGTCCTAAAGGAAGCTGAAGCCTGGCAGTCCCCACATTGGAGTAGAAAAGGACTGCAGCCCATGAAGAGGGTGAATGCTGCAGCAGACGAAAAAGTTTGAGGAGGAAGTAGCTGAAAGGAGCTATTACGGATTGGCTGTAGCCCCCACTCCCTCTGTGTTGTTTGGGGGGAAAGGAGACCATATTGTTGTGCCTTCATTTCTCACTATCTTACTCTCTCTTTAACTAGTAATAAACTAATTTTTCCATGTCATATCTGTTTTGCCCATGATAGGAATTTGTAAGGGATGTCCCTGTCTTTATCTTGTCCCATGAGCTTTTCCACCCAGTTTCCAGGGATCTCCAATTGAGAAGGGGGATAAGAGTAGATGGGTGCACATCTGGCAGTAATCCAAGGTCAACCTACCACACCTATAAAACGTATTAAACAGATAAATCCCAAACACTCTGTAGAGCACTTAAAATCCAAATGTCAACACTTGGATTTGAAATAACATCTTAAAATGTTACTCTTCTTTAAATTCATAGAATGGCAAAATACTTTTCAGCTTTATTATTCTTAAAGAATTTCTAGAGAAATTAATTTTAAATGTGCTGCTGTTGGATCCAGTCTTTTAGACCAAAAAATCCTTTTGTCTGAACAGAACACCATTGATTCTTTGTTTTCTAAAGATTCCTTGGTGAATCCTCAAGTCCTGGCAGCAGCTGGGGCTTGGATATGCCAGGTGGGAGGGAATTACAGGACGTGCTTATCCAGATGAGCAACCATCTGTGGGCTGTCGTGTGTGCACCTGCTGTGACCTGATCTTAGTGTAAACTGAAACAACCATCCACCCCTTCAGATCTTTTAGTTAGTCCATCTTTATAGTACTTCAGAGATGCATTCAAGGCCAGAGGTGATTTCAAATCTCTGCTGTTCCTGTCTAAAATAAAAGATCTGTTATCTCTTTACCTAAAACCCTCCTGAGAAGTAGTCCATTGAAACAATCAGAGTAAGGGAGTGGTGGGTACCTCATTAAAATAATGCCTAATAGGAGGGCGGCAGAGTTGCCTTTTTTTTAACAAGAGCAACTTCTCTTCAGCCCTTGGTCTTTGTTTGGTGCAGATGCTAATTTCCAGGATGTCTTACATGACAAGACACTGCTCCCAAAGCAGCAAGCACCTTGAATATCTAGACATCATGGCTAAAGGTGAACAGATGCGAGACAAAGAGAGAGTTGTAACATACTTCCTGGAAAAAACCATCACTGCTGCAATCACTCTACACATGCCTTTAGGGGCAGATTGTATTTTAACATTTGTATGGGAAATTTTAACTCTTTAGAAATTTTTTATAATAAAAATTACATGCACAGCATTTTTGAACAAATAGAATCCTCTTTCTAAGAAAAATAGTATTTCTGTAAATTTGTGCTGTTTCCTTGTTAAATCCTGTGGATTTTTCTGTAGAGTTATCTGGTGTACAAGCAGAAGTCCCATACTATGGCAATAAATGAAAAAAGAACCTTATCTTCAGCTTCTAGCCATATATATAATATATTTATATATTCCATGTGCTTATCTGATGTTACAACAGCACTAGCAGATCTGGTGGTCCCAGTAGTTTGTATCTCTTACAGAAATAATAAACTTTCAGTTCTGCAGAGAAAATCAGTACCTGCATAGAATATCAGCAGCATTGTGATGGCTCACTACACAATTTAAAAAAGCTTCTGTTTTCCCACTTTGTCAAGCTGCTTCCAACAATTGATCAGCATCACATTCACCTTCTCTGAACTGATTTTTTTTCAATCTATATTCTGTCAAGGGTTGCGATGGGAAAAATTGCTGAACACATCTTGTTTGTGTTCGTTCTAGAAGATGGATCACTATGAACTACTGTAAAATGGAAAGGGTAAACAAGAGGTCTACACTGTCTGTGGGAAAAAATCACAGCTTTTTTATCTATATCAGTCACAGAGGAAATTATTAAGGAACTAAGAAAAATAAAAACAGCTTTTGTTTTGAAAGATTTCAAATGTAATTTAGAGTGGATAGAATACTATATAGCAATGCAGAATCTAGATATTCAGTCTATTGCCATCCTCTAGCCAAACAAGAGATGCCAAACAAAAATTAAAAAGAAATAATTTTTGAGTTATTTTGTGTCCTTTCAAGCTAAATTCTTATGAAGCTTGTGAAAGAATTGGACTTTTGTCTCTGTTAATGGTGATACACATTATAATTTACTTTATTTATATAGTATTATATATAAAATATATATTATGTATAAAATATTATATATATATACATGTATATTATTTTTTCAAACTCAGCACTTCTGCCTTCATATTCTCTTATTTAAGATGAAAAATAGAGATTAGTTTAAAAACGTTATTCTTTCCTCTGAAGATTTTATTTACTGAGATTTTTTTCTTTTGACAAAAATAATGTTGTTTTCTCTGATTAAGTGTTTTATTATTTTTCTGACTGTTAAAAATTGTTTGGTACTGTGCCTTCTTGGTGCAAATGTAACCATTCACATGACCACTTCTGCTGTGGTCTACAAGTCCCATTAAGTGGAGGGAAGTGGATTCAGTGACATCAAGGGCAACTTCAGTCCTAGGGTTTTTAATTTTTTCCTTCCAGTTCTGAAAAAAAAAAAAAAAAAAAAAAAAAAAAAAAAAAAAAAAAAAAAAAAAAAAAAAAAAAAAAAAAAGTTGAGCTAATGTAGCTGACCACACATTTTTGTTGCAAGTGGCAGCTGACACACTCAGGTCAAGGAAAGAATTGGAAATGTCAACTGACTGGTGTGAGGAGTCAACAGAGGAAGGTTGGGATTGGGAATGTCCCTGCCTGGTGACAATGACAGAGCTGTGACTGAGCAGCAGTAACACTGCAGGGCATTAGGATTGCAGGAAGAGGGTCAAAATAAGTGACAAGTTGAAAGGGTGTCACATTATCGGTCTCTGTCTGTGTTGCAGTATTGATCCATGCTGCAATCCCTCACACATCCAGGCTACCTGCAAACAGCTGAGTTAGTTGCCCTTACCATGGATGCAGAGATTTCCTGTATAAATGCAGGGTAGCTATGTTAAGCTAAGAAATACAGCTGAAAAATAACCTTCTGAGTAGGAATAAGTTATAGTTTCATCAGCATTCAGTACCACAGCAGCAGTTCAGAGTAGCTGAAAACCAAACTGAGGAACAAAGAGGTTTAGAAGAGTAAATAAAAAGAGAGCAATGAAAGGAAAAACATTGCACTTAATTTGCTTAAGGAAAAGTAGAGGACAGGGGCAGAACCAGAGGCTCTGTACTCATGGGATCTTCCTTCCAGCATCATATATGTTACAAATAAGCAGATAATGTGGAGATCAATTTTTTATTGATAGTGGATGAACAAGGGATCTTACTTCTTTCTCTGGAGTGCTGTAATTGTGCTATAACCTGTGCAACAGAGTTTTCTTGAATGCTTATATTTCTCTGTTTAAAGTATTTTTGAAATGTGAATTTATAACTAAAACTCATTTTATTTGGACATAAACATGTAACTGACAAAGTACAGTAAAATTTGTGGTCGTGTGATGGCTGTCACTCACAAATCTGACCAGTGAAAGGACCTCCCCCATCTGAATTTTTGCAGAAGTACACAAAGGAAAGGAAAACCCTCTATAAAGGAATGTTGATTTCTGGAAAATGTTTGTGTGCATTTTTTATGGGAAGGGAAAGATCTCTTATATAGGCCTTTAAAATAAATATTCTATTTGAATTGCATAATTAAACAATTTGGGTTTCTATACAGAAGGAAGATGAGAAAAAGCTCTTGCCCTCCATAGGGAAAAAGTTTATTGGACTTTACAATGTGCCTGGATGCTTTTTTTCTGTGTCTGAACTGACTTATGTGCAGACATTATCTTTGACATACATAGTCTGCAATATATGTCTTACCCTACTGTATTTAATAGGCAGTTTGGTTGTCTGTGGATATGATGGCAAAACCTGGAGATACCAAATCTTTCAGGAGATCTCAAGCATCAGTGAATGTCTAGCACAAGTACTTCCCTGAGTGAGTTGGAATACTGATCTTTTCTATGGTTAAGCCTTAAGAACAGCCAAAACCAAGTGTATTTCTGTCTAAAAGGAGAGGAAATACTTCTGGAAACAACAAAGGGCGGCAGGAAAGTTCATGGCACAGAAAATGTGCCTTGGACCACAGGTTTTTTGACGGTGATATCTTGGCACAGCACACTCTCAGTAGCATAAGTAATATAATAACCATACATTTTTGTAATTAGCAGCCTGCAAAGAACTGAGCTCAGAATCTAGGTGCTCCCAAAGAAAATATTCAACTCAATTATCTAAAATGGCTCATCTATCTATCTATCTATCTATCTATTAGGTTTGAAACACCATGTATAGGACTTAACTGTAAATAATAATAATAATAATAATAAATAATAATACCATAAAAATTACATAATTTCTTGTATAAGTATTCAACTTTATAAAGCATAAAAAGCAAAACAATGATCTATGTGTTCCCAAAAGATAATGCTAGGAGTTCTGAGGCAGACAATTGTGGAATAACTTGTGGACAAAAGGAAAAAGAGAATTTTCATCTATATATGAAGACAGGTGGATGGCAAGAAAAAAAAGTTGTTTTCATCTATATATGAAGACAGGTGGATTTTTTCTGTCTAAGAAAAGCCAGCCCTGCTCATTTCAGGAAAACTAGACCAGATGACCTTTAAAGGTCCATTTCCAAATCAAACCATGATGTGATTCTGTGATTTTATAGATGATTCCATATCCTGTCTTGTCTATAGCACAAAAGAAGTGCCATTCTGCCTATAGATAGAGCACTACATAGGTCACCACATACATGTCAGAAATGTTGATAACTACTTCTCTCTGGTTTAATTTTAACTGCTATGTTATGCTCTACAAGTTAACCAAAACTGAGAGTAATAAATTTAACATTTTGAACACCAAGAACTTCCTAAGTAGCTAATCCAGATGGGTAAAAATATTTCAAGTGAAAAAATTAAATTGCCTTTGATGATGTATCTAAGTTTCTACCAGCTTAATTCTTAAGTAAAATGTCATATGTCATACATTATACAACATAGCAGCTAGCTAAAATAAGTACAGGTAGGAAGTAAAAGACCTTAATGAGGCAAAAACATCCTCCAAAATAATGCACAAGCATCAATTTAATTAAGAGGCCATAATACAATAATAGGAAAGAAAAAGGAGAGGTTGAAAGGGAAAGCAGCCAGCAGCTCTCAGACTTTGGTTTGCTATTATGTTTATCTCTTTTCAAGAAGACAGAAGAGAGTTCTAAATGGCTTTTTCCTTCTATCTAAAATTTCAGGCATTGATTTTTCTCTCTCAAGTCTTTAAGGTCTTAATGATTTCTAGCAGTTTTGACATCAAAACTTTCAAAAAATTTAGATCTCTATCTTCCTTAGGAGAAAATCAGAAACGTCTGAAAATGTTGGGTAGGTTTTAAGGACAAAATATTGAATTTTTAAGAAATCTAAAATATGTTTCTTTGTTGTAACTTGAGTCTTATACATACTGATTGTCCTATGACTGTATCACAATGTAAATTCACAAATGAGTATGGCATAACCTGAATTTAGCTTCACTCACCTGTGGTGTCTATGGAGGTGTCTATGTATAAACACTCCAGTACATCTACATCTGACCTTAATCCCACATACTAGGCAAGGTCAGGCTGCACTCACTGAGCCCAAGGGAATATGGCACAATATGGTTTATGTCCATGTGGGTAAATTCTCTTCCCTTCCAACTCAGAATGCCTTGCAAATATTTTTTTCTTGGCTGGCCCCTTGGATCAGTGTTACTTGAGAAGGGGAGATTTCTGCAACACTTGGAATATGATTTGTCTGTCAGTGTCCCAGGAAAGCTGAGACCTTTGTTCCCAACCAGTCAGTCAGTGTCTCAGTACAGGGACCCTCCACTGAACAGTCCTGGATCAGAGGGTGGTTTGACTGACTTAGGCAGGGGCACACACCACCAGCATAAAGGAGACCCCTCAGTGGGTCTTCTCCCTTTATTTGAGGGTGCGTTCTGCTGCTGGTGACTGCTTGTGCCCATGGAGGATTCACACTAACAATGTTATGGAATAACACTCTTTAATAATATAAAATTGTGACAGGTCAAGGTTCAAGAATTGCCAGTGATCTGACCCCAAAAATGTATTCAAAGTAGTAGCTCTATTCCCCAATAAAAATATTCAGCATGCATAGAGTATGGTCCTCACCCAAAAGGTGTCCCTCTGGGGGAGAAAAGGGCTCCAGCCCCTTGACTGGTGCCAGCAGTTACGATGGAGCTGTTCCATCAATATATAACAAAAGCAAAATAAGGTAACTGCTTGCCTTTTATATGGTAGCTTTTTGAACATAATAACACTGAGGGAGTTTTTTTCTCTGGGACCATGTTAAATTCATGCTTAAATGACAGCATCTCCAAATGCCACAAGTTTTGCTTCCTAGCTCCAAAGAGCTTGACATTTTACATCACACACTTGACACCATGTTCTTTGTCAATATGTGCTACAAATTGTTAACATCAGGGAAAACCAGTTTCATTTTCATAATCTGCAGTCAGTATATTTTTGTGAACACACTCTTCTGTCCATTTCCTGAAGTGTTGTCTTGCATCTTTATCCTATGGTGATCCTCAGGTTCTTTGGCTTATTGCCAGTCCAGCCCATTCTCTGTTTCAGGGCTTCTCCCTGCAGTCTGTGTCATTCTCTCACCCCTGCATTCTGCCTCTCCTTTTTCTCAGCTGCTTCTATCATACATCGTAGCCCCAGTCTTGATATCCAACCAGGTCCAACATTTTTTTCCTTTTTTTGTAATTTCTGCTTTATGCAGTAACAGCTCTCTTTCCCCCTGAGCCTTAGCTCTATGCTCCACTTTCAGCAGATTTCATGTCCCAAACATTTTTTTTATTTTTTTTTTAAGTCCCACACTTCGAATTATCACTCTCTGTTTGTCTTCAACAAACTCTAAGTGGTCACAAGGAACACAGGAAGGACAAAGTCCCAGAGCCATACTTTACCTCCAAAGAATATGATGAACTTTCAGCAAAGCTCCTCAGTGTTTTTTGCTTTTAGTGGCCTCCTGTCAGGTTGTTTGGTTTGGATGAGCCATGCCTTGTGCTTCTTTTCAGTACTATAAATGGAAAGAAATTCAAATATGATGCTAAAGGAGAGATGCTAGTAGATGTTCTAGTTAAGTTTTGCCTATTGAGGGTACACTGTTTCTATTTAGATATTTCTGAAGTGAGCAAATTAAGAGTGGTTTTTACAGGTTCATGACTATTCACCAGAACAGCCAAACCATTAAAACAAACATTATCATCTAATTTATCCCATTAATACTTTTTTCCTTATTTTACCTCATTATATCAAATAAGAAAACTTGGCTGAATTAAAAAAAATAGAAAAATCAATCAAAAATATTAACAGACATTTTGTAACTATAACTAGTGTTTTTATCCAGAGCAAACTGATGCAACTCCTACCATTGTCTCCAAAATCTTTCATTTTACAGTAAGCAATTCTTTACCTGATTTCCTTGGAAGTTGTTATGAACCTAGCTGTAAATTACTTGTGTTTTGTTCTTATTTATTCTTTTATTTTCTCTCTAAAAGAATTAAATTTTATCTGTATTTCTCAATGAATACAGATATTAATAAGGAAAAAAGAAGTAAGATGGAGTAGTTGTGCTTTTTCATCTTAAAGAGTACTTGTTTCATTAAGTCAATAACCCTAATCATTTTTCCCAGTGCATTTTTTCATTAAATATCAATATGATTTCAGATTACAGAAAAGGTAACTTAATAAAATGGAAAAATATGAGGACAAAAAGATAACCAGAGTGTGGCAAAACAGCAAAATTTGCTAACTCAAAATGCTGAGAAGTGTCATCAATTTAGGGGTTATGGATTGAATCCTTTCTTTCATTAAGAAATGAAGTTTTGATACCATCTGTAGGAGACAGTTTTCCCTATTGACTTGAGATGTAGCCTTCAAATTTTCTTTAGGAGCACTAAGATTCAGGTAATGATAAGATGAAATATTTATCTATATACCTAGATATGTAAATGCATTCTAAGGACATTTTGCTTATTACAGGAACTGCTCTTATTTTGAGTGTGACCCTAGTCAATGTGACCCTAAATAGGCACACTGTAATTTTTCACTATTTGACTTTAAATAGAAAATTATTAGTTTCCTGGCTTGAGAATCTGAAAGACTTAGAGGAAGTACAAATATATAAGCTGCATATTATTATCATCAAAGCTCCTCTTGCACATCATTCTTTTTTCATCTTGAATGCTTCTTTATTTTTCCTCTTTGCATAATAGAATCCTGTAAAATTGAGAAAAAATTAAGAAAAGAAATTTAAGAAAAAATAAATTATTTATCATAGCATTAAAAAAATCCCAAACCTCCAGTGCCAACTGGGCTTTATAAATATGATAATATTTTAGTACTGGTATTGGAAAGGCTATGTAGTTACAGTTCTTATGTGCCTATTAGTCTAAGCTAAATAATTTTGAAAATGCTAATTTTGAGCTGAAGGACAAGCAAGCAACAAAATTCACTCTGTTATTCTTCCTAGACTTTACTTCTATCAAATGAAATGTAATTTGATATTCCAAGAAGCAGATCTTCAAAATGGTCTATAGGGAGCTACACAAACAAATCTCTTTAATGTAAACGTGACTTGAGCACATAACCTCCCAAGAGGGATTAATAAAAGGTACCCCTCACCATCTCTAAATGTATTTGAGTCAAAAGGCAGTCCTGAAAGAATAGAAATACTTTTTTGTTATGCTAATTAAAAATGGTTGCTCTAGCAGATTTTTTTAGCCATTAATATACCAAAATGAGAGAAAAACAGAAAGAATGAGGGAAGGATATGGCAAGAAGAAAGCAGCTATTTTGTGAGGATAAGAAAAGGTGTTTTATAACCCTCCAATAAAGTAATGACCTGCATATAACCAGTCTTGAGAATATCCTTTATTATGATAAGATAACACAAACCCTTGCTGTACTCTTTTCTGTTTATGAAAAATTTTAAATTTTTAAATGCTGTCAGTTTTATATAAATGTTACTTCAAATAGAGATGTGATATATTTAGAGCAGATTAGTCTGATTATATTCTGCATATTTCAGGATGAAGAAGATCAACTTGGATTACTCAAAGACAGTCCAATACTTTTGAAAGTCACTATCTGTTATTGAAGATTGAAAGCAGCATACTATTGCTGTGGCTTCTGTTCCAGGACGTTGTTTATAAATAAGTAAAATAAGTAGTAAGGCTTATTGGTGATTAGGGTGAAGAATTCACTTCATATTGAAAAAAAAATTAGATTTTGGAAAAGTATTTCAAAATAAGTTACATGCAGGGATGATAAATACTCAAATTAGGCTACAGAATATGAAAATAAAGGTGTAGATAGCAAAAATAAAAAGGAAGAAAACACAAAATACATCACAGACATGACTTGTTCAGGCTACTGAAGTGAAACATAATTAGGAACTGGAAGAACATGACTGCTTATGGTAGCTGCGTGGACAGCAATGGACATTATTCAGTTTTATTTTAGTGAAGTTTCCAACACAGTCTCCTTAAAATGCTTCTAGACGACCTGATGAAGTACAGATTAGCTAAGCAGACAGTGAAGCAAACTCTAAAAAGCCAGGATTAAGTAACAGTGATGAGCACCATGAAGTCTGGTTTGATGCCAGTAGGAAACAGTCTGGCACAGGGTTCAATACTGGTGCCAGTAATGTTCAGTATATTCATCAATGACCTGCTGGATGGGACAGGGCATAAATAGCAAGTTCTCAGAGGATACAAAGCTGGGAAGAATGACTGATACATCAGAGGGTTGTGCTCAGTTCAGAGGGACCTCAACATGGCTGAGAGGAAATTTACAAATTCAACAAAAGAAAATGCAAGGTCTTGCACTGGGGAGGAACAATCTCAAGCTCCAGTACATGTCAAGAGCAGAACAGTTAGAAAACAGTATTCCAAAAATGGCCTGGGGATCCTGGAGGAGACAAGGTTGGCCTTGAACCAATAATGTTCTTTTGCAGCAAGGAAGTAACCGTGTTCTCTGGATCAGTGGCTGTTTTAACTAATTGCAGGCTGAGGGAGATGATCTGTCCCCTCTAAGTTCTATTGAAACTGCTTGGCTTTGTGATGTGAAAATCTCAATTTTGAGTTCAGTTGCATTGTATAGGAGAGGGGCAGTGAGAGAGTCCTCCCAATGCATATAAATGCTTTACTGGGGAAGCAAAGAAAAGGGAGATGCTTGTTCTTGGTGGTATGTAGCAAAAGAACAAGAGAAAAAAGACTGCCACATGTTGAAACACTGTCAGTTTAGTACTATCACACCGTTGTGTGACACATATGAACCTCTGATTTATGTATTTAAGTTTTCTATCAGAAAAACACTGATTTCAGGCCCAGAAAATGATGATCAAATCTGTCTGACATTTCAGCAGGGTAAGTAATTAAGTAGAACTTACCATTAAAAACTTGGTAAGGGGGGAAAGGAAGTAATAGGGGAATGAAGAGAAGGAATACCTTTGTTTCTTATGAATGCAAGAGAAAACTAATGAGAAATATTAAGCCTCAAACTTACAAAGCACTGACATTCTCATGAAAAAATTAGATGAAGTTGCTTGCAACAAAACAAGCAAAAAATTCCACTCACATTCAGTCTGAGCAGGTGCTACAAGTAATGCATGTATTTTTAGGAAAGATTTTACATTATATCTGAACCAGTGAAGGAAAGAACTTTATAAACTGCTTTTTCTTAAGTTACTGTCGTAGGTGAAGTACTTGATTAAAAAGATAGCTAAGAGGAAACATTTTTTGCATATCTGGACTAAGAATTACAGAATAGGATGTTTGCTTCTGGATCATTTTCATGTTGCTAAGTCTTACTCTTTCCATATGTCCGTGCACATCTTTGTGAGTTTATGTTCAATAAACTGTTGGGTTGGTTTTTTTTTTGTTTGTTTGCTTGTGTGTTTTTTTGTTTGTTTATTTAGGCTACAACATTTTCTTCTCTAGCACACATTTATGCTGTTAAATCCATTACACAATCTTACCACCTAATAAGATGGAGACAGTAACAGTGAGTCAGTCCATGGAGAAAAAATTTAGTTGTAGCTTGCACTGGAAGAAATAGATGAATACCAAGACTTGATATTTTCTGTGAAAAAATTGAGATAATGTCACAGATAATTTGGAAAAACTTTCATCAACTCCAGTATTCTTTTTTTAATTAATTGGTGGCAGCTATAATAAATTATTGAATGTCAGCTGAATTTTACATAGTCTAATTGGAAAACCACTTAAAATGTGACTCATCCCCAAAATCAGAGGTTGATTTCACTATACCAAAGAATAAATGTCAGCTGGCCTGGAATTTAATAAAATCACATTAAAATAAAATTTCTCAATGGATGAGATAAAGTGAATTATGATGTCTTTATCTACCACAAATATATGTTCTTATTTAGGCTATCTACAGTCTGGTAGAGTAGTTTGAAATATCAAGCAGGCTAATGAAATAAGGCTTTGAAGATAATAAAATAAAATAAATACATATCTAAAATTGCTGTGCTTCATTTTTTCTGTGATTGGATTTTCTCATTTGAAATGCCAGCAGATAAAAACACTTTTTTTAATTTAGAATGTGTACCACTTAATTAAATTTATACTGTATTGTAGATCAAAACACATCACTATTTCACTACTAGAAATTGTATTTGGATTATATGCAAGATAGAAAATATTGCAGATTCCTTTCTGGTTTAATGAACTGTCTTCCTGAAAGTCTCAGTCTTACTTTTAAGTGAAAAGCAGCAAATGTAGTACAGTAATTTTCAGCAAAAAATATGCACAGACTGTCATACCTACATTTGAATCCCTGAATATGCTAAAAATTACAGTTTAAAAGTATTCAAAATTGTGTTTCTGAGTATCAGAAAGTTCATTCTAAATTAATGTTAAAAGAATAACTTTAATTTCATTAAAATGAAAATGAAAGCAGTATTTTTATTTATTTGTTCAGCTATCATGTGTGAGACAACATCTGTCACATAAAAAACAGAGGTTTACTCAAACTCTCTTTATTTGATTTGTCAGCCAGCTTCCCAGAAAAGCTGAGACCATTTTTGTTGTGTCATCATCCCATTTTGAGGACCCTTCACTGGGCAGTTCACCAGATCAGGGCATGATTCAACTGACTTTTTCAGGGTCACACACCAAACAGAGAAATCCCCTCCTGGGTCCCCACAGCTTTACACACTTCCAGGGATTGCCAGTGCCCTTGATGGACTGACATGAGCAGTTTACAGTATAAAATTCTTTATTAATAAAGGTATAACACATTAAGGTTCAAAAATGTGTTTGTGTGGAGCATGAATGACTTAATCATACATCACACTCATTGAGGGGTGGCTGTACCTAGGAGTGGGTATCTCAGCACAGTACCTGTGATAACCTTGGGATGGGCTTATGTGTCAGTCCAAGGAGAAGGATTTCACCAGAGCTGCTGATTCAGAAGCAGAACAGCTTCCTTTATCTCCCTTGGTTTGCAGGTGCTACGTGGCTTATGAGCTAAAGAGGACAACTGAGTTCCCTCTGCAAGATTTCAACAGACTGGTCACTGTGTCTCCATTCTGTTCCACCCTCCATTTGGCCCTATTTAAATCTTGTTCTATATGAGAGGCTGGGTATGCCGACCCTGTTCCATCCAGGGAGTAACAACCATATTTTTCCCCACAACTTCTGTTCAATTATGTTTTTACCCTCCGTCGTCTTCCCACACAACTATAAATGCATCATTTTATCATAGTGATTATTGTCATGTATTTATCTTATTGACTGATGGGAGATTACCATGTAGTAATGACTTCAGAGACTGATGAGATTTGTTATGCAGCATAAGAATATTCTAGACAAGATTGAGCAGCTTATTTTTCTAATTTAGTGGGTGGTTAGAGGTATTGTCCTGGAAAAATATTTTTAGTACTGTGTTGCTCATGTTTTAGATCAGCAATAGCAGAATTTTTTGCAGTATACTTACTGCAAGAGGAAATCTTTATATTTGTTTCCTGAAAAAAAGAATATTACACACTGGGTAATATCTAGTAGCTGAATAAAGCTACCAAAGCAAGCATTCTTCCATTTCTTGAAATTTGTATTGAATGACTGGAAAATATAATCATCTAAATCCTGAAATAGCCTTTGTCTGTTGCTTCATAAGAAGCCATTTTTCACAAAGAAAAAGAGTACATCCAATTTCAGTGCTCCTGCAGGCAGAGAGATTATTATTTTCTTTCACATATGTGAAAATCAGAAACTATTTCTTTAGACTACTGAGTCAAAGGAGAGAACCTAAAAATTCAAACTTCAACCAGTTGGCCAGTATCAGGGAGAAGCAGTCATTTATTCACCAAGGCTATCCAAAGAAACAAAAATTTTTCAGGGTTTATATACATTACAACATAAAAGTTTCCCATAGTCTCCCTTCCTGCTGTTAGGTCCCAATTTTTCATCTTATTGTTTCGAATACTATTAAACATTTAATCCATCTCTAGTTAAAGGATAACTTATGGCTTGGCTTGTTTAACAATACTACATTAATTTAAATTTCTTAGCTAAGCAATTCACTATTAAGTCCTGCAGGTGGATTACATCTATTAAAACTTTTGGAGTGTATGAGTTCTGAGTTACTCCCTAGTTTTTCTGTAATATCGATCTTATGTTATTAGAACAAAGTTACATATTAACTATAACTAAGAGCAGCTAAAGCAACAAGATTATAAAAGCTTAAACAGCAAAATCACAGAAACACAATTTTCTTAACTAATTTAAAATATATACATTTTTAAAATACAGGCATATTCTAAATGCACTTATGAATATGTAGAATTATGACCTTAAGCTGTGAATATTTCATTAACTCTTTTTATATGTTGTTTCATATAAATTCATGTCTTCAATATAGAAAAGAAGTATCTGAAAAAAACTAAGTAATTTTCTATTGTTTCTAAATTATTTATTTTGAGGCTACCTTTTGAAAAGATCAGATATGCTGCATACATTTATTACTATTTAAAAATCCAAAAGTCATGAAATAAGAAGTCTGAAAATCTAATTGTTATGGCTTTTTAAGAGGATGACATTTATTGTTTCTCAAACAGCAAACATATTTTATGAATTTCAGGATAAATTAGGACACAATTGAGATATGAATAAATTATTTTATGTATGCAACCACATTTTTTATATTTTATTACATTTTCTTTGCAATCAGTATATTTATTCTTTTTTTCTTTCTTTAATATAAGAAGACTATTGTAAATTCAGAAATAAATATGGTATATATATATTTTGCCATTAATCATCTTTTTTTAGCAGTCTCTTTAAAGTTTTGACTCCAATTTGATAAACAAAATTGCTTTATTCCTATGAATGCATTTCAGATTTTTTTTTCCAGGATGAGACATTGTTCCATCCTCTGTCTTATGTAATTTTGCTCTTTCTCAGATTCCATTCCATACTGCCATTAGAGTTTTTCTTTTTCTTGTATGTTGCCTTGGCTGGCTACCAGACCCCTAAGATGCTACTCTCTCACTCCCCCCTTCCACAGGAGAAGACGAAAAAATAGGATGAAAAAAATTCCAGACTGGGAGAAAGACAGGGAGTTTGTTTCCCAATTGCCATCACAAGCAAAACAATCTTCACTTGGGTAAATTAATTTGATTTTTTCCCAATTAGAAACAGAGTGGTGAGAAAGAGAGACAAAGCCAAAAATGTCTTTCCCTCCCATGAATTTTCTTTGTATCCAGCTATTAGAGTTTGCAAAACTTTATTTTACTGGATTTATCTTTTGGGGTAGCTACTTAAGTAGTTGGATTTTTATTATAAATATAAAAAATCATAGGGTGCTTGCATAAGGACCTAGCTATTCATCAGACTGGAGAATTCCATGATCACCAGGCTGTACTGCCATTCTTTTTTAGTCTTTGTATATTTAATAATTAATTTAAAGGTTACACTGTTCCAGCAGTAGAGGATGATGTGCAAGAATAACAGCCTAAATAGGGTTTTCCTGGATGAAAACAGATGTATTTTAGGTCTTCCGACAAAGAATATTCTTTGATCTTCTCGTTTACAACTTTCTTACTGTAGTTTTCTTAACTAAAATCTGAAAAAAGTTTGAAGTCTAAATTCCCCATGGAGCCTAAAAAGAGTGAGTGCTTTGCTGTATTTTTAATCACTGAAACAGTTGATTACAAGTCTCACAAGTGCTTTCTGTCATGCAGACAGCTCCTGTACGCTAATTCTGCTCTTCTGCCCCAGCCCACTAGGCAATATCTCTGTTTAATTGAAGAGTGCCATTTGAGGTCTTCCTAAATCCTTTGATCACCACTGTAGTAAAGCATCCCCCACTCCCAAGTAAGCATCTCTATATAAAGAAAGAGTTTCAGTTTACCTTTAGGCATTTTAGGAAGTTAAACTAGAAAGTTCTGTGCCATTCTTATTGTAACTGGCTCAGGGCCAAGAGAGAAGCACCTGTTGGACCTTTTCACTGTTCTTCAAATTCTGTACCTCTCCCTATTGGCAGCAAGCCAATTTGTCCCCCCTAAAATATTAAAATATATAAGTATTTATGAAAGAGCACAAAGGAACTAGAAGGATTTTTTTGTAGTGTTTCTAACAGGGTTTCAGAGGATTTCCTTGTACATCTGTGCACAGTTTTTCTTTTGTTTTCTGTAACGTTTGTTATTTTTCATTTATTAAACCTTTTACTTTACAAAACAGCTCTGAAGAGCAGTCTCAAACAAATTATTTTAAGCCAATCTGCAAAGGTTGGACCCTCAGACTGATACATTTACAGGTGGCCCATAATACTCTGGCCATGTGTTAAATTGTATCACACCACACAGAGAAATGCAATACTAAATGCAGTAAGATTGTAATAATGCAGAAAGAATACGTAGAAAATACTACTTGGTGTATAATGATGAAAGGAATATGTGATGTTAAATAATACACAATTAAAATGATTGCACTAAGCACAGTTACATTGCACTATGCATATTTTATGAGTTGTGTGTAAATTATACATAATCTACAGGTGTGTACACTTTAATTGTCTCCTTTTTCCAAGCAAGTAGATGAAATGCTTGCATATTCACATTTTCACTCTTCTGTCTGTGAAGAGCTAAAGAAAATTTGCCCCCTGGCCCCATTCTCTGACACTGTGTCTTACAATTATATAATGCTACTAAAACATATTACATTACTGCACAGAGAAGTTTTCTTTTGTGAAGGATGAATAGGAGAAAAAAAACATACTTGGAATTAACTCCTCACACTGCTTAGTGTTCCTCTGCAAGCAAGTTTGGTACTACAGTGATGAGAATGGTATAAGTAGTTACACATAATGTCTGTGAGTGCATTGTGACTCAGAGCTGAGGAGCTCACTGGCATGGACTGTACACAATATTTAACTAAGAGTTTTCAGGTCACTGTGGCTGTGTATGATCCTTCCACGCTCCAGTGAGCCAGGGATTAAATTCTGCCTAAATAGACAAGCCACTAAAAAATGTTGCCAGTGTTTCAACATCTTTTGCGTCTTTAATAAGGCTAGTACCATTAGGTACCTGTGTGTATGCATGGTTTTTGTTTAAATGTACGTGTAAGGATTGCTTTTGGACATGAACTACACTGCAGATGTCCGGAGCTGTTTACCAGCTTGCTTGCTCACTGGGTCTGCATACAGGGGTACAGCTTTGTACCTTTTAGATTCGGTGGGTCTGAACCTCAAATAGAAGAGTGGCAACTGGCATGGAAGAAAGGAGGACTCTCACTTGGGTTGGACCTCAGGTTTATTGCTCCCAGAGAGCCACATGAAAAGTGGCTCCTGGGCTTTGGGTTTCAGCTTAAGGGTGTGTGGAAAGGGGCAGGGGGTGATCTAGAACCAATGCCAGGTAGGATGGGAGTGACCAGAACAAAAAGACAATTAGCAGGACATCTTATACATAAATCAGGGAAGGGAAACAGGGACCTTGCCAAATCACAGTGCAGCCCCACTAGAATTTTCCAGGCTTCTGGGCAGGATTACAGGGTGATTGACAAAACCCTCCACCAGTGAAAGACCAAGGGGTTTTAACAGGGGGATGGTAGACCAAACCATAGTACAGAAATTTGGTAATAACCTAAATTTCACACTGCAACACTACACCATGCATTATTTATGCTCACCTCAGGTTTTGTCTAATTTATAGAATTGTTTAAATATGTCACTCTTTCTAAATGATAGAGTTAGATAAAGCATTATTTACTTTATGTCAAGAAAGCAAATTTCTCCCTGAGATGAAAATAGCAGCACAAATCAAAAAGAGGCAAAAATTAAGATTATAGGCTTTTAGACTCTAATTTATCCCATTTCAGGACTCTATTTTCTATTTTGTGTACAAGCCTGATACTCCTTTGAAAATCCTGGTCCTACTATTTTATGGGTTTTTATGTTCAAGCCTGGGGTGGTACTGGTGGAAAACCTGTGCAGGCTTTAAAAATGTTGTGACATTTTGAACATTGCTGTCTCAGCTAACTATTCTAATTACATGTTAAGCTCTTCAAAGCAAGGACTTCACTTAACCATGCTCCCAGTACAATGGGATTTCCAATCTTACTCTGAGTTTATAGACAATGGTAATGAAAATGATTAAGAAGAGTAGATCATTCAAACCTTCTGGTTTAAATAATGCTGATGACATGCCTATCATGACTTATCTGGAAAGATTATTCACAGACAGTCTAATGAGATCATTACGAGTAAAAAATTCATGTTTCAGTATATAGCCAAAAAAATTTTGATTTGATCAATGCAAAGTTCAAGTAGTTGTAAACTGCAAAGGTGCTGCTATGGCTCTTCCTGTGAGTCAGGATTGGATGGTCACCTGAGTTCAGAGACAGGAAGACACAAAGTTAGTGCAAGTAACTTCACACAGAGAAAATTATAAAATTATTATCCTATTCATCACATATGCTCATTGGCAATGTTAGCATTTCTTTATTACTATATTGTGTCCAAATCAAAATTGGTTGGATTTTTTTTTTTTTTTTGTATATTTACACTATTGTTTGCATTAAATTGGTAGAAAGATCTTGTTAACCTCTTCTAATTCATGGCTATGTTTCATCACAGAGGTACAACTGGGTTGTGGTAGATAACAAAGTGGTTGTATACACAACACCTTTCTGCTTTAAAATTTATTAATAATTTTCATATATTTTAAACTCAAAACATTGTTTCAGATAGGTTTAAAAAAATCACAAATCTTGGGGGTGGGGGCAGGAATGATCAACTATATATTTAATGGAAATCCCAAAAACTGAAGTCCTAAAGTTTGGTTTTTTTTACCTGAATGACTTTTTTTATTTTTTAATGGAAGTTTCTTTGAGTAATATCTGAATAATGGTCATGGAATTGGGCTTTATGCTTATCAAAAGAATATGCTGTGGTAGTTACAACAAATAACAAGATAGACAGAAAGATAAAATTATTCCATTTCATGTGTTAGTCAGACTGTGAAAATTAAGTTTAATCACTACAATTTTCCTTCTTATCTTTAGGTTCTAGAGATAGACATATTAAAATACATGGATCCAAAACTACTTTATGTCATTTTTCAATTCAACAGCTTCAAACATAATTATAAAAATCAATTTTAGGTCTTTTAAAGCAAGAAATCACAGAGATATTCTTACTTTATGGAAAAATATTACATATAATTAAAATATATAGTAGTCAGATTTACTTTCCCTTTTTTTTTTCAGTGGTATAACTTGACTGTTAAAAGAAAGAAACCCAAAGTTCACAGGGCTGATTTGGTAGCACACAGAATGTTACATTTTCACACACAGAACAATAGCTACTTCCAATAGTAATCACCTTACCTTTAGAAATGAAAATTTAGGCAACACTATGATAATATCTCTTGTCTTCTCTGCAGCAAGTTGAATACAAAATTACACCTTCTGGTGCAGCATGAAAAGAGTCTGTTTGAAAGGCTGGTAAATAGAAATTTAACCTTAATAGAAAAAATAACCTGTGCTGAATTAAAGTTTTATAATTCCATGGCCAACAGATACAGAAGAAGTAACCAGGAGCTTTCATGGATAAAAAAAAGCTCAGCCTAGGTAAGTGCCTAAAGAATTAAACCTGCTTTAATATCTAGCTGGTGGCCCTTGTGTTTATGGAAGAGACACTCTTGCTTGATAGGTAGAGCAAAGACATTGAACATAAATGAGAAAAGAAAGACTGTCTATATGAATTATTATTTGGGTGTATTTGAACAATATGTAAAGCAGAAAATCAGAAATGTATCCAGACCATTTTGGTTCCAGAACTGTGCTAATAAACTTACATAAATGATGAGATTGTGTAACAGCCTTCCAGAAAAAAGTTCTTTCTCAAAGTAAAAATGTGGAAATCTCACACCAATGGTGGATAGCCAAAAGAGTCTAATAAAGTAGCAAAAGCAAAGTTCTTAGGTTAAGCTTTCTCTAACAGACATAAAATAGTCTTGCTCATTTTTATATTGATATTCAATATTTTGATTTCTGGTATTGAGGAAATAACTAGAAAGACATAGTAATTCCTCTTGCATACTTGAATTGGGTTTCATTAATAGATTTTGAATATATTAATATTTTGATGTATGGCTTATATGAAAGCTTTCAGCATAATGGATACAAATGACTACACAAGCACTAACCAATTATATTTTTTAATTACTTACCTAAGTGCTATTATATCCTTATGGCAGAAAAATAAGTATAACCTTGGACAAAAAGATATGGCAGCTACAGGAGAAAACGTTTATGCTTTTGACAGATGCAGTTAGACTTATTTAAGTTTATTTAAAATGGGTGTTGAGAAGATAACAATTAAGTGTTAATTCCAAAGTTCATTGTAAGGTAATTTTGTAGTGAGGCTGTGTTCATATGAGCAACAATTAAAATAATTATTTATTAACCAATACTATTTTAAATTACAGTGATATTGCAAAAAAAAAAAGAACACTATCAAAATAAAGTTATCAACAGAATTAGATTTAAAAATACACATCATTGTATTAAATAAAATTTTTACTATATGTGCAGTCTTCATAATTTCAGAGGATTAAAAACATATGGAGAAACATTTAAAGAATGTTAAAGTGATATCATTAGTGTCTGTAATATGTCTTATCCCTGACAAGCTGGAGAAGCTTAGAATGCAATTACATTAGAATTGTTTCTGATAATGTTAATATAATGTTTTACATTAGTAATAAAATATGAAATTTATATAATCCAGTGACTGGAACAAATGAAATTAAAGTATAATAAATGAAACTAATGTACTGTCATTTAAGTCAACAAGCAGGGAGTGTTTCTGTTACATAATAGGCCTTGAAATTTCTAAGCTACCTTAGTGGAAAATTTTTTCGTCATTGTGTCTTTGTTAATTTAAATATATAAAAGGTTTCAACACTAAATGTTTTATGCTAAAAGAATTCTTCCAAAACTTTTATTCTCTTTTAGTCACTACTGAGACATTTTGACTTCTTTGCTCTGATTAAAAAATATTCTGCAGAATGTAAATATTTTTCTGACTGATATTATTCACAAAAAGAAAAAAAAGGGAAAAAAAAAAGAAAAAAAAAAAGTTGAGATTACTGTATTAAATACAAAGTGAGTGAGAACCAGAAATAATCTGCTCTTGAATCCATAGGACATTGTCTTGTACAAACCAAGATCGTGTCTGAGGTCTTTGTATTGTTTGTATTTTTAAATATGTTGCTATTTTAGTCCCCAATGCTACACAAAATTAGTTTTCACGTTCCTTCTACAGCTTCTGGCCTCAATTTTTACAGTTTTACTGTTTACTTGTCAGAATTTTTTTTTACATGGTTTGGGAATTACTTCCATTTTTGAAGGACATATTATAGTTCTAATCTTCCCTTTATTCTGCTATGCAAGCATTTATTTTGTCCCTATACTGTTCCTCTGAACTTCTATTATGGTGTGTCTCAAAAAGATTGCCTTACATTTCATTTTATCCATTCTGCTTCTTGCAGATTTGTCTGTTTTAACTAGGTTCCTTTTCTGAATTAACTCTGAATGCAGTTATTACCTGAGACAGTAAAAAGTTGTAGCGTTCTCAGCTTATGACATGCGTTGACTAGTCTAAATATTTCTCTAATCTTAAAACAGATATAAAATTAACTAAAATACCTAAATTTCAAATCCTTTTCTATAAAAATAGCCCAGATTAATTTTATTTTCTATTTATAAAAAAGACTAAATATATGCTGGAGTTTTATTAGGGTGGTGCAGGAGAAAGACAAAGACAAGAGAGGGAAGGCCAAGCAAGGCAGAGTGAATGAGGAATGAGATGGCAGCTACTGTTGAGATTCATTGTTTCTTCAAAGCAGAATATATTGGAGTATTTTTGGGTTGTAATTTGAACCACTGTTATAATTCCCCAATATTTATCACTTATTTTCTGTAGTGAAAATATATTCAGTTTCTCACTGTCTTTTTCTGAGAAGCTTTTTATCCTAAATTGAAAATTCAGGAAAAAAAAAGTTGGAAATAAAATAGATAATTTAGCCTACATATTGCATACTTGCCTAAGCAACTACAGATCACCATGTGCTTGCTTAGCACCTCTGCTCAGGAGAGTGTGTTCAGGGAAAACTGTGAACCCACATCTGTGCTCTGTGTCTGCCTTTTCCTCATACCACCTCAGCTTTTTCGTTGTATTTTTCTGTCTGACAGATTAAGGAACAGCAAACCCCATTTTGCACAGCTTGATTCACACAGGACTCTCATTACCTATTCTCACATGTACACTCCCCTTATTTATTCTCTCTCCTGGGAAAGTGACTCATGCACTGAAGGGAGCACCCATCCAGTTATTCTGGAGGGAGCTGATAGACCCACTACCTGTTAAACCATCAGCTCAGTTGCAGTTGCTTCAATTCGAGAATATAGTCACAACATGTGGGAAGAATCATGAATCAGAAATTACTAAATTCAGAGCTATTACCATGAATCATGCTGTCACCTCAATGCAGGAATTGTCATTCTAGTGCTGTTCCCAGCATGCAGAAAGAGAGTGAACTGTATTAATTTAGAAAAATTGCTCTTTGCAGAGTGTGATTTTCATAAATATCTTAGACCAATAGGTGCCACCATTGCACTGTGACAGTCACACAAAGACTGAAAGAAAAAATGAGAGGAACTCTTTTGTGTCACAGTTCAGAAAATGCATTTTCTGGGGGAAAAAATAAGCAGGGTTTGGGGTTTTTTTTTCCCCTTTGGAAAACGCAATTTTGGAAATGCAATTTGGTTGTTGGGGTTTCTTTTTTTCGTTTCTTTTCCTTCATGTCTTATTTTTTCTGCCTGATTTATTTTAGTCACAATGTCACAACCTTGACATTTCTTTGTAATCATTCAAAGCCTTTGATCACAAGTATCCAAATGAATTAAGCTTTAGTAAACTGTGTGGATGTGCCTTTGTGTCATTTTGCTGCTGAGCCAACACTACCATGGAATAACTTCATTTGATTAATTTCTCATTCCTTTGGTGACCTAAATAGGGCTGCTCATACAATTCTTTATTGGATTTTTTTCATGGAAGTTACACTAGATATACTGTTGCAAGTTACAAGGTACCATGGAAAATTCTGTTGGGAACAGAATGTTTTGATATTGGTATCCCTTTGTTCTAAATGTAATGAATGGAACTATGGGTTAGGGGTATATTACTGACTTCTGTGCCCATACTAGATTATGCTTCAAAACCTCTGAGTACTGCTGTTCACTAAATAAAGATTGAAGAGAATAGGACTTTTCACAGTTAGAAATTCTGGAAATTAATTATTGATCCACTTAGATAACTTTAGAGCATACCATATTAAATGCAATTTCTTTTCCTCTTTTTAGGCAACTGTAATATCATGGTACTGGCTTATACACATATACTTGCAAAGACATTTCAGATGATGAGGTAAGTTTCCTGTACTACCCAACATACTTGTCTGAACCCAATTCAGTTTGAATCTCCAGGATCAGAAGAAAAATACATAATCAATATCTTTTCAGTCCTGATCTTTCAGTTCTTAACTCTTCCAGATGAGTCAGCACTTATTGAAGGTTTATGTGTAATGGAAATAGATGCAGAAAATATGATAAAGTAACTTCACTTTCAAGTAATTCCAAAATAATTTGCTAGCAGTTAATCAATACCAGTATAACCCGAATTACACCAAACAATATAAAGATAAAAGACTTGCCCTACTTTCTTTGGTTATTTAGTCTTATCTGCATGACTGTATTTTATTTGGTTTTATTTTGTTTAATCCTGTAATGTGCCACTAATGTACTAGTTGGAATACCCTACTCAATCACTTTCACATTGCAGGTATCTAGGGAGGCTAAGTTTTTCCCAGTAAACAAACCAGTTTTTACAACTTTTCCATGAAACCACTGTCAGGGAAGAAAAACAGATATATAATGTTCCACATCTGAGTGAATCAATGCCATTGTGGAAAGGAGTGCTAGGAGACACCATAAAAGCACCCTGCTTTATTGGCTGACAACAGTCCAAAAGAAGTGCTTGCACACATCCGTGCAGCACAATGTCTGGACCACTATGCATTATTAAAAGAAAAAAAAATTCATTTCTGCTACATCTCTGCCTTATCTAAAATAGGCATGCCATATGTCATTGGCTGCCTCTTTTCCCACTAAATTTATGATAGATCATGAATCTCTGCATTGTTTTCCATATAGAAGACTGCTTGGAAATATGTGCAACAGTTAAACTAAATAGGGTAATGGAATGTGCTGATACACCATTATTTTTATCATTTGCTCAACTACAAATTGGCAGTTTTGGTCTTTGTCAGCAGTACAGTGGCCTCTCTCATGCAGTGTCTGGCTGCAGCTTGGGGGGTTGGCTCAGTGTCCTGGTTTGACACCGGCCGAATGCCAGGCACCCATGAAAGTCGCTCACTCACTCTCCCCTGCAGAGGGAGAGGAGAGAAAAATTTAATTAAGTGTTCATGAGTTAAGATAAAGGACCAGGAGAAAACACTCCAAGGGCAAAACAGGCTCATCTTAGAAATACAAAGTGAGTTTATTACAATAAAATCAGAGGAGGATAATGAGAACTAAAACAAGACCTTAAACATCTCTTTTTTCCCAACCCCTACCTCCTTCCCACTGACAGCACAGGCAGACAGTGCATGGGGGTTTTGGTCAATCCATCACCCAAGGTTTTCTTCTGCCTGGCTCAGGGAGAGCAACCCTTCCCCTGTGAGACTGTGGGGTCCCTCCCACAGGAGACAGTTCTCCACTAATTTCCCTGTTGTGGCGCCAAATCTCACGAGCAACAGTTCTCCCAAAACTGCTGCAACATGAGTCTCTCCCACAGGCAGACAATCCTCCCAAAACTGCTGCGGCGTGGGTTGCTCTCCCACGGGGTGGAGTCCTCCGCGGAGAGGCTGCTCCAGCCTGGAAGCAGGGCCCTCTGTCTCTGTTTGGGTCTCCCACGGGATCACAGCCTCCTCCAGGCATCCACCCACTCCAGCATGGGCCTGTGGGTGGATCTGTGGATCCCCCGTGGATCCCCACAGGCTGTGGGTGGATCTCTGCATCCCTCATGGATCCATGGGCTGCAGAGGCACAGCTGCTTCACCATGGTCTCACCACAGCCTGCAGAGGAATCTCAGCTCCGATGCCTGGAGCACCTCCTGCCCTCCTTCTCCACTGACCTTGGTGTTGCCATGTTGTTTCCCCTCACATGTTCTCAGCTCCTCCTCTTCTCTAGCTGGAATTAAAACTGCTCCACCACATTGTCCTGATTTTCTTCTTTAATCTGTTATCACAGAGGCATTACCATCATCTCTACTTGACCCAGCCTCAGCCAGCAGCATGTCCATCTTCAGAGCCACCAATGATTGGCTTTGCTGGACATGGCGGAAGTTTCCAGCAACTTCTCACAGGAACCAACTCTGTGGCCCCGCTGCTACCAAAAACCAGGCTGTGCAAAACCAGCACCCTCAGGTGGAGCACCAAACCTGGGAGAGAGATATCCAAGTCTAAACAGAGTCAAAATGTTTCATCATTGGCAGACTTCAGTTACAAAATATCTTAGTGCTACTGGCATGTTTTTATTTCATATAAAATATTTCATGATACATAAACCTTCCTTTGTTCCTGTCAGCTAATATTTTCACTAAAAATACAAGTAGCTTTCAGAATCTGCATCTATCTGTCAGCTCATACATCAGGAAAGGTGAGCATACCATCAGCAAGTGATAGAGAAGCTCAACTCAGATGCAAAAGGCAAGCTTAGAGGAAAAGATGAGTCAATGAGTGAGCAATCAGACTATTTAATGCACCAGGTTGCCACTTCTCTGTGAAGTCGATTAGACATCTAACTCCAGGATAAGGGTAATAATGAAAGACCCTGAACATACCAAAATACTTACCCTGCTCTGCTTTCTACTCTGTGCTCTGGCCTGGAAAACAAATTACACTGCTTTCATACTCACTCTTGCACCCAGCCTTTCCTTTTTAATTTGCGTACAGGAAACCATCTAGTTTTTCTAAACTATCAAGGCTTTTCTGAAGTGTTACAGGGGTCTGCTTTGGTTGAGCATTTTAACGGTTTTTCTACTAATTACAACAACATGTAATAAAATAGTAAGCCAGAAAAATCTACAGTGTGTTTCCAAACTCTACTTTCAGTAAACCCCTTAGCAAACCCCAATCTTTTGTTTGTTAGTGTTTTGCAGCACTGAATGTTGCTGCCGAACAATTATAGAAGCCTCTCTGTCTCTTTCAGTAACATAATTATGGCTTTTCTAGTACTGCGTTGTACACCGAGGATTATCATCTCTGGTTGCTAAAGAGACAGTGAGGGTAAAATAAATGACTCTTCTAATGCAGGTCTTCAGAAAACAAAAGGAGACATCTAAAAACAAAAGTGATCAAATATTTTAAAATAAATACAATAGATTCTTGTATCTCATGGGCAGTCATTTTACAGAACTTTGTGATACACTTTTGATTAAAATCATGGATATTGCTGATATCACTGACACTGAAACAGTTGTCATAACAGGATAAGTAAATCGGTTTTCTGGACTTTTAAAGTATATGTTCTTCCTCTGGTAAGTCTTTGTGATTACCAGTATTTTTAAGCAGTCCTTTGTAATTTTTGTCAGCATTTTAAGAGAAGTGTTTTAAGCACATCATCCTGCCATTTAAAAAAAAAAATCTCTCAGACTACAGCATAAGTGGAAATATTTTCCAATTTTAATTTTTGTCTGGGAAAATATCTTAGTTGATGGAATATTCAGATCTTTCATTTATTTCCTTCTCCTATGTGTCTGCATTTCTCGCTCTCTCTTTTTACTTGGACCAATTTCAGGAAACATTTGAGCAAATGGTCCTTGTCATAAAGAAGCTGTCATCTGATGTCTGATTCAGAATGCATATAGAGATTTAGCTGAGTAGAAATTAGTTGGATGCTTAACATAAACCAACTGATTAAAGACTTATTTTGGTTCTATATGGTGCAAACTAGAATCTATCCTTCTTGTCCAATTAAGATATATGTAATCAGATTTTTTATTGCACTGGTATTTCAATATCATATTTCTTGAAAATCTTCCTTATATATGACTTCCATGTACTAATGGTTTCATTGACATCAGAGCATTAAATGACATGGCAAAGTCTTATGAAATATTAAGTAATCTCAGATCTTTTCATATTGTTAAGACATCAGTATATTGACAGTTGAATGATTGATTTTAGTACACTTGTTTTTCGTGTTGTCTGTGAGAAATCCTAAATGAGTCAGCAAGAATCAATACAGGTGCTCAGAGTGTGGCATTCCTCTCTTCCATTGTAATTATAGACTACGTGCTTCTTCATGCGTAAAAATCTCTATAATGAGGTTTTATAAGTATGCATTTGCAGAGATTTTTGTTTGTTTGCCTTTTTTTCCATTCTTTCAGGATCTTTTGATAAGCCTTAGGCACCAAAAATTCAGTGTTAAGGGTTCTTCCATTCACAGTCTCTTCAGATAAACTACAGATACTTTCAAATATATTGTTTTACATTTCAACAAAGGTGAAAGATAGTTCTTTAAAACAACAATAACAACAACAACAACAACAAAAACCCAAAAAAAAACCCCAAAAAACCCCACCAACCAACCAACCAAACAAAAAAAATAAAAAATACCCCACATCATAGGGGCAATCATTGCAATTCCATGGCAAAAAATACTGGTTGCTAAAAGCTGATTAGAGTTACACTAAGTTTGTTCATAACTAAAATATTGATGAAATTTTGTTCAGCAGGGTTAACCCAGGAAATTTAAGACAGTGGGTATTCATGAAACTTTTCTGTTCAAAAGCTCTTCAGTCATCAAACCAGAGTCTCATGGTGAACCTTGAAGAAATTTTATTTTTAAGAGAATTCTCTGTGGTTTGGTACTTTTTTCTGAAACTCTCATCCAGATAATTGTCCATACAAATTGAACTTAAATAAAGTTCATATCTCCTTTTAACTCTACTACAACTGTACAGCAATATTACAGTTGTGTAGAGACTTCTGACAGTGAGATCATCCTGAGAACAGGCAGCTGAGGCAGAGTATGGGGGAAACCCAAAATAAGAAGGACCTGGACCTGTTTGAGTGAGTACAGAGAAGGGGCAGAAGAGGGTCAGAGGCTGGAGCACCTCTTCTGTGAAGACAGTCTGGGAGTCTGGGGACTGTTCAGCTTAGGGAAGGTTCTGGGGAGATGTTAGAGCATCTTCCAGTGTTTAAAGGGGGCTACAAGAGAGAGGAAAAGGGGTTTTTGACAGGAGTATGTAATGACACGGCAAGGGGGGGATGGCTTTCAATTGGAAGAGGGTAGAATTTGCTTTGATATTAGGAAAAAATCTTTGCTGTGAGGGGGGAGGCACTGGAACAGGTTGCCCAGAGAAATCATAGATGCCTCAACCATGGAAGTTTTCAAGACCAGGTTGGATGGGGCTTTGAGAACCATAGTCTAGTGGGTTTGTTCCCCAGGCTGAATACCAGAAGCAATGTCATGTAGTCCGTTGGTTGGCATTTTATGTAGAGATTTGAGTGACTGATTCATCTTTCCAATATAGCCACAAAAATAGTTTAATACATTATACCATTAGAAATAGAGGGCAGATGACTACTGTGTTTACTTCATACAATTTACAAGAGGAGAGTATGGCCAAATCTGTAAATGGCTACCAGTCTTAAAAAATAAGAATCACAATTTTTGGCTGTTTTACATTTCAGATATTTTTTAAACGGGTCCTAGAGAAACAGAGAAACATTAGGAAAATATTTTATTTGTTTTGTGCAAATATTAAATGAGCAGAGTTAGATTCATAAGCCTTCTCATAAAAAGTTTCCGTAAGAATGTCTTAGATTTAAATATATCTTCCTATAGTCCTCAACAAATTTTTGCCATGGAACCAGCTAGAAAAAACAAGCAAGGTAGCAGCTATTCCTCTATAATTAAAATCTGCACTCCGTGAAAATTACAGACCTGTAACAGTAATGAACAATTATGCAATGAGTTGCTGCTTTGCATAGCTGAGACAAAGAGCTCACAAACCTTTTACTAAATCAGTTCATGAGTTCAAGAGAGTCCAGGTGACATTTTTCATAGCTAGGACTGTGTATGCACTAACAGTAGAAAATCTAGACTGTCATGAGTTCAGATGTCTCAGAACAATCTGCTTAAAGTGAACAGAATGAAGTAACATTATTTTGATGGACTGTTTTGATCCGGAAAGGAAAACATTTCAGTCATTCAAGAAATGCTAATAATGTATTAATTACATTTTCCTGGATTAATAATTATTTTTGAGAAACTGAGACGCCCAGATTAAAAGCTGCACAAACATAGTTAAAGGGAAAAAGTGACAGACAATTATTTATACCACCAGTTCCATTGGATCAGAAAACCACCTTAATAAATGAAGGCTCATTGAGAGGTGTTCAAGAACAGTATGGCAGATTAGTTTACCAGGACTAACACTTACTGGCGGGTGAGTTAAAGAAATCATTATTTGACTAGGAAAAAGGAAGGGGAAGGGAAGGGAAGGGAAGGGAAGGGAAGGGAAGGGAAGGGAAGGGAAGGGAAGGGAAGGGAAGGGAAGGGAAGGGAAGGGAAGGGAAGGGAAGGGAAGGGAAGGGAAGGGAAGGGAAGGGAAGGGAAGGGAAGGGAAACATTGGTTGTAAAATGATTTGTATCTATATCTATATCTCTTTGTATCTATATCTAAGCAAATATTCACATTTTGGGGCATGACAGAGTGCATTGTAGACACATTGAATCATAGAATGGCTTGGTTTAGAAGGAACCATAAATATAATCTAGTTCAAGTTAGTGCCCTGCCACGCCCAGGAGCACCTCTCACTAGATCAGTTGCTTAAAGCCCCACCCAGCCTGGCCTTGAACACTTCTGAAACAAGAGATCAGCCCCATCAAAACAAAGAATTTCTTGCTAACATCCAATCCAAATAGCTCATTTTAAGTCTAAAATTGTCCCCTGTTGTCCTATTGCTATCAGTCCTTGTAAAACAATTACATTGGGACAATGCTGTCCCATAGGAAAATGCTGTGCATTTTACTGTCATATATGGCAATCCTCTCTGCCCAATTAAGCATGAGAAGTGGCTTGTTCCCCATCTGAACCCGTCCCTGCACATTCAGGTTATTCAGGATTGATCTGCACAGTGTATGACAAGCAGAGTGAGGCAGCTGTCCTCACGTACATGCCAAGTCCCCAGCTCCCAGACCTAGGAAAGGCAATACCTGCTGCGCAAGCAGTCCTTCTGAGCAGATGTTGTGCATCCTGGAATTCCTTGAGTTTTCTTAAACAAGGAGTAATAAAGCTTATCTCATCTTCATTCCCTTGAACTCTTCGACAAAGAAACACCATGTCATTGGCTTCAGGAAGTTGCTTGCTTTAGTTTCCAAATTTGTACAAAAAATTGCATTGAGGAATACAATAAAGTACGTCAGTTTGGAAGGGTCTTCTTTGGTATTTTTGATGTTATTCTGGTAAGTTGGTTGGTTATTTAGGGGTTTTTTTGTTATTTATATACATATAGAAATGGAATGTTGATTTCCCTTATGGATTGATTTGGAGACTACCTCATGAGGTTCTGCCTAGTGAGTTCTTGCTTTGATTTTTCTTTTTTCCTCTGTACCAGGCTAAATCTAGAACAAGGGATTTGATAAGGAACAGAATTAAATTCAGTAGAGGTCTGTCAATCTGAACTAAAACTCTATTGTTTAATACTCCCTCTTTAAAAGTAATAAATATTTGATTTTTTGTTTAATTGAACCTTTTAAATTGCAATATGCACTGATGGCCTAAACAGTCTCAGTAATAAAATCATCAGTCTCAATAAACATAATTCTCTTAACTTTGTGAATTTTATAGGAGCATAAGTTTTATGTATTTGTATAAATATTTTATATTCTTTGCTGTATATAAGATTTGAAAGTAATTTCTTTAGTGCTCTAAAAAAACCTGAAGTAATTTGATTTTTTAATACCATGACTATCAAGTGCATATCCAAGCAATGATGTGTTACATACAAATACATCATGTTATATATGACTGTGTCAGAGGTGAAGCACTGTCAGGACTTCTAGACAAGCTGACTGATAGCAAAATAAAAAGGAGACTTTTGCTTTTGTGCCAGATCAGTGTTTCATGGATTTAAGGCAATATTTTTTTCCACTTTCTTTTTAAGTAAAAACTGTAGGAGAGAAAAGAGCAACATACCCTAATCAACTGGGATTTCATTGGACACAGAATAAATATGAAAAAAAAATCTGGTTTTACAAAAGAAATTACTTTTTAACTATCTAAATGGAAATGATTTCTCATCTGAAAGTCTATAATATTTCAGTTTTCTGAAAAAAACTCATTTAGTACTAGACCAGTTACTCAAATCTGTACACAAAGAAAAGATCAACAGAAAACTCTAGTTGGGGAAAAAGATTGCTGTTGCCAATGTGCTAAGTGCTGGTGCCAAGTAGCTGATTTATGGTTTTGTGCTTTTTATGATTTACTCAAGTCTTAGAGACTGACATATAAACTTTTTAAAATTAATTTTAAATTATCTCAAAAATGATATCAGCATTGAAGTGAATAAAATTAAGGGACTCCTAGTTGTTCAGTGTTAGAAGCTTGGTTACTATTACTTGCTACTGTCGGGTTCCCAGGTATCCATAGTAATTTGCATGCCCCTTACCTTCCCTCAAACATTTGTACCCCAGACCCCAGTTTCTTACTCCTTGTATTGTATGCCCCTTGCCATGGATTGAGTCTCTGCTGCTCCTCCCACTTGTCCTCTGTCTGCTCCACTTCCTTCTTCCTGCCAGTGCCTGGCCTGCCCGTCAAACTGCTGTTGCCACCCTCATGGAAAATCCAAGGACTCCCATGATGCTCTAAGCGGAAGTGCAGTTGCTGGCAAAATGGTCCAAAAGCCACGACCCAACACAAAATCTAGATAAAAGGGAGACACTATAACACCGAGAGTACCCTCAGCTACCTGGCGACTGATTCTGCCTCCTCCCCATGAACACAAAAAGACTGGGCAAAGGTGACACCCCTAGACCACAGGAGCCAAGTGAGTTCCAGAGAACACCCGTGAGGATGAACTCCCGGCTCTGCAGTGGCTCTGCAGCAATGAGAGCAGTGGTAGGACTGGCCCGGACCTCCTCCTCGGTGTAGCAGCAGTGGCATAGGCTTCTGCTTCTTAAATAAAGGCATTGAAGGAGTTAATATCATCTCCTGCCCTGGTCATTTCTAACAAGCATCAGCAAAATTCTCCACATAACTCATTTCAGATTTCTGCTCATTGTTCTTTCCCTTCTGGAGCTGCCTGGACCCGAATTCCAGAAACTGAGAAGTGACTTCTTAGACTGGAGTTTCCCCAGAGTCTTTTTCTTTCCTTTTTGTGAAAAAAAGGTGTAAAGACATGTCATGGCTTGAAACAGTATCTCTCTGCTAGGACCTAGAAAATTTTATAGAAAGGATAAGGACATATGGGGGGGGGGGCAAGTTTTGAATTTCACATGCAGTTCTGACCATTCAGATAACAGAAAGTGACTTTTGGGAATACCCATATAAAAGCTGAAGCTGGGTTGGAGACTTCCTCTTTTTTCCCTGTCCGGTGAGCAGGTAACACGTAACACGTGGGCAGCTGAGGAGAGCCCGGCTTGGGCCCTGGCTGCCCCCAGGGTGGTGGGACCGGCCGGGGCTCCAGAGACACTGTCCCAGGGGAGGCCGGGCTGCAGTCCGGCAGGGTGTCCAGGACTCCAGGAGCCATTGTCCCAGGGGAGGCCGGGCTGCAGTCTGGAAGGGCTGGGTCTCCAGGAGCCATTGCCCCAGAGGAGGCCGGGCTGCAGTCCGGCAGGGTGTCCAGGACTCCAGGAGCCATTATCCCAGGGGAGGCCGGGCTGCAGTCCGGCAGGGTGTCCAGGACTCCAGGAGCCATTGTCCCAGGGGAGGCCGGGCTGCAGTCTGGAAGGGCTGGGTCTCCAGGAGCCATTGCCCCAGAGGAGGCCGGGCTGCAGTCCGGCAGGGTGTCCAGGACTCCAGGAGCCATTATCCCAGGGGAGGCCGGGCTGCAGTCCGGCAGGGTGTCCAGGACTCCAGGAGCCATTGTCCCAGGGGAGGCCGGGCTGCAGTCTGGAAGGGCTGGGTCTCCAGGAGCCATTGCCCCAGAGGAGGCCGGGCTGCAGTCCGGCAGGGTGTCCAGGACTCCAGGAGCCATTACCCCAGGGGAGGCCAGGCTGCAGTCCGGCAGGGCTGGCCGCACGTCTGGGGCCTCAGTGGAGATCGGGGCCAGTTGTGGCAGGACCATGACTTGGGCATCCCTGGCTGCTGGCACTCCTTGCCCAGGGGAGGGTAGAATCCCTCTCCTGCCCCCACTCTACACTGGGCTTTACAGAGCACCTGTGAGCAGCTAGCATCATCAGATCGAGGGGTGGAAAAATAGAGTATCCATCAGCCTTCTCCCCACCAGCATGGCTTTTGAAACATTTGCAGCTGCTGAGGTGGAGATGACCTGACCACCGAAGACCCAGGCAGGATTAAACTCTTTCCTGATATATATTGAGACTTTAAACTGTACCCCTTCTTGGATAGGAAAGAAAAAGCCAAATTTGAGACATGTAAAGGGACAATATGGAGATCTCAAAGTTAGTAAAAGAAGAATAACTTTTAAGTAATAAAGATGACGAGTTGCCTTGGTTTTAGGCTGAAAATCTTCTATGGATTTTGGTAACTGGAAATTCTTTTAAATAGGGGACCATGTAAATTGGGGACATAATTTGTGGATTTGGGCAAAGGTATCTTTGATGAACTGAGTGAACATTTTTGTGCCTTCATGAGAGGTTGAACAGAGAGAGATGAGAAGAAGCCCTCTCTCAGTGAAGAAGTAAAAAGACTATCTCTGTTCCCAGAGCTAAAAACGATCCTTTGTTTGTTTTGAAACAGCTTATTTTTAAAAGGTATCACTCCAATTTGAAAAACCCATGGCCCATAGGTAGTCATGGGAAAGGCTGTGTGGTACGAAAAGTTTCCATACATGCAGATTCTCTGGGCAGGCTGCTTTTGTGTGAAAGTTACCAAAACACAGGAGTAACTTCTCTCTCTCAAAGACTGAATGAAAGACTGTTTTATAAGTGGTACTGACTTGGAGTTCTGAGTTTTACCTTTTTACATTGTTTGTAGAAAATGAACAGTTTGTAGTGAGAGAAAGAGTTGGTTTTAGAAATAAATTTGTGTTGTTTTTATTTTCTTGTTTTTTTCTCTTACTGCATGTTAATGAAATCTATCTAGTTTTGCTTCTAAGTTGAGCCTGCTTTTGCCTATTTCTCCCAAAATCCTATCTCTCCAATAAGCAAACCTAAACCACAACAAGACATCAACAAGCTCCATCAGCACCTGCAACTGCAAACCACCCTGTGCTGTGGGCTTGTGTTAGACCAAGTGATCTCTCACTCTGCCTTGACTTTGGCTTCCACAAAGCCTGAATGCAGGATCAGGGGCCTCAGACCTAGGAATAAAGCTTTCAAAAAACTCCACTGAATACCTCAGCTTTGTCTATGTCTGTCATCACCAGGTCCTCTCCCCACTAAGCAGTGGACTCAACAGTCCTTCTACCAGTGAATTTCTGCAAGCTTGTCTTCCTACCCTTGACATCTGTTCTGAGTGCTGACTCTCACTCTGCTTTGGCTTTTGGATCTCCAACCCAACACATACAAGCAACCTCTCTTCGGCAGCACTCAAGAGGCCAGTGCTTGCCTCCACCCCTCCTTGCACCTCCTTTCTGCATCTGAGCTCTGTCAGGAATTCCTTGTTTGTCTATGCCGACCTTCTGCCTCAGCTGATCAATTTCCTGCATGTCAGAATGAATCCTTCTGTGTTTTGAGGACATTGTCATTGAAGGCCAACCTGCTCTATGGTGCCATTTTTCTTTTAAGGACTTTCTCCCACAGGAACTCCCCAAGCAGAGCACTAAACAAACTGGCATCCTCTCCAGAGGCTTGTGGTTGTCGATCTGCTGTTTATCTTGCTTATTTTTCTCAGGATCTCAAACAGCATTGTTTTGTAGTAGCTGCAGTCAAGGCTGCCCTCAGTAGGCACTTACCAATCAATTCTTTATTCATGTGAAGTAAATCCAGCACATCTGCTTCTGTAGATTCCTGACATCAGAAAATTGTTTTGGTTCTCAGCAGAAACTTTGTATAAAGTTCTGCTCTCAAAGTTAGTGAGCCAGATGAAAAAGGGGGGGGGGGGGGGGTGTCTGTGTTAGTTATTTATTAACTATTCTCACAAATGGCCCCAGACTTGTTTGTGAGCCACAACACTTTGCTGTACCTGATATTCTGGTATTAACTTATGCATATGATTAACCTTCTTCAGACAAACATTTTCTTTTCATGAAAGCTTAAAAAAAAAAAAAAAAGGACAAATATATGTAAATTAATCACAGAACACAATTTATTTCTAACTTTTACAGTATTTTCAGCATAAATATACAAAAAAATAAAATCATTCTTGCACCTTTCTTACTAGGCATAGTTATTTAATTATTTTGGATTGAACATGGGGTAGTCTTTCTCATGTCTATTTTATGCTTGTTCAAATATGCATATGAATTTTTGATGTTTAGGTATAGAGCTGTATTAGTCTAATTTAATTTTTAAAAGGCTACACATTTTACGTGTTAGCAGTGCCTTATGAAATAAGAAATTTTTCTACTCCTCAGCTATCAAAAGTAAGGGTTTTTTGACTTATACTTAATAAATAAAAGTGAAAATATATCTTCAAAATAAATAAAAAACAACCAAACCCCCAATAACCCCTAGAATTTTCCTATTCTATTATTGCTGTTGAAAACAAAATAAAAATCTATATTTTCCAGGTGGTTTTAAATTTATTCTGCTTATAAGCTATGGGGAAACTTAAAAGGGTGCCATTTGTACAAAGCTACATTTTTACAAATTCTTTTTACTGAAAGGCTTAAAAATTTTGGTTTCAGTAAACAGAAAAATTAATTTGACTCAAGTCACTTTTTTTTTTCCTTTGGTTATAATGGTAGGAAGCTTCTTTTTCTTCCCCCTTTAGCAATAAAGTTGTAACATTCAGGATTTATTCAAGTAGAAAACATTGAATAATATGTAAGAAATCCTGAGTAACATCTGTGATTTAGCCAGTTTGCTAATAAAACATGACAAGATACATACAGAATGTCTACTCCTCAGGAACTGGCTGGACATTAGATATTGCATGCGGATTGGACATAAATAATAAAGAATTTTGCTGTGCTTCACTTCTCCATGTGTCCTTGCTTTTCTTCATTAAACTGACTTTATCTTAATCCATTATTTTTTGATCTTATTTTCTCTGCTGTCCTGCAGAGGAGGGGGAGTAAGAGAGTGGCTCAGTGGGCACTTAGCAGCCAGAGAATGTCAACCCATCACATTAACAAGAAAAAAAAAAAAAAAATAAAAAAATCAGGGTTTTACTAACTCCATGCATATGAAGGAGATTATCATGAAATTATTAAATTAATGTTGACAAGTCACACAGATTTACACAAAATCACTCAGACATATATTTTGGTAAACATTTGTTAAATCTTTTGTTCAAAAATTACACTGAAAGTGCTTTAGCAGTTTTTTATAACCCTAACAGGGGTGGTGGAGATCAATTATGTATTGGGACAAGAACACATTCATACTACATCATCACAAAAAAAGATGCCTTAAAATGAATGTAAAGAGTTTTTTGTTAAGATGGGAAGAGGTGAAATGTCTTTGATTCTGATGGCATTTTTGTGAATGACAGAGTTAAATTTTTATGTTCTTTATATGTAGAGGTTTTTAATATATATATTGTATAGAAAATTAGTATGCACATGGATTTATGCGCAGTTAATGTGCAGTTTATGTGCAGTTAATATTTTCTGGGAAAATGTTATTGTAAATCAATATGAAATCCTTAGCAACAAGCGATAATAGGAAATACTAAACAGTAGTTAATTAGTTTACAATTATTTGCAACAAAATAATATATAAATTTAGAATCAGGGTTCATGTCTAGATGCACATTTTGCAATGTATATATTCATTAAAACTCTTACCAAAGAATCAGAAAACTGCACCATGAAAAAAGATTTTGTTAAACAACTATTTAAATATTCACTTGTGTGTCTAATCCCACGTTAGTTCATGAATTTCTTAGTACAAACTTTTTATTTTCTCTTTTTATTTCTCCTATGTTTTTATTAGGTTTAAATGAGAAATATCTAATTCTGTGGGATCTTGTCTGTCCCATGCATGCTGTAAGAAATATTTGCATACATAAATAATTTCTTCTAAGTCTCATGAGATTTTACCTCTGCTTCAAATAAGCAAATGACTGTACAAGGAATCATCAGATCAGTGTGCTTCCACCATTTCCTGAAAACATGTCTAATATATCCTTCCTAATTCCTTTTCCTCAGTATGCATCAGATTTCAGTTAGCATGGCAATCCTATCATGGTACTCCATGAAACAATCAGAATAAACTGCTTAGAATACAGTGCACTTCATATATTGAAGTGCAATTGAGCTTGAGCACTTTTATAGAAAGAGAACAAAAAGCTGAAGGTAGTGACAAAGTCCCTAATTCCTTACATAGCACAGTATTACGCCACTAGCGGATTCTACATGTTGGAGTTTATACATTGTGTTAAAACTTGTTAATAATTGAATTTTTAAAAGGCATAATATGATGAGAAAAAAAAAATTGTAAGATTTCAGTCAATAGATTTTACTATCTGGTGCCAAAACATGCATTAACAGCTGACCAACAGCAAACTTCCCCACCTTTTAAGAGCTGAAGACAGAGGCAAAACACATAAAATTCCTATAAGTTTACTGGCTTCTTAGTGTGTTTAGATAGAAACAATGCCCTGTCAGATACAACATAATAATAATACCACATGACAAATTGTAATTTATTGTAACATGATGTGATGTGCTAACAAAATACAACTTGTAAATGCGTATTACCTATGGCAAACTAAGTCCTGTCAAAACTAATGAAAATTAAAATATTTTCCTGTCACTGATGAATAGAATTTATTTTTATACTATTTCTCTCTGACATGTAAATACATTAGGGTAATGATAAGGTAAGTCTAAAAACTATTTCTGTCTAAAGAAGTGGAATTTAGAGAAAGATCAAGGCAGTTTGGAGAAAGTTGGAATTTATGAAAGGGAGGCACAAGATGAAAATGTTGCACTTGGCTGGCTGAGGTCACATATGACATGGCATAACTTATACACCTGCAGTGAGATGCTATTGAGTTTCTCATATCATGCCTGAATACTGTCCTCAGAAACATTGTTGTCAAAAGAGATTCAGCTGAAATAGAATGTTGATTAACAGGCATAGTGACATTTTCCCATGAGTAGAACCTGTGGCAGTTCTGCATCTGGCTGGTATTTGGAAGATATTTCAGCTATTTTTCAAGTTCATCTCCAGTTGAAGATGATTAATGTGCTAACTAAAGGATTGCTGGAAGCTAAGCCTCAGGGCTGCTTGAGAGCATAAACTTTAGCTCAGAGTTAATCTGACCAGACTTCCAAGTAAGGAACAGGTATAGGAAATGATTTCTGAATGTTGTGTGCTTGGGAAGATCAGCATTCATGCCAGCAAATCTGAGTCTTTGAAGTCTTTGCCCACTTCCCAAATTTTAATTCTCTGTTATTCTCTTCAAAATCCTCTAAAACTTCATGCCAAAGCTCACACACACGGTGGTGTGCACACTTAAGCTGGGTCTTTTTTTTTTTTTTTTTTTTTTTTTCCTTAAGGTCCAGGCAGCATTGCTATATCATACTTGCTGTTCTATTTTAGCTTTTGCAGCAAGTGAGATTCATTTTCCTTACTAAAATATCTTTAGTAAAACATTCCTAATATATTTCTTGTGTCTAAAGGAATTATTAAAATTAGGAGTCATAGTAATGATTGCTGCATATTGTCTACATATATGTAAGCAAATGCACACATACATGTGTACAAATATGTATATAATTTGATATCCTTTATAATCATGACCTCTTTACAAAACAAAGATCTATCTTCCAAAGGAGAGAACACAGTTCTCAGAGATAAGTTGATAACTCAGCAGCAGAGCTTTTTTAAAGTAAGGAAGATGAGCTGCAGATCCATACGGTGCTTGGGATCTTTGCCAGGGTTCATGGAAAGGACTGGTCTTCCCAGGAATGGGCCGAAACAGCCGATGATATCATACACAAAGTGAATGATCTAGGCTGGAGATGCCATAACACTCATAATCAGGAAGGATAAAAGTATTGAACCTCTTGTTAAAACACTTGAATTTCCCACTTGACATTTGAATCTGTTCTTCCTTAGTGCAAAATATGATTGGTTAAAACATGGAGATCCAAAATATTGGAATGGGAAAATATTTGACATACCTCACATATTCCAGGCTTGGTTGTCTTTTATCTCTGATGCTACAAGAAGGGTCGCAAAAAATTTCACAAAATCCTTTTCTAAGCTTAATAATTGTGTATACATTTGAATTGTATTCTCAGTTGTAGTTGTCTGGTGTACACTTTTGTGGAAGAGGTTTTTGACAGGAGTTTTAAACTCTATATCTATTAAAATGCTGATTTTGATAAAAGGGTATTATTTACCTAGTACACAAAAGCACAGTAAGTTATTTTCTTTGCTTTTCAGTCATAGGAGAGAGTGTTTCAGAGGGATTTAGAGAAAGACCAACTGCTGTTATATTTACAACAGTTGAAGTAAGAAGCAATCTCATGGTAAATAATCGATTTCTTCTCTGTGGTCACCAGTAACAGAACCCAAAGGAATGGCCTGAAGTTGTGTCAGTGGGGGTTTAGGTTGGATATTAGAAAAAGGTTCTTCATCTTAGAGGGTGGTTGGGCGCTGGAACAAGCTCCTCAATGAAGTGATGACAGCGCCGAGCCTGAGACAGTTAGATAAGCATTTGGACGGTGTTTTCAGGCACATGGTGTGACTCTTTGGGACAGTCCTATGCAGGGTCAGGGGTTCAACTCAATGATCTCTGAGTGTTCCTTACAACTCAGGTTATTCTACAGTTTTGTGATTTATTTGAGTTTAAAGATTAAATAAGAATACATAGAATCAGAAACTGAACATCAGTACTGTGGTAGTGAACAGAAGTTTGAACTGAACTGTAAGTTAAAGGGAAGAATCATCAGATTAATTAAAAGCTGGATGAGCAACTCCCAATGAGCAAAACATTGTAGTGCTTGTCTGAGTAATCTTGAAGTAATTTATACTCAAATTAATGTTTAATTTATTCTTACACATGGCACAAAAGCATTTTATTCTTCAACTAACCGTGGCTATTATCACCCCTTAAAGAGAAAATGAACACTGGAAAGTGGACTGAATCAGACCCACCAGTGTATGTATATTTCTAAGGAAATGTTTCAGACAGCTCATCCCATGAGTGTGAACTTCTTTGCAACTACTAGTCAATGTCACTAAAAAGAAAAATTTGATAAATTTTAGATTATTCTGTCCTTAGTCAGGAGGAGTCATCAGGAAATCAAGACAAGGTGAGCATGAAAATGTATAAAATATGCTGATATACTACCAAATTATTTTACTGTAATTAGGTTTTTATTCCTACTGAAATACTTTGTGCTTTAATATTAGAGTTACAGTGGGAAGATTGTGTTGATGTTAATGTTGATGGGACAAATGTGTTAATGAAAAAATAGCTATGGTAAAGAAACTTATGAAAATGCATCACATCTAAAAAGATAAACTAAATCTCTATTAAACTGAAAATCAAATTTCCATTCATAACATCACAACAGATTATTATTACCTATGTGCATAAAAATGTCCCAGAGTTATGTCCTGGTAGAATAAGACTTAGAGTGGAGAAAAGATCCTGGAGCCAACTAATAAACAGATAAAAATTGAGTTGTACAATTGAAAGTCTAGTAGCATTTAAACTAATATGACATTAATGACATCATAGAAAAAAATTTCTTTTCAAAATTTCATAAAATTTCAAGTGCAGTCTTTAGAAAAATTACAATTTACAGACAAACAGGGCTCAGTTTGGGGGTTGTTTTATTGTGGTTTGGTTTTGGGCTTTTTTTTAATAAAATCTCCTTAGTGAAATGAAAATATTTTTTCCCTACAGTGGACATCTTGTTACCTGTAGATTTCTAATTTGAAATAAAAGAGCCTTTGTATTCACTACATTAATATACATTCCTATCAATGTGTTGGGGAAGACAGTTGTAATATTATGAATGTGTAATCCCTAAATCTGTTAAATTGTGATTGGCTTTATTATGTGCAACTGATTTGTCCGCCACAAAATTAAGCAATATAACTTCCTTACATTGCTATTATACTGAGAGTGAAATAGTTATTTACCATCACCATTTACTGTAAGCTGGAGTATTCCCAACATTTCTAGTTTCTACCTTTTCATAAGACTTACTTTATTTTTTAATTACTTAGCAAAGTCTGGTGAAGGAGACAACTGAGACATCTATAAAAATAAGTGGGAGAATATGTTTTAGGATAACTTGAAAAATAAACTATACTGAAATGGAATTATGGTGAGAATTTCCAGCATAAATAAGGGCTTCTTGCAACATACCATAGATGGAAGAAAAAAAAAGTAAAAAAAAATTGAAGAAAATAATTTTTTTAATAGGATGATGAAGGCAAAATGAGATTATTCAGCATGTACTTCAAGTTTTCCCTTAAATGACTAAAAAAAGCCCTTAGGAGGCCAGGCAAGGCTTTTACTATCATTTACAAGCAGTGTATTTTTAATATAAACTATACTACATATTACAATATTAAGAGAAGCACTACCTTTAAAAAGAAAATACATTTCAGATTCACATTTTATAATTTACCTATGGTCTCTTTCCTAGCTACATCTCTTATGAACAAAGGTTTGTTTGTTCAATTTATTCCATTCTTTACAAACAGGGTCTTTCACTTCGGATTCCACAGATCTTAACTTGCCACTTCTGCCACAGATTTCTAATGTGATGTAACACAAGATAACTGGAAGAAGTGATGTGAAATTGACACCTCTCTGTGTTTCATGGAGGAATGAGGTTCTCTGTTCTACACTGTGCATGAGGGGTAGAAAACATTGTCCTCTACTCATTCCATTGGGATTTGGGAACCAAGACACACTGCTTAGAGTAGGACTCAACCTTCATGTTGCTAAAATAGAGATGAATCCTTGATTCTCTCATCCAGTGTCATAGACAAGGTCACTCTCAGACCAAAAAAATATATGTGAAATAGTATATCAGGAAACACTTCTGATGTTTGCAAGCAAAACTGAAATATAATGATTTTTAATTATGTTCTTTGATGTTAAAGGAAGATTTTTCAGAATGCAAGAAATCTTTGGCAAAATAAAGGACAGAAGGCCTTACTTGGTGGGCCAGGATCTAAAAACTAAAAAGGCTTAGATTTCCTCTTCCCAGTAATGTTATTTTCTTTGATTTTTGGGGTTTTTGGTTTTTTTCATGTAGAGACAGTTCTACGTCAGAGGGGCCATAGCAAGTCTCATTAGACATTAGACATTTAAATACCTTAACAGAACAAAGAGCAAGTTTAAAACTGTAAATTCCATCCTTTTGAGTTTATATTCAAGCAAAGAGTTTGTGAAATGAAAAATGGGGGTTGTCCTAAATCTGTAGAACTGTTTAAATACTATTATATTTTGTTTTTAAAATGATCAAAGAAAATTAAGTATACATGTGATTAACCAGTGTCAATAGCATGCAAAGTTTAATTACCCTACCCTGAAGTACATCTAATGTCAAATTCAATTAAGAATGCCATCTGGAAAACTCTTTCATAATGAATTTCAAACAATTGACTGATCTTTTAATAATAGTTGATGGTTAGACATTCCGAAGGCCAGTGGGAAAACACTGCCTTTTAATGAGGAAAATTATAGCAACATTGAATTTAGTAGTGCTATTTTTTTTCTTTGAATGGCCTTCTACAACAAAATAATCAATTTGAGCAGAACCTTAGAAAATCGGACACTAATCAAGGCATCTTTGCCTAAGAAAAATGCAAAATAAAGGTAGTCTGCTGATAGCATCTTATTAAGACAAAGTAGATTTCTAAGTTTTGACTGATTTCAGAAGAGATACTTAAATATTGCTGAATCTATTAGAAGTGTCTTGGACTTTTTGAAGTAGAATCACTTCATAAAAACCTAGAGAAAAAAAAAAAACAAATTCTAAATAAATTAATTCTAAGAAAAAAGAAAATCCTACATAAACAATGGATGTGATTGTAAAGAAGCTAAGGGAAAGGGAGAGACCTTTAGAGTTGTTTCAGAAGAAACACTTTTATAACAATTTTCCCCCTCATAGCTTTTATTGCTGAGCAGATACCATAGGTACGAAATAACCCTTTGGTCAGTTTGGTAAGCTGTCCCAGCAGCGTCCCTTGCCATCCTCTACTCCACCCTCAACCTCTCTGTGTTGGAGAGGGACTGCTGGAGACACAGCCTTGATACTCAGTGAGTACAGCTCAGCACTAGCCAAGACACTGTTGTGTTATCAACACTCTTCTACCTACAAATACAAAAGAACAGTCTTATAAGTATTGCAGCCTTTGGTTTTGGTTAGCTTGGAACCTAAATAGCAGCTTACAAAAAGTTTCCCTGTTTTTACAGCCCTAGAACATTATATTATCTCACATCAATTATATACTGTGTATAGTCCTAAAATGTTTTACAATTCTACCATGAAAATTGCTATATGCCCATTATCATTACAAAAGAGGAAATAACACGTTATAACAATTTAAATGCAAGGAAGGGAACTCGCACTTGTGGTTCTTGTAAAAAATCTTCTTTGGATGATATTTTTCATCATAGCTGTAATTTAATATATCATATGCCATAGCTTGGAAATATCAAGTGATACCATAATCAATTGCAAATACATTCAAATTTTACCTTTTACTAAGTGGTTACTCCACCCTCAAATCTGAAATATGACTAGATAATATAAAGGAAATTCCGATATCCTTAAAGTACAGGTTGGGAGCAAAATCACTGAGGATTTAAGGAAAACAATCCTAGGGAACACAATCCATATGCTTTTTCTAATCCTCAGGAATATGTTTGTATACCAAGGCTAATAATTTGATTTATGTTGTATTTAAAAGCAAAGAAGATGAGCTTGAAGAATTTGGACCCAAGTGAGAGGTAAAGCTGAGATGAACAGTCTGTAATAGCCTTGCAACAAATCCTGAACAGTGCTTTATTCTCTAATCCATTGTTATTCTCCTTGGATTCACCTCTACTTTAGTTAAAATCTAACCAAACTGAAAAAGATCCAACCACAAAGAAGCAGAAAAACCCAAGCATGTGACTGTGAGATCAATCCTATAAATTTCTTGTTAAGAATAACTAGAAGACCTCAGAACTGTGCAAAACCCTTTCATTAGAATTCTTAATTGATGAACTTAACACATAGCCCATTCCTGTTTTGTATGCACTGCGCATAGTACAGCAGTGATGCATTTTGAGAAGGAGAGATATTATTTACCATTATAAAATGTCATGTCTTTTCCTGCCAAAACTCTTAGCCCATCTTAAAAGTAATTAGTTTTGTCATGACTATTCAGAAGTCATTAATAGAAAATTCTGGCTGATTAAGCTCGTCCAGGGCCAAGACTCACAAACAGTGATTCCTCTGATTTACATGGATTCCAGAGTAAATGTTTATCTGATACTGAGCCAAATTGCCTAAATCCTTTGTATTATGTTATTAAAGATTACTTTTGCTCTTGATCACACAATTTCACTGCCCTTATAAAAAATAGGAGAGAAGGCTCAAATACCTATTACTTACTTGTGGAGACTAAAGTCTAAATGTATTTAGCCATTGTTCAAGAGATAGCATTTCCAATAGTTTTTTATATTTCCCTGTTGGTAGGAGAAAGAAACTTGAAAAATTAGCACAAAACCTGTTTTTTTAAAAAAATCTCTCCCACTCCACACAGCGTGGAGTCTCTGTTGTCTATTGCCTTCTTCCCCATCTACCATCTAGCAATTTCATATATTCTATTGATAAGCCTCCAGAGAAATACTGGTTACACTGCATTGCTCACATTTTGACAACATCTGCAAATTAACCACTGCCAAAGTTAAGAACATGTAAGATAGTCTACATTCAAAGAAAGGGGCAGAATAAGGAAGGAAACAAACTCTGCGATGAGAATACAAAGGTTAATTCTTAGAAATTAATTTTTTTTCTGAAATTCATATCACTACTTAAATTGCTTCTTTCAACAAATTGCTTTCTAGATTTTTCTACAAAGCTACATGAGTTCATGAAGAGATAAACTTGAAAACTGTCTGTAACGTTGTGTGTATATTGTGGAACTGTTTGTTGATTAAGTAGAAATTGTGACATTTATATTCAAAAGTCTTCTCCAGTCAGACAAAGAACATCAAGAATCATTCTTAGATTTTGAGGTGTTTCTAAGTATTCTTAATTGTGTTCTGTGATGTCTTAGCTATAACAAGAAATACCAATCAAATTCTATATGCACAGTTATGAATCTCCTAATAATTTTAGTGTAAATATTTGTTAACACTGTTTTTTTCTGTTGTGAGTTTATAAGGTTTCAGCTTAATATTACAGATCATGAATTAATAATACCTGTTTTCTATTGAACTAAGGAGCCACATAAATTCCTGTTATTACTGTGAATAACAGAAAAGAGTGAAAGAAGCTATATAGTGAAAATCATTCTGAAGAGAAAGCTTTTAAAATTATACTGGCATTGCAGCAATGGAAGTGCACTGGGATTTGGATTAATAGTCTAAAATTTAGAGAACACAGGTGGAAACTAACATTTTGAAAGATTTCTACTCCCATTAGACCTGTAAAGTTAAAGAAGGTTTGAGAAGTTTTTGTACGTTTGGATAAGCAAAATGTTTAAGACAATTTCCCATGACAGTTTTGCTCACAGCTACAAGAACATGAAAAAGAACTCATTCACATGAATGATGCAACCTAGGAAGAAAACAAAATTACTTGTTTCTGTCTTTCAGCTACTTGCCAGACTGAAACATATTTGTATACTAACTTTTACTAAACTGTTTTCTTTTCCATAGACATCCCAAGACTTATATCATATCCATTTTCATTAAAGAGATAGATCTGTTGTAAAAATAACATAAAAGTGTAAAAGAAACCAAACTTGAAGATTATGTAAATCATTTGTGAAGAATATTCCACATATAGAATGAATCCTAGTCCCTCTTAAAGCAAATTATTAAGGATCATACATCAGCAAAAAAAGTAAGTTCTTTACAACCGCAAAAATGGCGTTTCATGTTAGTTTTTGAACAGTTTAGGAATGTTTTATTTCCTGAATACTATCTCTGTCAGCATTCTGGAAGTGAAAGAGTCGGAGAGGCATTGCTGCAGCATCCAACCAGATGTGTCTTTCTCTTCTGAACTTAGTTTTGTGAAGTGTATAAAAGCAAATAATAGAATCGATTACTCAGCTCCATAATGAATATTCATTGTGCATTGTTTGATTGCAGCCCCTGGCAGGAAGAAATAAAAATAGTACAGAGGCCTTCAGAGGATATATTTTCTCTCATTTCCATATGTCTCCTTTGACATCCTGTACTAGTTTCACTACTGTTTCAAAGAGTGAGAAAATTATTGGGATTTATACATAGAATCTCACTCAAAATCTGTTGAGAGCTACCAGTAGTCAGAAAAATATAGAAATTGTGAAGATTGACACTGAAAAGATATTTGTGATATCAGAGGTGATTCATCTGTCTTGTGGAAAAAGAGAATCAGTCTTAAGGTTGCCTGTAGACAGCCTCTAGTCCAGGAGAGTGCCGGTGTGTGTCCTGATAGCAATAGCGAACTGTCCTTTGGAACTGGCAAGGTACAAGACATAGATATAATATAACAAATTCCATCATTTCCTTGAAGATTCTTAAGGAAGAGAATTTTATGTCATTGCAGGATTTCCTGCCCATTTTTCTGTCCATTTTCTGCCCTTTGTCATAAAGAAACCTGGGGAATCATTTTGCTCTGTTATTGCATTTCTATTTGTAGGTCCAAAACATTGTTATTTTTGACTTGACGTGATTATTGAATTTCTGATGAAAAATCAGTAATTTTGTAAAAAATTTTATTTTTCATTCCAGAAGATCCTTTGCATTGTTCAGCTAGTTAATTGCAAGCATGGAGAGATTGGTAAAGCGTAGATTTCCATGTGTAGCGTGCAGCATTAGACCTTATTAATCCTACAATTCATTGTATCCCAGAGGAACCTGATTCTATATTATTTCACTCTTATTGGAGTACTGTTACCTCTTTAGGATAAGTGTGAAATATTCCTAATCAAATCTGGAAATTTTTCATAGTAATTTTGAACAAATAATTTACATCTGCACAAGGTAAAATAAAACCAGGTGAGGAAAGCATCCAAGAATTTAAGACTAAAAGAAATACATCAAAATCAGTCTGCTCCTCAACTACAACGCTGCAGATGTTGAACAGTATTATAATCTCAAAGAAAAAAAATATATTTTACTATTAAATAGGGTATATAAAGACAAATGTCTTTACCCATTGTCTCAAGACTTTCCCATAAGCTGCTTATTGTATACAACTATTTGTTACCTTCTGGTCTACATTCTTACCTGTATTTTTCAAACTAAGGAAAGAAAAATGGAGCCTGTACCATTGTATTTTATCTTGAGTGACTAACACCTTTCTTAGTGATCTGAAAGTGTTCTAGTGCTGCTAGGTACCCCATATTCTTTCTGCTTCAGCAGCTCAATTTGTCACCCAGGGTCATAAATTGTTACAGAGTCTATCTTTTAGTTTCTTGGTTGTCTTTTGGTTGATGGAAAATTACATGAGCTGGCAATGTGCACTTGCAGCCCAGAAAGCCAACTGTATTCTGAGCTGCATCAACAGGAACATGGCCAAAGGTCAAGGGAGGTGATTCTGCCTCTCTGCTCTTCTTTTGTGACATCCCACCTGGAGTGCTGCATCCAGCTCTGGTGTCACCAACATAAGGATATGGAACTGCTGGAGCAAGTCAGAAAATAAAATTTGAGATCTTTCCTACAGTGACTTGGTCTGAATATTGTGGAGGTTTTACCACCTAAAACTTTGCACAACATCTATACATATTCTGTTAGCGCATTACTTTCACTATATAAAAGTATACACCAATATATTCACATCTCAGACACAAGGGGATTGCTGGAGTTTCTGTCTGTGACCACTGTTACATGTCAGTGAAGCAGTGAATGAATTAAACAAGTGAGCATGGAACAATGAGAACTAACTAGGGATATGAATACTATTAAAAGTTAAAATAGTAATAGCATAATGTTCCAGTAATCATTGAAAGGGCTTAGTTAATCACCCTAAAGACTCGAAGGAAGTTTTTGTCTCTTTAAATTGAGTACAATTTGTTGAAGAAGAAAGAAATAATAAGGACTGTCAAGAGAACATGAAGACTTGAAACAGTGGAAAGATAGTTTAATAATTAAGACTTTAATTTACAAGCAATAAGATGAATCTTGCACTTATATCTTCTATGAGCTCTGGGACAAATTATTCCACATAGTACTCGTCTCAGCAAATGCTATCTGTAGTCATAATCAATACAGGAAAAGAGGTGCTGGGCTTATCAGAACGCTTGAGCAGATGTTTATGGTCCCTAGATGTATCCTTTTGGCTGTAGAAACCACCTCATGATTAGTGATGGCCTGATAAAGCAGCTTGGTGTCTCTCCCAGAAAGCAGTCACAGTACTAAGTGTAGCAGATAAAAAGACAGGTTAGGATAGCAGGCAATCAGAGTTCAGACAAGTAATTAAATACAGCTATATAGGCTTAGACTTAAGACCTGGAGTGCACCAGACTTCAGGCTGCACACTCTGAGTAGTATAGCTAATGCTTCTAGGACTCCAGGCATAAAATTGGAATATCCAACAGTTTGGTATCCCATGGGGAAGAGGAAAAGAATCAGTAACCACACAGTGGTAATCAGTATTAGTAACAGTAAATCCTACTTATCATCAATAGAGTAAGACTCGTAAACAAAAATTTTGTCAAAAAGAGAGTAGAAGAAAATATAAATGCAAGGATTAGGATGTTTATCTTAATCCATAGCAGAATGGTAAAAAAAGAACAGAATTATCATGAAGTAAATCTACTGAAAAATAAGTAACTCTCATCAGCAAAAGCAGATCATTATATAACTTATACTAAAAATAAAGGGCTATAACTTTGAATTTTCCAACCTTTTCTTTTTTTTTTTTTTTTTTTTTTTTTTCTCCCAAGGATAGCTCTGCAAAGTCATTAAGTTTTTGCTTCCATAAGCTGCCTAAGAAACAAAATGTCTGACCTGCAAAACATGTATAACATTTACAAATGGCTGCAACCTAACTCAAACCATGAAAAGTTAAAAAATATTGGGTTTTGTGTAGTGGAACTGAAATCCCACAGGATTGCACTGAGTTTCCAAATTTCTCCAGCTGTTCTTTAATGAATTGCTTCCTCACAAGGTTTCTGCAAACCAGCACATTAGCTAAGTGAGCTCTATGAGTCAGCAAGGGGAGCATTGGATGGTAGTTTCTAGAGCTGCTAACAGAATGTAGCTGCTTCCAGGAAAACTACTTCTGCCTTTTTGTGGTGTCAACAGTCCAATGGGCAATGAGGTGGACAGACAAGTCAGAAGAGAGTTGCTCTAGCCATCCAGAAAGCTTAGGAAGTTGATACAGTTTAACACATGGCCAGTGTGTTATGAGCTTCTTGTAAATGTATCAGTCTCTGAGGGTCCAGCCCTTGCAGAGGGGCTTAAAATAATTTGAGCAAGACTGCTCTTTAGAGCTGTTCTGTAAAGTAAAAGATTTAATAGATGAAAAAACCCAAACGTTACAGAAAACAAAAGCAAAGCTGGCACAAGGTGTCTGAGAAACCCTCTGACACCCTGCTAGAAACACTCCAAAAAGCCCCTTAGTTCCTTTGTGCTCCTTCCTAAATATTGAATGGTAATGCTTCAGGAGGTAAAATCTGTATTGCTGCCAAAATCCTGTATCAGAGGTACAGGATTTGAAGAGCAGGGTAAGGTTCAATAGATGCTTCTCTCTTGGCACTGAGCCAATCACTGTCAGAAGGGAATCAAAGTTTTTGGGTTCTTTACCTTATAAGAGATGCAAGGGGTGAGTCTTAGACTTTTCCCTGTATGGAAAACACTTGCTGGGTTTGGGAAATGCATTCCTACAGGAGACATTTGGTTAAATCTGCAAACCAGGACAGAAAAAGGGACAGCAGCTAAAGAAACCTTGAAATTTTCATTTCTGAAATGCATTTAACTAAATATTGGTCTGCAAACCTGCTCAAGCTCATGCCCTAACATCTGGGAATGCTCCTCCCTGAGAGCTCTGCTGCTTTGCTCACCAATGCTGTGGTCTTTTTGGCTGGTTCACAGGACGAACAGCTGTGGTGTGCATGGGGTTGGAGAGACAAACAACTCAGCAGATGGGGAGCAGCAGAAATTTGTAAAATGAGTTGTAGGAGCTTGGGAAAATCACTGTAAATTTGTTTCGAAGACTTGGGAAACAGAATGATTTCCGTATGAAATATTGATATGATTTAGCATTTCCCTGAAATATTTAATTTCTCTCAATATTTTTTACTGTCAATTGCATTTCTGTCACTAATCTCATGACCTATTCAAAGAAGTCAAACATTTTTTCTTGTTCCGGGTAAGTGTACAACAAGAAAAGCTGATACTTAATATTATTATCCATTTATAATTTGTACTTTTAATTTAAAGAGTCAATTTAGTCTTTCAAGAAAAACAAACTAAAAATGCCACCAAATGTCGTATAATTTGGGGCTGTAATATCTAACTGAGAAATCCAACCCAGGTGTTAAGACTGTCAGTATCCATTCTCTTGACCTTTTAGTTCTGAAACCATTTCCTTCTCCCTTGTTTCTGGAGATTTCTAGGCCTGCGAGCAAGTTCTTTTCTTTCTACTTTAAAATATCACTCTCTAGTTTTGGGGCTAAATTGAAAATCTATTTGTCTGATTTAACACTTAAAAATGTTCTTGGCTTTTGTAATATTACTGACTAAATTTTTTGCTGCTCTGTTGGGGGTGGAAAATAGCTGCACAACAATGGCACCTGGATTGATTTTCCTTCATTAACTTTGAAAAGACATAAACATCCTGAACAACCTATTCATTCAAAATTTATCATTTCTCCTTATGTTTTAATCAAGCTTTAGCAACTGATTTTATTCTTCAAAGAAGTCAGTAATAAAATAATGAATTATAATTCCACTAAAAATAAATTGAAACTGCCTCTCAGCAGATAACTTAGCCCTACTACAATGGAAACGTTTTAAGGATTTAAACTTAGGCACAGCACAATCTTCCATGTGCTTTTATGTATGCACATATATGTGCATATATGTACGGAAAAATGAAATTCATCTTCATAATTTCTATTTTTGTGATTTGCATTGACTACAATTTACAAAAATTTTATGTACACACACATATTTATATTAATATTTTTAATATTTTGATAATAGTTTTGAATTTATCTTCTAAATAACTTCTCAAATCCTTGAATGGGGAATTCACACAATTATTTTATGAAAATAAAAAAGAGAAGCTGTAGAAATGTGTAGAGAAATACATGCATTATCATACATACACACACATCCTAAAAATTATTTCATTGATTATCAACAGATATCAGAATGCCACCACAAATTTATGAGCTCTTAAAATTATTCTCTTTGCACAGTTCTTTCCTTCTTTCTTTTTCTTTCTTTCTTTTTCTTTCTTTCCTTCCTTCCTTCCTTCCTTCCTTCCTTCCTTCCTTCCTTCCTTCCTTCCTTCCTTCCTTCCTTCCTTCCTTCCTTCCTTCCTTCCTTCTTTCTTTCTTTTTTCTTGTTACTTCCTTACTTATTACTTTTTAACTTCATACTTTCTTAATTCTTTCCATCTCTTTTGGTCTATTTTGGTCTCTCTCTGTGTCTTTCCATCTATTTTTTTCTGTCTTTTTTTCTCAGCCTTCCAACATTGTCCAACAAGATTATTGTTTAATCATTTTTGATTCCCTGTCACATATAAACATTTCTGTGACAGTAAGTAATTGATTCAGAAACACAGATTTTCTTTTTCAGATTGCTAGGGCCGTTCCATATTCTAACCACTTTTGGAAGGCAATCAGAGAATCTAGCATGAAGGCTGAACTCATTCTTATGTAATACAGGAATGAATTTTCCTGAAAGTAAACTTCCAAGTCTGGGAGAGAGGGAAATTCCAGCAACAGAGCAGTGGAGATTTGTTCTACTCCTTTGGTTCTTGTTTGGAAGTACAGTGTCAGAAAAAGAGCTTCGGGATTATTTTAACTGGAAGCTTTGCCTTTGCAGTGTAGTGGTAACAGTGTGCTGAGAAATCATCAGCCTGGAGGAGCTCTCTTTATATTGATGGTAGTGAGGTACTTCAGAAATACCAATCACATGTCTGAATTTTTATGGTTTAGTTTTTCAACATCTCTTATCTGTGCCAGAGTATATGGCTCATTTGACAAAGATGAGAAGTACAGATTACCTGACCTGAGCTGTGCTCAGGCATTAGCATTGTTTTGACAACTCTGCAGAAGATGTTACAGCACATAAAAGCTCTAAAATATATTGGCAACTGAAGGGGAAATGTGCTATGACCTGACAGCAGATGATGCCTCCTAACCCATTCTACTAAATCCTGTAGCTCAGCAACTGATGGTTGAAGCTTTCTGTAGATTTTTATGAAAAATGTTGCAATTGCACTTTCAGAATTAATCTGTTACTCATCGCTGGAGTAGCAAAAACCTTGCAGTGTGATTTGTGCACACTATCTTCTTCTATAAATATTGCTACAGGAAGACTATGCATGTATGAAGAAATAAATGATAGATAAATATGAATGAAGCAAGTGAAATGAAATATTTTAAAACTCTTCAAGTAATATTCTTCAAAAGAAACTTTTAGATTTTAAGAAATTAATAGTAATGAGCCATCTTCAAAGACTTTTCAACATCTGATTCTTCCTTTTAAAAAATCAGGATATTGAATGCAAGTCAATTTACAACTTCATGAGACTCTAAATCGTTGACTTTCCAGACTATACATGTTCATGCAGCAAAGACTTGCCTTATTTCTACACTTCTGCAGAAAGATGCTGCTTCTTTTCCTGAGGAGATCTCAGTGTTCTGTCTTATTTTATGAAGTAAAAGGGTATGAAATAATTTATGTCTGGGGAAGAATTTCCTGTCTGGATCTGTTTTCTCAGGATAAGATAGCCATAGGCCCAACCTCCATCTTCAAAGTGGGAAGGAATTTCTCAGTGCCTAAAAAAGAAATGCAAATGGAATAAAAAAGGCTACCCTGAAAGCATTTTTAAAATGCTCTCTGTGGTTATGTGTTGTGTACATCTTCATTCTTCATAAGTGCATTCACATACCCCATTAACTGCTGTGTCAAAGTTGGCAAAAATTATATCAATTTACATACACAAGGCTACTTTTTATATTCAATAAGATGAAAATAAAAAAATAAAAATTCCAGATCAGTGAAAAGAAAGACACGAATTGCATACAGTTCTGAATTCCGCCTTATTTTCTTCAAAGCTATGATTCACAAGGCTGACAAAGACTCCTGTCTTTTTTTTAGGTAATTTTTATTATTCGGCCTGTCTAGACTTTTGACTAAGTTTTCTTTCAAATACAAAAATATAAGATAAAAATGCTTGAATTCAAATAGTTCTTGAATAGTTGTTTTTAGATCTTTCTGGAACAAATAAAAAAAAATCAATCTCATGTGTAAGTTAGTTAGGTAGTTGAAATCTTTCCAAAGAAAACATTATTTTTTAGAATACACTGAAATATCAAATATTGAATTCCATGGGATCCTCGCAATCAGAGAGACTTTGCCTTTAGGATACGATTTCTCCTTAGAATTATTAATTAGTCAGGTAATTCAGTGTTCAGACATCATCTCTAATATTTGTCACACAGAGCCAAAAGTCTACTTTAAAACCCAAGCTACAGTTTCATACACTACCTCACCACGTCCAGCATAGCAGCTAAGGTGTGCTGAGGGCAGAGTCTCTCTCATTTTCTCCTACTTCTTACAGTGTCTGTCAAAAATGAAATATGCTTCAGAGTAGACACTTCACTTTGGTCTCTCCAAGGCTGTATGCATGAGACTTTGATTTGTTTATTTTCCTTCCAACATGAAGGTAAATTTTTGAAATTTTTTCACCCTCTGACTTAATAAGGTGTAATTATTTAACAATCCTAATATTCTCATTTAGTCTCTTTCTTTAAGGCTACATAGCTCTTACCAAAATTTAAAAATAAATTCAGAGATTCTTGAAACAAGTTTGGACATCAGGGAAAATAAAATATCCTCCTTTAATCTCAGAGGCTTCTAATTTTAAATATTAATATGAAGATTTTTCAAAAACCTTTTAAGAATGAGTAAACCTAAAAAAAAATACTTGCTATTTGTGTCCTTAAGGCTTCAGAATTGTTTTCTGCAGTATTTTTATTCTTCTTTTTTAATAAAAAATGCAATAACATTCCTTTCCTTTTTCAAATTAAAATAGATTAACCTTTAGACACAAAGCCATTATGTAAAATCACAGTATCACAGAGCCACGAAATAGTGATGCTGGAAGGGACATTTGAAGGTCCTCCTTTCCAACTCCTCTTCTAAAGCAAGATCATGTAGAGTTGACTGTCCAGGATCATGTCCAGATGGCTTTTGACTACCTTGAAGGAGGGAAACTCCCCAACATCCCTGGTTAATCTGTGTCAGAGATCAGCCACTGCCACTGTATTTTGTGAGATGTCAGAAGGAACGTCCTGTGTTTTAGTTTTTGCCCTTTGCTGTCAGTGAACACCACTGAAAAGAGCTTGGCTCCACCTTTTGTGCACCTTCCTTCCAAGTATTTATAAGGTCCTCCCTCCAAGCCTTCTCCAGGCTGAGCAGTCCCAGCTTTCTCAATCTTTCATTATATGAGAGATACTGCAGTGCCTTAGTCATCTTAGTGGTTGTGATGCCTTAAGCTTTACCTTAAGATTTTGTGCTGCCTTGGGATGTAGTTCTGAGCTTCATATTAAGTGCTAGTGAGCTCTCTTCACAGAGTACATACACAAAACAAATCCTTTTCCTGCTGAGAACCAAGGACAGCTTTCAGCTCAACAGCATGAAAAACGGTGGACTGAAGAGAGAAAACAAAGATGAGATCTCACAACTTGAAGGTGTAATTAGACAGTTAAAGCCCAATATGCAAATGGACCAAAACTTATAAAAATGTAAGATCTCGTGATTGGTCAGCCATTTTTGGGACCATTCTTAGTCCACCTCGGGTGTAGTCCTGGCCAGGCTCCTGTCCTGCCCAAGGTGGATCCTGGAGGCCTTTCAATAAATACATACTTTTTTCTCTAGCTCTGTCCAGTCTCTGTTTCAGGTTAGCCTTCCAAGACATCAGTTTGGCTCTGTCCTATGGCTCTGTGTTGTAGTGAGGAGCCAAGAATGAACACAGTACTCCAGGTGTGGCCTCGCTTGTACTGAGAAGAGCGAAAGGATCACCTCGCTGAACCCAGTGACTTTTCCTAACAGAGCCCAGGATCCCATAAGTACTCTTGGCTGCAAAGGTACTTTGCTTGCTTGTGTTCAACATGGTGTTCACTGGGACTTCAAGGTCTTTTTCTGACAATCTGCTTTCCATACAGCTCCACCCAGCAGATATTGTTGTGTAGGGCTGCTTCTCCCTAGGTAAGCACCTAGGACTTCTAAAAAAAGGACTTCTCTCCTTTCACAGATTAAAAATCACAAAGTCTAGGTTTAGAATAAACTTTATAAATAATGACAAATAAGTATCTTTTCCTGAATCCTGCAAATATTGAAGATACATAAATCAGAAACACCATTTGGGAAACTGATCATACATTGTGTCTATGCACATAAAAACTGCCTGGATGGATTGGAAAAAACAGGGACAAATGCCTAAGAGAAGAGTTCACCAAAAAGAAGGAAAGAGGGGGCCTAGAAAGAAAGTGGTGAAGCTACTGGCTGGAGAAAATATCCTGGAGGTGGAGGAAGTGTGTGAAACTGGGGAAGATACATATGGATGAATAGAGGGGGAAGCTAAGGACTCTGGCCGGTAACACCTGAGACTGATGACTCCAAGGAGTGGCAATCTGTCCTGGCTTGGAATAAATTAGGGAAGAACCTCCAAAAGGAGTCCCCTAAACCAAGCCTCCACCACCCCTTCCCTCCCCAGCCCTGGATTCGGGAAGGAAAATACCTTGGAGGGAAAGTGGAAAAACCGGTTTATTGACAAAAAAACACTCCCCAACACTGAATAGTGGGAAAGACGGCTTACTGTGATGATGAGGAGGGTGCTGACGCATCTGTTGCGAGCCCCGGGACTTCTCCAACTTCTCAGATCAGGTCAGGTCCGGAGCCGGTTCAAACCTGGGGGGGAGGGGAAAGAAGGAAGGAGGGAAAATAAACCAAACAGAAGCAGCGGGGGGGGGGGGGGGGGGGGGGGGAAACGGCGGCAGGGGCAGCCGGAGAGCAAAGCAAAGCAAAGCAAAGCGAAGAAGGCAAAGGCAGCTGAGCTAGCCAAAGCAAGAGCCGAAACAGCAAAGAAAGAAAAGAAAGAAACTGCAGGCACCCGCCCAAGAGGGAGGGATTCAGCTGCGAGACATAACAATGTATCCAAGATATGGGATGGATATATGGGATAGGAGGCAGGTCAACCCAGAACACAATCCAAGCAAAATCCAACAAAACTTTGTCACTTTAAAATTGTCAGATGTATTTGAATTAATTTTTTAATGCAAAACTGAATAAAGTAAAACACTGATAAAAGAGTTTAAATTATCCTTAATAGCTGATATGCTCTTGAAATTCAAAAATAAACATTTGAGTAATGTTAATATAAAAAGCAGTGTTTATTTCTCTATATTTACGGTATTGATCCATCCAGGAAATTACTCCATAAAGCAGGAGATTTGTTTAAAAAATAATGGCCAATGTAATTGAAATGTATTATTATGATCATTGATGACAGTAACCTGATGTGGCTTAACAAATTTTTTTTTTGTTGTCTTTTAATGATAGTTACTAAGTAATCTAAAGGTGTAACTCTCATTGTCTGAAACATATAAAGAGTAATTTGGTTTTTTTGTCTTCTTGGGCATCAGCGACTATAGATACCTTGTTTTTTTTTATTACAGCACCATGTTAGAATTGACAAATTGTGGCAGATCTATAGCACAGCAGGTGCTGTCAGCCTTCCTAAGAGAGCTCTAGAAAAATAAAATTTTCAGTGTTATTATGCAAATAAGGTATACTTCCAGATGAGATAATTGAATCATGAATGATTTAGGTTGGAAAAGACCTTTAACATCATCAAGTCAAACCATCAACCCAGCCTTGCCAAGTACCACTGAAAATCTTTACACACCTCCAGGGATGGTGACTCAACCACTTCCCTTGGCAGCCTGTTCTAGGCCTTGGCAACCCTTTCAGGGGAGAATTCTGTCCTAATGTCCAATCCAAACCTCCACTGGTATGACTTGAGGCCATTTTTTCTTGTCCTACAAGATACCAAGACTTTTGTACCAGTTTAGATACAATGAACAGAAAATACTTTCCTTGGAATGATGTAATGTATCTTGAGGATCTCTTATCAAAATGTCTAAATACTGTCTAAAACCACATCTAACCAGTCAACATGACATAATAGTTAGTGACACTCTGCATTTCTTCTTTTTCAGCAAATAAATACGAGCTGGCAGGCTAACAGGCTATTTTACTTTTCCTGTATTCTGTGTTTGAAAAGACTACAACTGAGAAGTCCAAAATCTTCCTGGTAGATCTATCACATAGAAAACAAAATATATTTAGTAAATGGTATCTCTGCTTTTTGATTATCAAACATCTGTCAATCATGTTTTTTAGTTTTGACTTATAGCACAACAGTTATTGATTTCAAAACCTGTATTTTTATCATATCCAATCTTAACATTTAAATCCCTGCTATTTCCAGATTGTTTTGATAGTCCTTCCCATAGAGCAATCTAAAAATGACTATATATATATTCTCTAATCTTCCTTCCCTCATTCATTTGCTTCTCTTTGTTTAAGAAACCCTAGAAGTATTTCCGGCATTCATATAAATGTATTACCTCATCACTAGTTACTTTTTATGATTGAGAATGACTGACAGAATTTTTTGTTTTCAAGTTTTACAATTTATTTTTTTATAGATAAGTACCTGAAAATCTTTTGAAGATGATTAGAAGTAAATTATTGTTTTAAAATATGTTATTGAAAGATTTCTGTATAATATCTTATACTTCTGAGATTATAATTTTGTGTTTAGTAGAGCTATCTTTATAATGTAGTTAGATGGAGTGAAGTGCCATTTTGGAGTGAAGGGACTGATTTTATAGCATGTTGATTTGGCAGTCTCAGAGCGCAAAATCTCCCACATCAGCAACAGAAAGCTCAACATTTTCCATGATGCTTTGTTGAGACTCAAATCACTTCATTTTTTGGACCCTGCCAGTAAAGATGCCAATTTTACTCCCATATTGCAAGAGACAATCAAGGAAGAAGAATTTCAAGCTTTAAATTGATACTGATAAGTAGAGGACATGTTTTGAAGTTGAAGGATAAAATATTTCTATCTGAATTGGCCCATCTGAAAACCCCGTGTAAGCCACATATGTCCAGGGATTTCCATCTAGCAAAGCAAACTCACCAGTGGAATGTGGCATTTCTTAGCTTAATTACAATATTAATTACAATGCCTATTATACATATTATACATATACATATATATATATATACACACACATATATGCAATACATATATAATACATATATATTAAACAATATTATCCATTATAATATTAATAACAGTTCATTACAACCATCTGGATGGTTGTATATGCTGCATTAGGATATGCAGGCCACACAACTATTACAGAATATATTCTTGGATTAGTGGTCAAATAAATCCAATCATGTCTCTCCATGCTGTAACCTCCATAATACCATTACAGGGACATTTCCCACAATATGTATTAATTACAGAAATACTTCTAGGCACGTGCTTGCTTTTCCATTTGTATTAGATATGCTTCTGAAATTGCATGCTACACTTGGCTTTCCAGGACATCTTGAGTGAATTTCATGCCCACTAAGGGAGATACTAAAATGAAAAATTTGAGGGGAAGGATGGCAAGATCTAAAAGATTGTGTCTGTGCAGATGTTTGTGACAGTTTTAGATCCCCAGAAACATCTTGGTTGTCTCAAAAAATTGGGTGCACTGTCCCGTTACAGTTCTAGCATCTTTTTTTTTAAAAACCCAGGCATGCAGAAAAGCAAACAAACAAAGGAACAAAAAAACTCTGAAAGGTGAATTAGTACTCCATTTCTCCAGTCTGTGTGGTGGAAAAAAAAAAAAAGCATCTTAGGATCTATAATACAGAACTTCTATTCCATAAAGTAGTTTTGCTCCACTTGTCTCCTTGCTTGTTGATTATTCCCTGTGTAGATTTGGAGATGTTTGGAGTTGTTAGCAACACTCTCAAAATAATGACCTGGCTTGATAAATTCAGTCAAAAGTTTTTCAGCTTTTGAAGAAATATACTAAGACACAGTTATCCAGAGACAAAATGAAATTTTGTTTTGTGTAGGCAAGCATTCACCCCTATAAAAGAGGTCAGCCCAAGGAAATCCAATTGATATCCTAAGTATTAGAAAACTTAGATGAATCATTCTAAACAATGAAAGCACTGCAAGAAAAAAAAAAAAACCAAACCAAACCAACAAAATCTACTGAGCAAATGGTAAACATAAGGGAAGTTTCAGAATATAGTTGTAAAACCAGTTTTATATGATATTTCATGATTTTCATTGCCTGATACTTGAAATAATTTGTTGCATATTAGGGAAACCAAGTGTCATGGGTTGACACTGACCAAATGCCAGGCACCCATGAAAACCATTCACTCACTCCCCTCTGCAGAGGGGCAGAGGAGACAAAATTTAATGAATTTAATGTTAATTGGTTGAGATAAGGACCAGGAGAGATCACTCATCAAATACTGTTAGGGGCAAAATAGGCTCAACTTAGAGATATGAAGTGAATTTATTACACTAACAAAATCAGAGCAGGATAATGAGAAGTAAAATAAACCCCTGAAACACTTTCCCTCTACCCTTCCTTCCTTCTAGCTCTACCTCCCACCCCAGCAGCACAATGAGGCAGGGAATCGGGTTATTGTCAGTTCATCACCCAAGGCTTCTCCTGCTGCCCAGGGAGAGGAACCTTCCCCTGCTGCACCACAGGGTCCCTCCCACAGGAGACAGTTCTCCATTAACTTCTTCAATGTGAGCCCATCTCACAAGGCACAGTCATCCTCAAACTGCTCAGTGTGAGCCACTCCTCCATGGGGTGCAGTCCTTTGAGGACAGGCTGCTCCAACAGGGCTGCAGGCCCCTCTCTCCATGAGTGTCCCACAGGGTCACAGCCTCCTCCAGGCATCCAGCTGCTCCGGTGTGGGACTGACTCCTCCATGGGCTGCAAGCGGATCTCTGCATCCCCATGGACCTCTGTGAGCTGCAGGGCACAGCTGCCTCACCATGGGCTGTACCATGGGCTGCAAAGGAATCTCAGCTTCAACACCTGGAACATCTCCTGCCTCTCCTTCTCCACTGACCCTAGTGGCTGAAGAGCTGTTCCTTTCACATGTTCTCACTCCACTCTTCTCTGGCTGTGATTAAAACTGGGCAACAACTTTTTTGTTTTTCTTTCTTCTTAAATCTGTTATCACAGAGATTTTACTACCATTTCTAATTGGCCTAGTCTCAGCCAATTGGCCAATCTAATTGGCCCAGTCTCCATGTCTGTCTTTGGAGCCACCAAGGATTGGCTCTGCTGGATATGATGGAAGCTTCTAGGAGCTTTTCACAGAAGCCACCCCTGTAGACCCCCACCTCCAACCAAAACCAAGCCATGCAAAACCAATATACAGAATAAAATTACACTTACAATAATAACTTAAATTTGTTTCTGTGGATGTTAGTGAACTCCATTTAAGGTGATCTGGTACCACATCTTTATTATGCCTGGAATTACAGCTGCAAGCAAACAAAAAAGAACATTTTTTTTCCCCTCTCACTTTTTTCTTTAATTTGTTTCTATGTGTGACAACTCAAAAAATATACAGAATACAGGGTATATTCTGACATAGCTTGAATTTTTCCCTCTGGCTATCCATGCACTTTTAAAACATGACTATTTTTTTTTATAGAGTTTAATGTTTCTTGTGTTTAAATTCATGTTGCTTCTAACCTTTCTTTCCTTTTCTCACTCAGTATAAATTTCAATTCTTCAGGTCTTCCTCACAGTGTGATTCATCACCAATGAGAGAGTAAGAGGTTTTTAGTATCTGTGAAAATCACCTTTTACCTATCTACACATTCTCATCAGAATTTTGTTAAATTAAAAAAAAAAAGGACAGTTCTGTTCTAGAGAGTTCTAGGAGATTTCTAGATAGATTAAATGAGTTTATTAGTAATGTTTCCTAAAAATAATTCTTATGAAGTTCTAATGAAGCAATCAAAATTATTTTTATAGACAAAAGTGAAGAAATGGATAACTGTTTGAAAGTTTATTGGGTTTCCATGAGAATGTTTTGGTAGTGGGTAAGATGAAAGGTGATTTTTTTGAGCAGCTGCTGGAAGCTTCTCTTATGTACAGCAGAGCCAATGCCAGGCTCTACAAGACAGATCTGCTGTTGATCAAGGATGAGCCCATCAGTGGTGGTGGAGCCTCAGGGACAGCACATCTGGAGAGAGAATATGTGGGAGAAACTGTTCTGCAGAGACCAGATCTGTGAGAAGGGAGGGGAAGGAGGTTCCCCAGGCCCCAGGGCGGAGATTCCCTTCTAGCCTGATGTGCACACCACAGAGTGGCAGCTGTGCCCCTGCAGCCCATGGATGTGTGTAGTGGAGCAGAGAACCACTGCAGACCCTGGAGGTTCCACCACAGCAGAAGGATGTTCCCAAAGGAGGCTGTGAACCTGTGGGAAACTCACCCTGGAGCAGGCTCCTGGGGACCTGGGGCCCTGTGGAGAGAGGAGCCCACCATGGAGCAGGTTTGCTGGCAGGACTTGTGACCCTCTGGGGAATCCATGCTGAAGCAATTCATAAACAAATGCAGCCCATAGGAATTACACAGGAGAAACTCATGGAGGACAGTCTCTCATGGGTGAGGCTCTGTGCAGAACAAGGAAACAGAAGAAAAGTATTAACACAATTTGCTTGAAGCCAGGTAAAGGATCTTTCCCAGGATAAAAAGAATCCATCTAATTACTACAGGCAGTTTGCTTCAGGAGTAAAGCTTCTGACAGGAAAAAAAACTAAAATAATATCATAGGTTTTGTTGCTGTTTTTTTGATACTGTGGATTAAGCACTAGATAGAAATCTCTCCTTGTTTGTTACATTTTAGTGAGTGTGTGTGGGAAGTGCTGAGTGTTTTTTATTCCCTTAGGGGTGCCTTTTACCTCTATTTCACTGATGTTCTAGTCTTTCAGCCACACTGGGTGAAATTAAATCTAGCATATAATAGAAACTTTTATATTTATATTTTGTGAAAAGAAAAAGTTATTAGAAAAACCAAAGAATTGTTATTAAACCCAGGGTATTATTCTGTACTATGTGCAGCATAATGAGAAAGAGGGCTTTAAAAAAAATCTCAGAGATGTTCCAACAATTAAAACATCTTCATTTTGCTGATGCAAAATTGAAGCAGATCTAAAAATATCGATGAGGAAGAGCAAATGTATTTCATGGAATCATAAAATCATATAGGTTAAAAGAGACCTGTTAGATGATCTAGACCACAGTCAACCCAGCGCTACCACTGTAAATCCAGCAGTATCACCCTAAACCACTAAACCAGATGACCCAGCACCAGATCCCGACACCTCTTAAACACCTCCAGGGATGGTGGCTCCACCATCTCTCTGGGCAATCTATTCCAATGCCTGAGCACCCTAACAGTGATTTTTTTTTTTCTGATATCTAATCTAAACTCCCCTATCTCAGCTTAAAACCATTTTCTCTGGTCCTGTCACTGCAGACACAGCAGAAGGAACGGGGCCCCACCTCACTACAACCTCCTTTCAGGTACTTGTAGAGCTTAATGAGGTCCCTCCTGAGCATCCTCTGCTGTAAACCAATGAACCCAGCTCCATCAGCTATATGACATATTTCCCATACCTACCACAAACCTTGTTGTCTTTTTCTGGACACATTCCAGCACCTCAATCTCCTTTTTAAAGGGAGGGGCCCAGAACTGAAGGCAGCATTTCAGGTGTATCTTCACCAGTGCCAAGTACAGGGGACGATTATTTCCCTGGTCCTACTAGCTGCACTATTCCTGATAGAGGCAAGATGCCACCCAGACACCCTGCTGGCTCGTGTACAGACTTCATATTCCATTGCATTGCACTTTATATGCATTGGACATGTAACTTTGAGGACATATGCAAAACTTTAATATAATTTTCCATATTTTTCTATTTCATTTGTTATCAAACAGGTTATGTAGATAATCTCATCTTACACACAAAGTCTGAAAATTGAAATATTGTAGTAATATCTTTGACAGCTATTCAAAGTTTTAATTTATTGTATTAGAATGAATTATCAGTGCATGAAGTGGGGGACTAAGGAAAAGAATTATGAAGACTCACCATCTCCTGTCATCAAATATCCATTGGCCCATGTTACATTTAAATTCTTGTCACTTCCACATCCTATATCGGATGCTTCAGGCCAGCAGTCAAGTGTGCCGAAAAAACCTCGATGGTTGGCAAACAATTGCATTTGAACCAGATATAGAATGCTGTTTATTTATTTTTTTGTACTGTTCAACCAGTGCTTTAGCTTACTGGCTTGTTACTAGAACAACCATGATTTAATTTCTTTCCCAAGGTGAATATGAAAACAGAAAGTAAGAATGAAACTTTTGACAAATTTTGTCTATAATATTTATCAATTCTATTATTCAGATGATGATGAAAATTTTTATTTTATTCTAATATTTCTTATGCATAAAATATAGTACAGAGCTGAGGCTCTATTTCTGTTTTTACAATTCTTATACATTTGGAAAACTGAGAAGTTCAGCAAGGTTTATAGAGACTTGCAGAGTTTAACATGTTGAAAGAGAAAGTAGGTTAGTGTTCATCCAGGACAGGAACATACACACGGGAATCTTTTTAAATGCATATTTGATTAATAAACCAAACTGCATTTTACCCTGAAATCCTCACATAGCAGAAATTAGTCCTCTACTTCTTTTTAATTTTGCCAGAACTTTTAGAAACCTAAGGACTTAATCACAGTTTTGGTATAATTTTCTTAGTTAATTTGTAGGAAAAGCGTGAAAGAAATTCCAAATTATTAAAGAGTCCCATATTACCCATTGGTGCTTTACAATAACACACTGTACAGCTGGAATTCTGTCATACGGTAAAATATGTTTCTTCCCCATGACTGAGAGTCTGCAGCTGGAGTAAAAAAGTGTTCCTACAATAGGGTTTCTCAGGTTTTATACTTATTCCTGTACACAGATATGTTTGGAATTTTTTTCCTCTTGAAATCTTTTGGCAAAATGGCCATATTTGACACACCTGAACATTTCTATACCTCTTTATTAACTGTTGTCTTTTACATGTAGGAGCAACATATAAGAGTCACTGAAGGACTGAGAAAATTCAATATTCAAATTTATAGTTAATTATTATATTAGGAAACTTATATAGAGAAGTAGTTGATAAAGGTTTCAGAGTCTAATAGATATTGAAACGCATGATAATTCAAAGCACTTTTTCACAGTTGGGTGATCTAATTTCATTTGCTTTTCCAGTGCTGCTGTATTGTGCATTTCAGTTCAGTTTATTTCTAATCTTAACAGCTTTTCTTTTTTTACCCCCGAAAACTCTTTCAGTATTTGATATATTTTTATGAGAATTTTAGCTCTCTATTTTAAACCCAGTACATTTCTTGCCCTTTCAGGAAAACCTGAAAAGTAAACGTTAGTGCACCTAGCCGTTTAGAACACAATATGTAAATAGAACAAACCTCTCACATACATGATATTTAATTTGTTCTACTTATAGATTTTCGGTGTAAGGGGTTCATAAAGCTGTGGATGTTTCTCTTCCTCCACTGGTACAAATATAATGATAAACCTACTTCTGGGAACTGAAGTTGGACACTTTCATATATCTCCCACAGGGTTTCATTTCTTTATGCCTTGGAAAAGGTTCCTTCAAAAACAATACAAAAATTATAGCACACTCATTTTAATGTTCTCACTGCTCTTTTGTATCAATCAAATGTACCTATGTTATTTCATAGGAAAGTAAATGAACTAAAGTGACAGTATAACTGAAAGTTCCTTATTTATGAATGTAAAGGACCAATCCTCAAAAATTAAAAAAAACTATCTCCTTAATTTATTCTATTAAATACATTAAAATAAATTAATAATAATAATAATAATAATAATATAATAAAGCTTTTCAAATAGAAATATTTCAAGCATGTAACAGCTGACTAGGGTTTTGAAAAAGTGTTCAGCTCAATATCACTCTGAAATTGACAATTACAGTTGTGCAATAAAAACTTATTCTTGATATCTCATCTAATATCAAAAGAAACAAGACCACCCATGTATAGAATCCTAAAACAAAGTTGTGATTTTATTCAATGTTTGAGCTAAGGCAGCTTTAAATGAGTTTTGTTGGGTGTTTTGCCAGTTTGCTTTGGGGGTTTGGATTATTTGTTTGTTTGTTTTAAGAACTTATAGTGACTACTTATACGCAATATCTATGTCGTATTACAAAGGGGAATCCCTACCTGATGTCCTTCTCAGTAGTACAGGATGTGGTATATGAAGAAGGCTACTTATTGAACCAAAAACCTATATCTGCTTTTCACTTCAATAACTGAAAGTTACTGCTGCAAACCCTGTGAGTACAACAGACATTAGAAGGCCTTAGTGATAACAGAAGATGAGAACATTCCATCTTTAGCTTGTTTCATACTTTTACCCTCAGATTCAAGATGTCTATGCAAGAAATAGAAATTTTCCTTATTCTTCCTTTCATTGCCTGTTAAGCTAAAGATTTATGAGACATAAACGCAGAAAATATGGCAAGGAAGTTGTTAAGGGCCAGTTTTTTGAATAGAAGGCTATATTCTGCTTAAAAGTGTTTGGCAATTTTTGGCAGTTACTCATTTTCCTTTCTACAGCAGAAATAAAATGACAAAATTAAAGTGATAAGATTAGAGGAAATACATAGGAAATCTTATCAAATATGTATACTAAATACTATAGCCATGGTAACTAAGCCTCTTAGCCTAATCTTTCCCTTAGAAGTAGTACTCTCCAAAGCTACTGTTGCTCAGTAAAACAGGCAAAGTTAAATATAGAAGTATATAGTTTTGTTTGCATGTTGACAATGGTTCTTAAACCCAAATCTACTCAGCCATTCACCTTCCCCTTATTTATTTACTTATTATTTATTATTTGTTTGTTTATTTATGGTGAGATACAGAGTATGGTCTTATTAGTTTTAGTAGAAGTGATTACAAGCACAAAAAATACTTGATCTCAGATATCTAAAGCGATTTTATTTCATTTGAGAAATGAAAATTTCCTCTACTTTTGTTTACACTGTTGTCAAAGCAGAATAGCAAAAAAAAATATTTCTGATGAGAATTGTTCAAGAATTTACACAATTAAACCCAGTATAAATGAAAATAAATCAACTCTATCCTTCTGTTGCAGTTTTAATATTGGCTTTTCTTTCTTTTTTTTTTTTCTTAAATATTAGGGTTATCTAATCTACCTAAATATTATCTAATCTAATGCTTCAGAGTTAGAAAATTTTATGTGAAATTTCTTATTTTTTATATGACATAGACCAGATTAGATACAGGAACAAATTCTACCTAAATCTTGATAACTACCAATTTTAATATGCATTCAATCAAGTCATAAATAACATTATTATTTTTAATCTTTTTTTTTAATCTTATTGATTGGGAGAAATTTTGGGATTTTCTCTTGTTTGTAAAATCCCTTTTTTTAAAATTTTTTGTAGGACATAAATTAATGATCTTACGGAATGTATGATATGTATGTTATATGAATGTATGATACTGAATGTATGAGTGTATGTTGTGATATTATCATGTGGTTGTTTCAAAAGCATAGTTAAAATCATCAGATAAAGTAATTCAACAGTTGGGTTGAATTAACAGTTCTTGGTTAGTCAGTTATTTGTTTCCTACTTTCATATTAATAGCTTGCAGATGGTTGTTACATTGTTTCTTTCACAGACTTATGAGTTCCGTATACATGGAGATTTGATTATTTCTTTTTTTCTAGATTCAGATACAAGTACTCTTCACATTAGTTAAAGTTAAAATGTGATGTGAAAAATGACGTGTCGAGTTGTGAGAACTTCCTTAAGGATCTGAAGTGAAGTCAGACATCTTACACTGAATTTTCCTGAAGTCTTACTTAATTTTTATAGTTTTTGGGACGGTAAAAGACAGCAGGAACCCTTTTTATCTGTATTTTAATCACTGAAAGCAAATTCAGTAAATCATATTGTGTTATTCTTAGAACTAGCTTGTCTTGAGTTCTCATTAAAGATTCCTTTTTCTCTCGTTTCTCTTTTTTGTTATTTATTTATTTTAAATTTACTTGAGGTGCTAGAATTCCCTGGAGTGCATTTGCCATCACTTTGGACTGGATTCATTAGTGTGCGGCTGTGATATTTTATTATAAGTATTAATTTTCACTTTTCATTCTTTTATGGGAAATAAGGAATATTTACTTTTATATAACTTGATTGTGTATATAGGCCAAGACTTTGTTTTTCTTTATTCAAATTTGGTTTTCTTTTTTGGCAATTTGATTTGACTTATGGCTAAAGCATGTTTTCCTGCTAAGTTGTCAGCTGTGCTTTGGTTATTACTTCATCTTCATTAACCTGACCTTAGAAACTATTCCACTTACTTTGACTTTTACATATGAAAACCATAATATCATAATTTGTTCTTTAAAGCAAACTGACAGAGTGGAGATTTAGCCATTAAGAAAGGAAAAATAAAAGAAAATTAATAGTATTTTTCCAATTCCCCAAAAATGTAAGTTTTCAGAATTCATTTCATAGAACTAAGGTGGTATGATTCCAGCACATGATCTTCTATTACGTGGTTCAAGTAAAACTAACACTTCAACATGATTTTTAAGTTTTTTGACTTTACATTTTAAGTAGAGCTATCATGTGTATCTGTCCATTAGTAACAATTCTATTCCCACTGCTGAGCCACATGATGAAAACTATACAACATGAAACACTTAATGAAAAACATTACTTCAAATTTCATGAAAAGGTCGTTCTGTTTATTTCAAGCAATGAAGATCCATGTTTTTCTTTCAGTATGTTCTGAACTCATCCTTTAAATTACATCAGAGACAAAAAGTAAGAATATTCCTCAAAATAATATAGTTAAAGTCCATAAATGGATCTTACCTTCTACTTGTAACAGGCTTTAAATTAGGAAGACAGTAACACCAGCAGATTTTCTGCTTCTTTTTTCAAATGAATAGTAATAGCCCAGTAGACCTAGTTCTGTCCCTATGTATACAGCTGCAACTTTTTGTATGTGAAAGCATACAAATCAAAAGGACAAACCTCAATTTGGAACACAACCAAATACAGAGATGAAAATAACTTGTTCAAAACTCCACATCTCCTGTACTTGATATCTAAAATAGACAGACTAAAATAATTTAGTCTACTATTTCCCAAACTAAGAAAATAACACAAAGAATGATCTGCCATGGAATGACCTACTAGGATGTCCAAGAAGTATAGGACAAACCCAAAAGAGATAACTGAAATAAACCCTTACTTCTTACATGTTCTAATTTTGGATTTATTTATAAGATGTTCTTCTTATTATGAAGGATGAAGAGAGAAAAGATAAATTTTTTATGTATTCAAATAGTGAAAAGAATAAATATGCACAAAGTAAAAATCCAATATTATATTTCTTATTTGGAGTTCTTCAAATCATCCCAGAGATGGAGTACAGTAAAACAATCTAAACCTTTAATGGAGGTTACTATTTTCTTTCTCAGATTCCAGATGAAAGGTACTAGGATGCCCACAGACTTCAGATGTTTTAAGGAAAAGTAAGTAACAATTCAGAACAAAACAAAACCCAAACAACTCTAACTAAACCAGCAGAAAATTATATAATAAGTCCATCTGAAATTCTCCACTTGGGAGATTTATCTTTCCAAGTTTGTGCATCCCCACTGGCTTACCTGAGGTTGCTTCAGACTGCTCTTGGCTGCAGTGCTGAGGTCTGAGCAAAACCCAGGAGGGGCTTGGGGATGTTGTCTTCTCGCTTGCAGCAATACCTTGGTTGTCAGGGTGAGGAGGGATCAGCAAGCAGCAATATTGAATCCTTCTCTACAAATTCAGGGGTGGCTATATGTGCAAGATAGCACCCAAGAAAAATCTGCATCTTTGCTGACCTGAGAGTAAGACTGGGAGAATCCAGCCAAGATGACAAAGTGACACCCATCTTGCTGACTCCATAGAGTCTGTTATTAAACACAAGTTTTTATCTGTATATTATATAGGGCAATAGTTATTTCTAATCTTCAGACTCATTCCTTTTTATTAGGAATTTCTTTTATCGATGCAATTTATCAACAAGGCTTGTAATAAACATTTTCTTATTTGTGTTATATGCTTGAATTGAAAAACTCTGAAATATTACCAGCCACTGAAATTAAATAAATATAGTCATCTTGCAACATGATGTGTGGTGGTGTGTTTTGGGTTATGTATGTTTTCATTACTTGAAGTTATTTATAATGGTTTGTTCCATGTACCCCTTTGGTTATTCCCCGCTTGGTTTACCCCAGTCACCGTTTTCTGTCAATCCTTTGTTATGTAACCCAGGGGCCCTGCCTGTCACCTCGAGGCCTCTCCTTACCTCTGGAAAGTTCTAGGGGGAGCCTCGAGTGATAGGACAGGATTCCTGATTTCCCCTCCTACCCCACCTTGGTTTGTTCCCCTGTGTGTCTATTGTGTCTTGAGCCACGCCTGAGTTACCTCTGATTGGACCCACACAGAACCCATCCCTCTGTACCACCCCCGGGATAAAAGTTACTGCACAAAGGATGACTCTGAACTCTGTGGAGGCAGGCACCCTGGGCAAATAAACCCAGTTTGGTTGACCCTCATAGCGTCCCCTCTTTCTCTCTCGCGCCATCACTGCCTCCAGCCAAGGGCCAGCCAGGACCCACAGGATCTCGAAGGTGACCCGGTCACTGGAGAGTACCTTTCCTGCAGCGGTGTCAGGGTTAGCCAGGGCAGGAACAGCCGTGACAACGCAACAATGATGCACAATATAGTTCAGTTGCTGAGGGTGGGGGGAGAGTTGCTGTACTTTTCAGTAAAAAACTCATTGGCAATACATAAAAATATGTCAGTAGTCAAAGACTAGGAATGAGTACACTTACAGGCACTTCTGGGCTGCCTGTGTTAAGGCTGATAATCCTTGACTGCTGCAGTGTTTTCACCTGAACAGATTGCCACTTTAATGTCTTTATTACTTTATTATAAAACAAGTTGTCTGCTTTCTGAGCCAGGCATAATCTGTTTGTTTAGTTTTAAGTAGGACTAAGTCACCATTTCTAAGGATGTTGAACTTAATGAAATAATAGGGAAACCCTCCTGTGTTTCAGGAGGTTTCACCTGGGTATGAAGAACTATATTGTGCAGGTGACCACATACTGGAAGAGATTGCCCAGAGAGCTTGTGGATCTCTCTCTCTAACTGGAGGTATTCAAGAACTGTCTAGACAAATTCCTGTGGAATATATCTAGGGTAGGGTGGACCTGATGACCAGCTCTGGTCTCTTCCAATTTTATTAATTCTGATTTACTTCTACAGAAAGACACATTTTGATATAATTTCTTTGCAATCATTTCCATAAGATTTTTTATTTCTTAGTACATTTTTTCCCAGGTTTATGTCAAAGTAAATTAATATTTATGATTCCTTTTTGCAAAAGAAACCCCTCTGATGCGGTTTAACAAGGGAATTTTCTCTATTTTGATTTGTGTCCTCTCAGATCCAGAGTCTTTCAGAGAAAAGAAGAATGGATATGAGAATGTCTTGAACATATATCAGTTTATCATCCAGATTAGTCTGTACAATAATCTCTGACTTTACTTCATATTTTGTGTTGATGTCTAAAGATATTCTGCCTGTTTTTTAGGGCAGCCATCCATTCTAATCCTTCATTTTAAGCTAAGCAGGTATTTTTATCCATTATTTTTATTATCATGAAATTTCTTTCTCATATCTGTGTTTTCTCACTATAACAGCAAGAAGACAAAAATGGTTACCTCCTCCAGGTTAATCCTATGAGATTTTACATGGAATTCTTAAGAGTCCATAAATTATTATAAACAGAGATCATTATTCATAATTCATTATTCATAGTTCATAATTATTCTGTCTGTTCAAAAAACAGTCAACTTCAGATCTAATTTTGTACCACTGATCAACATTAGCCAACTAGATATAGCAAAATAATAAAAAAAAATCAGTATCAGACAGAACACAGCTTTTTTTGTCCTGTATTATAAAGACATAGCAAAAATACTCTTTATATTTTGAAGAAGTTGTTTGGTTGGTTTTCTTTCATTTTTTTCCTTCCTTTTTTTGGTTTTGCTAATGGAAATCAAACTTTGCAATGAGTATCAATATTTCTGAACAAAATATTTTTTTATGCTTGAGATATTTTTTAATAGAATGAAGAGAGAATATTTGAAACAGAAAATGGCTGTTTATGACTGATTAAGATATATTTTGGATGAACATGAGATACAATCTGTTTAGCGACAGGTGAAAAATTACCTCAATGCAAATAAAGCTGATGTAAATTTTCACTTTTGATTGATGAAAAGCTCAAGTAATCTTTATTCAATTCTACACTGGAAGTCATTTAAGTCCATCTGCTCTGCCAGTGTTTTATTTGGCCAGAAAAATAGCTATCAGGAAAAAAGCAAAAGTAACAACTGTTACAGGTACTCCTGGGCTGCCTGTGTTAAGGCTGATAATCCTTGACTTCTGAAATGTTCTCACCTGAACAGATTGCTGTTTTGATTTCTTTATTACTTTAATATAAAACGAGTTGTCTGTTTTCTGAGCCAAGCGTAATCTGTTTGTTTAGTTTTAAGTAGGACTAAGTCAACATTTCTAAGGATGTAAAACTTAATTAGTGCTGTTACAGTTCCTGACATAGATAACATCTCTTCTTTATCTAATTTCCTCTGAGCCATTTACAGAACATTGAAAATAATAACTCTTCTTATTTACTTTGGACCCTCTTCTTTGTATTGACTACACACCAGGAAGAAAAGATATCACTTTGTGATCTCGAGTGTTCGGGAACAATGTGTCAAATTTCTTTTGAAGAAAATGTAATATTTATTCAGCTGTTTTAAGATTAATTCATGTTACTGAAATAGGCTTTGCTGTATGTAAGGTACAGCATTGCCATGATACAGGATTCTAGGATTTTCAAGTAGAATGTGATTCAATGACATTATCTATGTAGGCACGATACATGCACAGAAAACAAACCTCTTTATGTTTGCATGAATACTGCTGTTATTTTAGAGTAGTCTGTTACTTATACTGTTCCTCTTAGGGTCACACATGACTATATCTCCAAATTAATTTTGGAATAAATTCTGTAATTTTTAATAATTTTAAAACTCTCTCTGTTCCTTGGCACAAAAACTTGCTTACCATAATCCCTTCAATTTATTGTTTCCATGAAGGTTTTATTAGAATTTTTTTCCCATAGTGCTTAAATTTAAATTATAGATTAAAAACACACATAAAAATACAAATCAGCCTGGGATGGTAGTAAACTTTGCCACTGCCAAATTAATGTTAAGTTGCTTTATAAGTAAAAGAGATTTTTTTTTTTTTTACTTAGAAAGATATAAAGAAATATTTTGACTACAAACCACTCCATCTATTTCTACTGGAATTTCTATTATTCCTTTTACCTAAACATTCAGAAAAAAAAGTGATTAGTGAGTACTGAAATTTGCTGGTATAGTGTGTTTCAGGAGAAACAAAACACAAGATCTGGAAGAATTTCCTGAGATTAAAAGACAAGTGAATTAATTTAAAATGAATTAAAAAAAAGCATTTTGGGGGAAGTGAGGGGGTTTGGACAACCCCACAAACTCACTATTTACTATTTTTCAACAAAGTAATTGTATGTATTCACAAAAATATTTCCTAAACTATCACTACTTAGAAAAACGTTAGCACCTCAGAATCATGGCTTTCTGAATGCATATAGTCAAGCATTGATGAAGATCAAAAAGAGGAATATATTACTATAAACTACAAAGAAATTAACTGTGAATAAATCACCCACGCCTCTAATTTTACAATTTTTCTGGCCTTGTGTTCCTGAAAGGAATTAGTAGTGCTGGTTTGTAGAAATATTCAAAGAAAGAAAAAATGTGATTTGAAATATGAAATAACTGCAAAGTAAAAATAAAAAAAACAATAAAGAATTTTCAAAAAATTGAAGTGAAAGTTAAGCTACAGATCTAAAAATCATGATTTTTATGGAGAGAGTGAATAGAGAAGTGATTACTATTTGACCAAAAAAAAAAAAAAAGTTGGGCGCCCTGTGGAATAATCAAACAAAAAACCCCTATTCACACAGTACATAATTAAAGAAGGAGAACCAGGGCCAGAATTTCTTATTGAAGCCTGAAATTTTGATTAGGTCACTGATTAGTCCAATTCAAAGAAAATAGGTATATCAGAGCTATTCATGATGCTGGGATGCATGCAATCTCCTGTTGAAGAGGATTGTGAGACTATGGAGTGTGTGCCAGTGAGTGCCTACCACCCCATACTTAAACCATCACCCCATATTTAAATTAGTCTTTATGTTCTTTTCGTAGCCACCTGGTAATAAATTCGTATTGTTTTCCTTGTAGATAAGATAGTCCTAGATATTTCAAATAATGTAGAATATGTCCTAAGTTGCCAGTGGTCTTGCCTTCTTGGAAATTATTTTCAAAACTTATTTCTACTCAGCTCAATTGCACTGATTTAAAAGATGGATCCTACACTGAGAACAATGGAATTCTCCCTCATTAAAGCTTGAAAAGATGTGTTCAAAGAAAAAAAATTCAGAAATATTTTTCTCTGGGCAAAGCATTGATAATAGTAGTGCACATGACAGTATTGACACCAAGGACCTCCTCAAAACAGAAAACATTCCAACTGCAGCTGGTCTCATTATTCAGACTTGGTGGGGGAGTTGCTTGCTTAGTAGCTACTTAGCTCCTCGACTACTATTTAGGGAGTATAATGTAAATTGAGCTCAATCATGCATGAAACCAGATCCTTCTACTGGTTTGGATGGCACGAGGGTTCAATACATTCAGTAAATATATTATTGTACTAATTAAGAATTAGAGTCATTGATATTTAACCTTGTGTATCATGATAAATTAGTTATTTTTCTGAGCTATGAAAGTTTTTAAATTTATAGAAGCAAAAAAAAAAAAAAAGTTCAAACATCATAAAAGACTGTAGAACTCAATATAAAAATTAAAAAGTAAAAAGTTTATATGGCAGTAACAATGATCACCTCATACACACTTGTAATATGCCTTCTTACAGGATTTCAGCTGTATTTCATCTAGAAACCTCAAGTACTCTAGCACTGCCAGATTTCCTAGGCAACAAAATCTAAACTGATTGGTAATTTTTTTTCAGTAAAGATAACTTATTTCATTATTAATAAACCACTGTCCTACCAGGAGAGAGGGTTTTGGGAGAGTCAATAGCCTGAGTTCCTTTTTGCTGTTTTTCATCATGGTCCCTACTATGGTTTTGTAAAAACAATAATTCTTTGTGGAATAAATGTCCTTGAAATGTTACAAGGTGGAAAATTACTACCTGCTTGTAATATCCAGCACAAATAGCTTGGTTTCTTTGCAACAACCTGGTCCACTTACCATCTGTTAATCTTACAAGCTAAGAGTCCAAGACACAAAATTTGTAGCACATGTGGTCACTTTTAGATGAAATATCTTTGTTCTTTATTTCTGCTAACACCTACAAAGATGCAGCATCATGTTTTTTCAAATTGCTCATGAAAATTTTCCTGTGGTGACCTTTAAAAGAGATCTTGACAAAGGTGAGGTGATCTGTATGCTCAGACTGCTTCCTGACATGCTAATAAATATTATCTCACTGTCCCACTGCAGTCCATTCTATTGTCTTTGTTATCCTCTCACAAACTCATTGCTAGAGCTCTTTTACATTATTATGTAACTGTCTTTGACAAAGTAGTTTTTGTTCAGATGGCCTTGTTTCCATAGTTATAAAGCAAAAACTAAATTTAGTCACCTTCAGAGTTTTAGAAAAATAATCTAAACAGGTGGGGGTGCAAAGTTCTTTTAAATAGAATCTTGCCAGCTAAAAGTGATCAGATGTGGAAATAATTATATAATTTTTTTTATTATTATTCATTTATCGGAAGAAGAGAAACTCTTTGTTATAAACAAGTCCTGATCACAAAAAGGAAATAACTGGTTTTGAATATCATCTACACAAAATAATTAAAAGCAATTCTGACTAGTGTCTCAATCAACCTCAGTATTCAAGCTTTAGATCTGATTAAAAAGTAGTCTACTGGGTTTATATTGTCAAAATGATTATGTAGATAACTTTAGATATTTTGTTTCTACTTTTCAAAGATTCTGACAATAAAACTACAGACCTAGAGGTTTAATGCCAAGTGATTTTATATTGTTTTGCTAATAGCATCAAAGAAATTAATTACTTTCACTTCTTTAATGTACGTGGAATGCTTTACCTTGGTTGGTTGCCAGGTGCCCACCAAGCCACTCACGCACCTCCAGATTCTGAGAATCTGCACTGTCAATGGTTAATGACTCAAAACAGTTGTAGAGTTGCCAGGGGGCTTTGCTGAGGCTGGGTTTGCATCCCTGAGAGGTAAGAGGGAGGTTTTTGAGCAATTCCCACAAGACAGAAAGGGCCATCTGTGACACTGACAAGAGGCAAATCCTGCAAGGTGGGATGGCACCTTCTATCATGGTGATTGTCCTCCTCTACACAAGTGCTTACATGTAAAATTCCTCCTCCATCCTCCCACGGGAAGGTTTGATAACTGTCATAACTGACTCGATTGCTGATGTGAGAGGCAACTCTGATGTCTTAAAAGGCGTCAAAAGCCATTAAAGAGCCCTAAAATGCCCTCAGGCTCTTTCCTGAGGCCTTCCACCAGAGGATTGCACATAATCCAAGTGTTGCAACAGAATCTATTGCCAAAGACAGTGAAAAACTCCCCTACACTTAGGGCACGTGCCTGAGCCTTCTTACTTATCCTGAATGCGAAACAAGAGACCTCTTTTATTGCTAATAAATCTCATGATAAAAAAATATTGTGAATATTTGCATGTTCCACAGGCTTTATTCTAGCTATCTTTTTTTTTTTTTTTTACTCTCAATGAGTTTCATAATGAGGTTTGAGACAATGTCTCAAAAAATTACACAAAATTTGTTTAATAGGTGATCAAATTTCATTTGTTAGGAAAGTTAGTGTCCTGGTTTATTACACAGCTGGCTTGAAACATGTTAACCTCTAGCTAATGTATGCATAGCTTATAATTCAGTCAAGGATTTCAACTCTTTTAGTAAGAAGGGAAATTTCTATCTTTTTATTACAAATTCTGAATATCTTACTGATATGTGCACATGTATTTATATAATGATACATTCTTCCTGTCTTGTAACATCTGAAAGCATATGAGGCACTAATACATTTTACAGTAATAAATGCAATCCAAATCATGCATTATTTCCCTTGTAGTTCTAGGTCATCCTTCTAAAACTTAACAAGGCAGGTTCATTTTTATCAGTTTTATATATTCATTTTTATTCCTGTAATGTAGCAAGCTATCAACTGTTTCTCAGATGAGAGGAAAGAACTGTGTTCTCTTGAATTAGTTAGAAAATACACAAAAGGAAATACATTAAATTAACTCAAACACTACAGTACAAGTTTAATAATGAATAACATCCAAAACAATAATACTTGATATGCCATCTTTTACATGACATTTGTAGCTAAGGGTCTTCTAGGGCTATATAACCACTAGGTAGAAAATTTTTAATGCAAGTTGTATTATACAATTAATCATATTTTTTTAAAACCTGAAAGACATTTCATTAAAGATTTTTATCCTGTAATACATGAAAGGGTTGGTAATCTACAGTTTTACGCATTTTATGAAAATATGTGTAGCTTTGCAAATATACACGTGCATTTCTGTCTAGATATTAAAATAAATAGAACAGGTTATGTTTGCAAATTGTTTAAACATTCATAATTAACATTAAACTGTGTTTAGACAAACTGCTCCATCATGGCCAGACCTCTAAGTTACCTTATGGTGCCCTAGGGTATAATTTTATTTACCTAATTATTCATTTGTTTAAAGGAAACAGGGAGAGAAAGAACTTATTTACTCGGTTTATCTTTTCTTTTTTTCTACATACTAGAAGCACACAAAACCACTACCAAGTTGTGTTGTCATAAAGCTAACAAATGGAACTCCATGTATTTTAGCTTTCTGTTTTCTGTTCTCTAACTGATTGTAGTCCTCCTTCAGTGTACCGAATTTGAATGGTACCTCTGCAGTATGCAGGGAGGTGTAATGAAGGACTGCACTCATCCAGAGCTAAGTTAGTTATGAGGATGTCAAATGTGAGAACAGAGTCTGTATGACAAAGCTGAGGAGCATGGTCTAAGATGTGTGAGAAGCTGAGCAGCCCTTGACAACTGCTGTTCCATGTCTGTTACAGAGGCCAGAGTCTAATCCAAAAGAATTAGTAAAGTAAATGCTAAGACCACTATGGGGTAACAGTAATTTGATTTTATATTAAAATCTATTGGAAATGTTATAATTTTACAATGCAGTATTTTCTCTAGGTGTTAAATTTCCCAAAATAGCCAGGGGAATGATTTTTAAAATGAATGTCTTATCTCTAAGAACCATTGTATTTAACTCGACCAACCCTTGGAATATTTCCAAAAAGCACTTTTGGAAATTATTTTTCAGGCTTATGTTTTCAGAATGCAAGTTCAATGTCTTTAATACAGTTTGATCCTTCCTACTTTGTCATGGTAGTCTTGGAAGAGAGAGAATCTCTCAAAACAAGATTTGTGTATATGATCTTGTGGCAGAAATTTTATCTCTCTCTTGAATGTAGACTCTCATGAAAGCATTAACAGGTAGGCATGGTAGAATAAAATACCTGATTTTTAGTTTCATTTAGATTCATTCAAAGGAAAAAAAATACAAGGGTCAGAAAAATTTGCTTTAGTCATAGGGTGGACTGTGGTGGTGCATCCTGCCCCCTAGGCCATGCTATGATCTGAGAAGACACCCTGTACTTACTTAACATCATTCATTCCACCTATTCTAGGTGTTTATATAATATCCAAATTCAGCAGATTTTTCTTTTGTTTTAAAGATGAAAAAAAATTCTTACAACATGTAAATCCTGGGATCTTTTTTCACAAATGTCACTCTGGCACATCATGAATGTTCTAGTAGTTTGAAATTTGAATTAGGTCATTGTTTTTGGAAGAATAATAATTGTCCATGAGAAAAATAGCAAGTTTAAAGCAAGATTCTTAACAGGTTTTCTTGTATACTTAAGGTCTACAATTAGGAACTGTTTGAACAAATTGACTTAGGGAAATTAATTTAATTAATTACCAATCAAATCAGAGTAGGATAATGAGAAATAAAAACGAATCTCAAAACACCTTCCCTCTATCCCTCTACTGATTATCTTTTCTCCTCTTTGTCTCAGGGGGACTGGGAATGGGGATTGTCTTTGCCTTTCATTCCTCCTCACTCTTTCCCCCTGCTCCAGTGTTGGGGTTCCACCCACAGGAAACAATCTTCCACGAATTTCTCCAAATGGGTCCTTCTCACAAACCTGTGCCCCAGGGGGTCACAAGTCCTGGCAGCACCCCTGCTGTAGTGTGGGCTTCCCATGGGGTCACAGACTCCTTCAAAGATATCCACCTGTTCCAGTGTGGGGTTCCCCAGGTGCAGCTGTGGACCTCCATGGGCTGCAGCAGGACAGGTTCCTTACCATGGTCTTCCCCATGGCTGCAGGGGATCTCTGCTCCAGCCCTGGGAGCCCTTCTCGTGTTGGCAGAGCAGTTTCTCCCCATGGTCTCACTGCCCTGTTTGGCTGCTGCTGCAGCAGTTTTGTTTGTACAGGGCTTTTCAGTTCTCCTCTCTGTGACCCCAGAAGCACTACCACCAGCACTGATGGGCTTGGCCTTGGAAAGTGGCAGATCAATCTTGGAGCCAGCTGGCATTGGCTCTACTGAACATGGGGAAAGCTTCCAGCAGCTTCCACAGAAGTCAAAACTTGTAGCCATTCCTGCTACCAAACCCTTACTACTCAAACAATCCACTGTGTATTTTATTTTCAATTACAAATAAATGCAGTAGAAAATAGCTTTCTGGAGGATATAGATTTAAATTTTGAAGTAACGCTGGAAACAATGCAAAGCTAGAAATTTGAAACTAAGAATGATAAAATTAGTATGACTAAAAAGCAAATTTGCATTTAACTACCTCTTTGGCTCTGCAATTTAGATATCTTTTTTCTATACGTATTTTTGCTACGTTTGATTTAAAATTAATCAGGAAAATATGAGCAGTATTTCTTGTCTTCTTACTCAGCCACTGAAAGAAAAATTACTTTGTGTTAAATCAGACCTTATTTACTTCCATATTTTTGCTGCAACAGAAAGCTAAACTATCTCAATGATGACCCAGTCCCTTTGATAAATTTGTTTCATAAAAGATGACCACTACTTCAGGACACAAAGCAGGAAAAGAAGTAGAAAATTAGGAATGACAAGAGAATTAGCCTTTAATTCAAAGCAGAGCAAATTTGTGGAATAAAGTATCAAGTATATCTGAAGAAAATGGAATTTAAATTGAAATAGAAAATACAAAATTATATATATTATGAAAACCTTACAAGTAAGAATTTTTGGAGTTCAATTAATAGCAAGAACACTTACAAGCAAACCTTGTAGACTGTCCTAGATTTGTAGTGTAAGAGTTGGCTTACTTTACAATTCCTATTGTTGAAGCAGAAGAAGAAATCAGAATACTTAACTTTGAAGACTTTATTTAAATATATTTATGCTTTTCTCAATGAACCTTTGCCATTTTATTGGCATTTCTTTTGCCACTGACATTTTTGGTTTTTGTTTTTTGGGTTTTTTTTAAATAACCTCCATATTAACTTATAGATATTTCTTGAACATTTTTTATCTTAAATTCTAGACCAGTACAGGAATTACAGTATGCTTTTGCTACAAAAAGATATCTCTCATTCATTACCTTATCCACTAGCAAAATCTAGAATTAGAATAGAAGACCATGTATTCTTTATTCAGATGCAATGGGTGTTCTTTAAAGACTATGTCCTCAGCTAATGCTAATCTGTTTCTAGAATTACTGTTTAGTGCAGGTGAACTAGCTTGGAAATCACAGAAAATTTCCATGGTGTGGCAGGATGCATTCAGTTACAAGACACATAATGTCATTCTCATTCAACACTTTCCTATTGGAATCAGTGTATCTTTGCAGAGAAAATAAGGATAATGTGTCCAAAATCATTGTACATATGACAATTAATTGAAAAGCTGAAACTGTAAAAAAAAAAAGTCTCCACATTTTAAAATACAAATTATCCATTATATAAATATATATATTCATAACTGTATTATTTTTGTTGGCATATAAAGTCAATTAAAAATTTTGAAGAAAACAATGTTCCCAATTCTAAATAATGCCCACGTTTCCTTGCTAATAATGGAAATGCTTCTTTCTTACCTTGAGTTGAGTCACTGTGAGCTCCTACTTATGCGTTGTGTGACAGGATAGGTGTAAGCTTGAAACAAATATCAGCATTTGAATATCAGCATTTCTCTCAAGATATCCACTTCTTTTCTAATAAAGCAATTAATTGTTTTTTCCCCTTGACATGATGAAAATTCTAAGTGCACATATGTAAAGCTACACATCATGCTATGCCTCTGGTTATGGTTGCAGCCTGCATGCTTAAATGTTAAGAATATTTCTGTAGTCACACTTAGATTCTACTGCTAGACTTTTCAAAATATCAACTATTCATTGCAGAAAGTGACTCTCACTTTAACTGAGACTTGTTAAGCATTGTGTCAATTAAGAATGAATTTAAATCTCTCTCCTTAGACTTTCAGTGAATACTCATTTTCAACTGAGCACTATAAACTCTTCTGGGTAATGAAATTATTTATTTAGATAATGTGAAAGAATAAATGGAATGCAGAAAGTAAATAAAACGGAGCAGGAGAATCAAACTTAGTGCTGGCTAATATCTCTCTTTAGTACTGAAGAAGCAGAAGATGCATATTATTGAACCACTTCCTTATTGTAGCAGATGCCTCAGCCCTAAAATTACAAGCCAAACAAGATTAAAATGAGAAGTGAGTACCATTTGTTGAAGGTCCGCCAGGTGCACTTATGGCAGAATACCTATGTAATGTAGGGTTTCAACATTTTTATGTTTAGTAACTTAGCGTAATTGACAAGAATCCCCAAGTACAGTTAACGGAGTAATTCCCTCTCTTGGTTTGGCCTCCTAGTAAAGCCTCCCCCTTTGCATCTATCTCCACATTGTTTATGCCTAAATACATAGGAAAGTGACATGGTCTTGGTCCACTGAAAAAACAGCATTAAAATAGGATTCCAGCAATTTTTTGTCTAAAAAAATACAGAAGAAACTATATAACTACACATTACTAGTTTACAGAACTATGAATATATGAAAAATAAATAGAAAGCAAAAATCTCTTGGCATCATAGACATGTTCAGGAAAGCAGACAACTCAACTATTTTTACCTTTTTTTCTTTTTCTGTAAATATCACTAAAGCCATTTGCAAGGATTCAGTGTTTTATGGATTTTACATAGAGATAAATCATAACATCAGAGTGTTGTGCTAAAGAAAAAATACATATTTTAAGAAATAAATCATGAACCACTAGTCTTGCTTCCCAAAACAGCTTTTTTAATGTTGCTTTGGTTGACATCCATTTACTATGTCAACTCTCAGGATTTAGTGCATTTTATATAAATAATAGATAATAATTAATACAAATTATTGTGACATCTTAATGTGTGGAAAATTAATCTTTTAGAAGTAGGAATGTGCTATGTAGCAATAGTTAGAAGCTATTTTCAAATGTAGAATTTAATTTAGAGAAAAATTCATCTTTCACCCCCCCAATACATATGTCATAATGAGAGTATTGAATACTCTTTCTTCTAAATATTAGGTTAACAAGAACTAGGAAGGCTTTCATAGTGAGTAGGATTTTTCTCTTTCTGAGTAAGATTCACCCCTACTCCCTAGCCACTAGTCAGTCAACTTTTGTTTCAGTTCCTTCTGTCTACTGGAATGTCTATAAAACTGTTAAGCATGAATTTTACTCTAGAGAGCTTGAGATCATATCTTGATGATTAAAATATTCATCTGGAATATAGAAAGCCAGATTCATACCAACAATTCTCCTAAGGTCTGATAAATCTTTAAAAGAAGGACTCATCATTAATTGACATTACTTAGATTTTTTTTTCTCATTGAAAATTCTACTTGTATCAGATAAAGCTACTGCATTTCTATTTCCTTGAACTTTATAATATTCTGAAACTCTTATTGCCTTAATGCTTCATGTATTCTAAATCTAACCACATTACAAGTAGATGTGGTAAAAACCTCCTTAGGGAGCTTACTACGATGTGGTCCTCCAAATTTAAGTCAGATGATCTGCCCAAAGGAATATGGGAACAGGTTTTTGTGGTTTATTTTGACAGAAGATTATGTCTCTCCACAATTGTCAAGAGACTCTTACAGCATTTAAAGGATCATGTCTGAAAAAATACAGGCTGTTGCAGTGCCTTTAGGGAGTTTATGATTTACACGCACAGGTCTCTCCATCCACCACCAGACTCCATTGTCTCTCTGGAAGTTGGATTGGACACTCTGCTGTGGTCCCTGTTGTCCAGGCGCCTCGTTCCAAGGGACAAGGGACAAATCCCCACCGCTGGCTCCCAAACAGGCCTTGTCACCTTTTTGCTGAATTGCCTGCCTGACCTCTGCTAGCAATCACAGCCTGGCTTCTGCACCCACACTCCCTCCAGCTGCTGGCACCTTGGACATGGAACAGGCTGGTCCCTCTCCAGGCCTCATTTATGCTCCAGTGCACAAGAGGGAGACTTGTCTCAGGAGATGAGTTAGAAATGGTGTTTAACTGGAAAACAGAACAGACTGCACAAACCAGGGCAGGGCACAGTCAGATAAGTGTTCTGGCCAGCACACTGTTTACAGATGGCCAGACCTTTTTCTATTCCCTGTGCCTTTATTATCTCACATTTTTTCCTTCACACAGTTTCTTTATGCCATGGTGAAAGAAATGCAGTAATTAGATATCTTGTAAAATTTTTATTATGATACTTTCATGTACAATAATGGTACATAATATCTAAAGCATATTATTTATTTCAGCTAAAAATCTAAAAGGTTTTCACAAAATAAAACAAGGAAAATGAATATAACATATTGGTCTTGACTTGCCAGTCTTAGCCTCAGTAATTTAGCAAAAAAAATTAAGAATACTTTTGCACGGAATATTGTTTAAAGATGATGGTTAGAGAAAGATTAAGATTTGGTCATTACAAGCAGTTTCAGTGAAGATTGAAAGAGAAATCAGACTGTAACAGTAAATTTCTAGGGTAGGAACTCCATTAATCTGTTCTGGTCAGCAAGGTATGTAAACTAGGAGAAGGACCCAAGAAACTGGCCAGTCAGCCTCACCTCCACTCCTGGAAAGATGATGAAACAGGTCATTCTGAAGGTTATCACAAGGCATGTAGTAGAAAATAAGGTCATCAGGAGTAGTCAACATGGATTCCTCAAGAGGAAATCATGCTTGACCAATCTGATATAATTACACCTTTTCCCACTAAAAACTGTGTCTTTCGAATGTTCCTTGGTAACTTCTATGGAGCAGAAGACTCCATAGAAAGACTTGATATATTTCTTGGGTAAGGGGTTAACCATTAATTATTTTATACATTTGTCCATGATGAAAATTCATAGTGTATTTACCATACAAAGCTATGTTCTTGCAAAAATAAATCAAACCCATTGTGAATTCTTTAAAAAGAAGCAACATATTGTGTATTTAAATGTAAAAAGATTCACAGTGGTTTGGACAAAGGTAAAATAATATTACTCTTAAGTATATTGAAAGGAAGGAAGGAAAATATGTTGAGAAAATATGCAGGGAATCTATGGAACATTTTCTCCTGACTTTTAGGGGCGAGTTTTAAAAAGTGAGACTGTAAAATTAATGGCAATTCATTCCTAGAAGTTGAAGCTAATTGAGATGAGCTTCATGACTTAGGCAATGTCTTTGCCTAAGCACAGGGGAGTTAGATGGTCAGAAATTTTGGAGAGAGATGGACAGACTTGCAGATAAGTGGTGACTTGCATATTGTCACACACAGACAACCTGAAACCTGAGTCCTTAATTTTTCCTACCAGTAAGAGAATTTTGCATTTCATGGGTGCTGTGCACTTTCTGATTCTTCTTGTGAATCTCCTGACAAATTCCATGTTGTCATAACACTGCATGATATAAGCTCCAATACTATGGAAGAGATTCAAAACATACAGCTATAATATATATATAAAAATATATATATATAAACATGTATATATAGAAATGTGATCTCTTTATATATAAAAATGCAAATCTCTTTTCACTATAATAGCATCATTAATCTACTCTTATTTGGATATTTTTTCTTTTTTAATTTTTTTCCCTGTGAAATATAAATCAAAGGAAAATTGCAGAATACCAGGTGCAAGTTTTTGTGAAAAGTCTCTTACAAAATTATCATGAAATTTTGTCTCTCAGATAAAGGTCAAGGACAAAAGGAAGCAGTAAGTATGCAGTATGAAAGCAATCAACCCTTACATTTATTTAAAAGGAGGACACCTTTAAAAAACCATTAATGTGTGTCACAAAATCAATAGGTCTGATTCTTATTTCACTAGCACAAATATAAATTGGGAGTAAATCCAAGTTTATGAATGAAGTTTTATTTTCATATATGTCAATGTATGATGTGTCTAGAGGACAAAATTATTGAATGGTTTCTGTTTGCATAATTCCAGTGTCACAGTCTTATGTGAAACAATTGCCCTTTTTAAGTTAACTTGAAATATAAAACAGCAATGAGGACAATTTTAATCTTTTCATCTTAATCCAAAGCAAAGCATTTTGAAGTATCAGGTGATGGGGGGTTGGTTCATTTTAGTTAGGTTTTCTTTATTCTTTTTCCTCTGAGAGTGGTAGTGTGAGACATCACAATCAGGAATTCAAGTTTTTATACTCTTGTAAATAATATTTATCTTAATTAAATTAACTAAATATGTGTTTGTGTGGCCTGTGTAGTCAGGCTAAATATGTAGTAAAACACTATAGAGTGATTGAATATACATTTCCTTACTTCAAAAAACGTTTATCATTAGATTGTATATTGCAAAAGTAGAGTTTCTTATAGATGTTCTATTTTTCTCTCTAGAATGTTAAGCAAAGTCATGCAAGCTTATAAATATTCTTTGTCCTGTTGAAGTCAGCATTTAAGTTAAGTATAGCTGAGTTTCTCTGCAGGAATGATGTTTTGGGAATTATCTTGAAATATTCTTTGTACTAGCGGTCCATTGCATTGACCTGAAGTGCCACTGACCTGACTGAGACTCAGGGAGATGCAGAGTTCCAGCTGCACTGAACTCATTACAGAGCAGTAGGGTGGGAACTCCCGTTGCTTTCCAAAAGCTCACGTTGCCTTCAGTGGGACCAGAACATTTCTCCCAAAACACAGGCTATTCAAGTGAAAACAAAGAAAATAGTAAAGGCTCTGAAACTTAATTTAAGGATATGCTTCACCAACAAAAATATTTTTAAAAATTCTATATTTTAAGCAATCTGCACCGAAACTTATAACATTTGTATTCTAATTTTATTAAGTATGGTATATCGGCATATTTTTTAAATGGGGAAAAATATCACTCAATATTGTCAGGGTTTTTTGCCATTTTACTTAATTTGCAAAACAAGTATGGTTATAGATTACTTCTTGATTTTCTTTTGTGCTTCCACTGCTTTTTAAAATCTGAATTCCAAGTACCTTGCTAGCGCATAAAAGACATTTTTAATATTAATGTAATTCAATGATAATTTATTTTAAAGGTTAAATGTTACTGCTCACTGAGTTCTTGGTAGGCTTCACGGGGTGGAAAAAAACTCCACAGCATAAATTTAAAGAAAGATGAACTCTTATCTGTTGACCATTTTTCAATTGAATGCCATTGCATTTAAGGAAACAATAACACAAATTTTAAGGTGAGAAATATGATCCAACTAAAATTAGAACAATACTGTTCTTGCTCACTTGGTTTTACTTAGCAGTTATTAAATTACTATTTGATATTAACTTTGGAGAATTTTCTTGTATAACATAATGTTTTAGGTACATTAGTAAGACTTTTCTCAATGGATATTTCTTCAAACATAGTTTTTCTGACCCTGTTCATGCAAAAAGGTTTTAGATCCTCTTAGCTGCAAACAGATAGCTTGTGTTTATCTTGCCACCCTAATTATTTTTCTTTTCTTTTCTTAGTGAGCAAGCATTTTGGAACTTATTACCATAGTGGCAATATATGAGTGAGATCCCACTACTAAAGTGGTGTTAATCACTGTCATACTAGCCAATTAATTATAAAATTCAGATATTAAAATTTACAGTTTTAAATTCACTGGAAGGTAATGTACACACAAGCAAAAAAAGCCATCCTTGGCCAGAAGAAATGTGTGTAGTGACAGTTCTTAGCTGCTGGTGTTGTATGTTCCCATCAAAACTTCTGTTCCATAAAGACCTTTACTTCTTGGTCTTTGCAGAACTTTAATATGGCTCCTATGACTTCTGAGGAGGGTGCCTACTTTCAATTACCTATCATAGTTTTATGATAGGTAACTAGCTATTTTTACAAGACTATATGGATAAATAATAAAAAATACATAGTAAAATTAAGAGAAATAGCTCACAATTATGAAAGGCTGACAGTTTCCGCTTGGTGCTGATTAGCAAGAGAGTACGAAATCCTAAGACACCAAAGTGCAGACTGGGACTGTTGACAGTTCATTTTATAGTGCTTTTATTGTCAGACAAAAGTATGTGTCCATTTTTTTAAATGGAATAATCATGTTGTCATAACATCTGATATACAATTGCAGACATTCTCACTTAAGATTTTTGCTTAGTACCCGTCTATTTTTATATGGTCAATTTTGGCCAAAATAGGACTTTTCCTTTCACTTCCAGGGTAGTAGAACTGCTACTCTGATCTTCAATAGAGCAAATCTTAAGCTGTTGCTATTCTGGAAGCTATTTAACAGAGTATCCTGGAAGTATGTTTTTGAGGCCTCAGGAGTCCACAAATGTTGGTCAGTCTTTAAGAAACCCTCTTACAAGCACAAGAGCAGTCAATTCTGTTATGTCAAACAAGCAGAGCTCAAGACCAGCTTGACAGGCCAGGAAAGAAAAGCTTCCTTTTGAAACTCAAGGGAAAGAAGAAACTATATGATCTCAGGAAGCAAGGGAAGAAAGGCAAGGCTTCACAGGAAGAGTACAGAGTTGGGATTCATTTATGCAGGGAGAAGACACAAAAGACCAAACTCAGGGTTGAGACTGACCAGCATTGCACCAGATAACAAGGGCTTTGTTAAGTGTGTTATTAGCAAGACATGGTCTAAAAAAATTGGACCTTGGCTGTTTAATACTGTCTCTGACAACATGCTTGTAGTCAGTTATCCAACTGCAGGATGAGCTGGTACATGGTGCACTCGGGGAGGAACTAGCTGAACATAGGGGTTAGACATTGAAGGCACCATTAGTGATTTTGTTGATAATACTACACTGGAATGGTGCTATTGTCCCTCTTGAGGGACAAGAGAACTTGAAAAAGGGTTTAGATGGTCTGGAGCAATGGGCTATGATTAATGGAAATTAATTCCATGATATTTGATGGTATGGTGGGTTCTGAACTTAGGAGGGAGTAACACTGGACACAAGTATAAACTGGGATGTTGACTGGGGAGCAGCCCTGAAGAGAGGGATCTGACAGTTCTGGATCCAGGGCAATAGAAGGAAGGCTCAATAGAAGACTCAATAGAAGTCAGCAGTGTGCCTGGGCAGTCCAGAGGGAAAACTGCATCCTGGAGTGTATCGAACACAGTATGACCAGCTGGTCAAAAGGGGTGATTAAACTGCTATATATTCAGTGTTAGTGTTGCCTCAATTTGAAATGAAACAGGCTTTCCCTGGAAGTGGTCAGTCAAACTCCCAAACTAGTCAGTGATTAAGAGGCACTTGGACAATATTCTTGATAACATGCCTTAGCTACTTTTAAATCAGTCAGGCAGTTGGAGTAGATCTTCCAACTGAAAGTCCTTTCCAACTTGAAGGATCTGGTCTATTCTATTCTGTATTTTCATCTCAAATCCAAATATGATCCAGGAAAATTTTATGGAGAGCTGATTAAGTTTTTCAAAAGGTGCAAACTGCTCCTGACAGACAGTTTATTTGCACATCTCAACCCTGCCACTTGTGTGGGATTAAACAAGAATGGGTGAGCAAGACAAGACAGAAGCTGCACTCAGTGGTACTGAAAGTTCCCTTCCATCTCTCCAGGCTGTCTGAACTAAGCTTCTTAATTCAACAGAAAGCCAGTTTTAATTTATTACTTTCAAAACAGGCCAGACTAGCTCTCCAGATGTCATGCCCTTTAGATAGCTGTAGGGGCAGCAATAAAAGTTAGCAAGCAGCAGTAGATGGAAGACAGCAAAATGCCCTTTTCAGCAGCAAATTACACTAGAATAAATTACATATAATGGAACTTCTCTCAAAAGATGTTTTTCAATCTAAAACTGAATTCTTCTGTCACTCTTGGATAATAACATCATACTTGCAATGCTTTATACTTGAGTAAAATTATCAGTTAACAGTTATCAGTTATCAGTTATGTTATCATAAGTTATCAGTTGTCAGTTATCAGTTATCAGTTATCACCAATCTTGAGGATGCATCTAGAACATGTCTGAACATATTGCTGTCCTTTTCCAGTCCTCATTTCATTTGTTGAATTCAAAATTCAGTATTATTATTTCAGTCTTATAAGTCTGAAGATATAAGCAAGGCAGACACGGAAAAACACACAAGTTTGACCATAGAGTATTCCTTCAGATGTGAAACAATAGTAAAGTAAACTCTTTAGCATAGCTATTCAACAAAGAAAGTTGAATTCAAGCAATGAATTTTGGTAGCAATAGTTATTAATTCAAGAAGCTAAAGAAAATGTAATGATTTTCCACTAAAATATTGGGTCTTTCAAAACCCACAAAGGTATAAATTTAACAAAACAATAAATATTCAAGGTCATTATCTATAATTCCTTAGCAATGTTCTTTACAATCTTGTAGTGAAATGAATATGAGCATTATATGCAGAATAAACAGACTGGAAAACCAAAAGCATGGACAGCATATTATTGCTGCCCTTCATACACATCTCTATCCCATTACAAAATTATTGTCATGTCATTGAAAAATCTGTAACACAAGATAAGGGGATTGAAAAATAGAGTTTCAAATTTAGCAAATGTTACTAAACATTCTTAAATAACAGGCGAAAGGGTCTTTCACTAGCTTCCAGACTTATGGCTGTGTCCCTGTCAAAATAACCCTCCGGAGATATCTTTACCTTTTCATTTCATGGGACTAGGAATTACATTCCAACTTTAAGATTGGAATTCAACCTAAGCCCTGCATCTGACAGAATATGACCTCATTTTAATTAGACACATCCTAACTGGCAGATGCAGGATTGATCAGGATAAAAACACAAAGCTGATGAACAGGATTAACAGGAAAAAACAAGTATACCTGAAATGTATGTTTAATGTTTTCATCTATCATCTGTCTTTTTTTATTTCAATTTTTCCTATACTACTTGTGTGAGTCCAAAAGGATGGAATCAGGTTTTGGTCTCCAGAGTCCTACCTGACAAAGAAAACAGTTTACAAGGGGAAACATAAACATTTGAGCCCCTCTAACATGTCAGACTACAGAGACTGCCTGCTTTAATCCTCAGTTTATTAGACAATTGATTCCTTCAGCTTCTGACCTATTCAATTCAGATTTTTTCTTGCAGAAATTTAAATATCTTGCAGAAACAAATTCTGTGTTTCCTCCGTAGCACAAACACAGAACCTATCTGCACCTAGAAAAAAAGTTCATTACCTTTCTAAAATCTCTAAGAGGACTAATTTTTTTTTTTTTTTTTTTTTTTTTTTTTTTTTTTTCCCCTGAAAGGCAAAGAAGTTTTTTTCCTGACAGGAAGCTTTGATTTTTCATATAATACAAGAATGTTTCATGTGAAATGCATAACAGCCTTTCACATGGACTTAAGATCTCTGTAAACCTACATAAGATTTCTTAGTGATGCTGAGAAACAAATTCTGAAGATCTAGTGACTTCCCTGAAAAATTTGTTGATATGCTGCTATCTAAATTTTAAAAGTCATGAAGACAGGTACAGCATACTAATGTACCTTCCTATAAACAAAATATTCACTCTTCAGGGGAGTAAAAGGCATAGAAAATAATACGCCCTCAGGAGATGTCACATACAGGCAAACTGCTCCCTGGACAGCCACATTGTTCCGTCTCTGTCTCCCAGATTTCAGCAAAGTGTTCAGTTTTCCTCTAACAGTTATTGTATTGGGCACTAATGCTGGCCACTGCCTATCTGCCTGCTGGATAATCATCTCCTGAAGATACACTGCACTGTCACCCCTCAGCTGCTGGTTTGTCCATTACTCAAATCTATCTGTTAATCAGATACTAAGTGCAAGGCTGCAGCACACATGGTAGAGAATTTTAAATAAAGAGAAAGAAATCCTTACCCTCTCTTCTCCGTGTTGTTCTAAAAAACACATTTCCTGAAAATGTTGTATTCCTCAGCTGTCCTACACACTCCTATAAGAACTCTATAAAGAAGTCTTCTCATTTATGAATTTTTAGGCCTATGGCATGAATAAGAATGGTAATTTGATTTCTATCTAAAAGAGTAGGGTAATTGGAGTATTCTTCATTTTCTGCAGCAAAAAAAATCACACAGTGCACATGATGTCATAAGTTTTAGCTTTCATGTTTTTCAGATTCTGTGCTGTTTAGGGGTGAAGTTCTCAGCCTCATATTGTTAGTCAGTTCTCTTCACAGAGCAGGTAGATAAAACAAATCCTTTTCCTGCTGATCAAGGACAGGGTGGGGGTACAAGTTTTGGGCCCAAAAGTATAAACGGTGGACTGAAGAGAGAAAACAAGAAGGATGGGATCTCCTAATCTGAAGCTGTAATTATATAATAAAACCGCAATATGCAAATGGACCAAAACTTATAAAATTGTTAGACCTCGTGACCAGTCATCCATTCTGTGATCATTTTGGGTCCACTTTGGTTGTAGCCCTGGCCGGGCTCTTGTTCTGCCCAAGGTGTGTCCTTAAAGGCCTTTTAATAAATACCTACTTAATTCTCTGGTTCTATCCTGTCTCCGTTCCAGGTCGGTCTTCCTAAGGCATCACACAGGACAAGGCAGCAGCTCAAAACATAACAAACCTATGCACCATGGTTGAGCACATGCTTTGAGATAAGTTTCCCTCATGTAGAAGTAATAATTTGAGAAGTAGCATGCTTTGGCAGTTATCTCAGATGCAATTGCATCAGAGCAGCTACACTGCAGCTTTTGCTTCAATGCATCTCAGTTTCAGATAAACCGATTAGTGTAGACATGCCCCAAGAGGTAACCATATGGTAAGTTTGTGAGGCTACATGAACTACATAGTAGAAGTCTCAAAAATTCAAGCCATTCTTCAAGTGACAGCTGTGTCTTTATTTTTAATCGTCATGATTACCTGCATCATCAAATGTTCCAGGCTTCAGGTGCTCCTGCTTGATTGTATGCTGCTGCTTGACATTATTTGTACATTTAAAGATGCATGTAAAGGAAGCTGAGGGACAAAGATATTTAATTTAAATTAAGGAAGTTAAATACCTGTTAGGTTCTTGTTATTAATATTAGTGCCTTTGAAATAATCACCTCCCTTTTATTGAAGCAAAAAATAAAACTAAATTTAAAAAAAAAAAGTCTGCCCTCTAAATCAACCACATCTGATGCATCCAGTAGCTCTGAAAGAGATTCTACACACACTGTTTAAAACACAGCATTCCTTTCCTTGACTGGCAGCATCTTGTTTCAAAATCTATGTGGGTTCCTATGTCTGTGACATATAAAAGCAAAAAAATGTTGGATAAGAAATCAAGGGGTTTTATACCTTGACCTTGATAAGACTTATAGTATTCTCTAAAGATTCAGAAGCTGCAGTTATTGCAGTTTCTTCTATTTTTGGAAGAGTAAATTGCCGAATTTAAAAGGTGAATTTTAATTATGAAAGCAGTCTGAAAGAAACACAGATGTGGTTACAAGGTTACAGCAGGAGCAGCCATAATAAACTTATGGAAGGGATGAATGTTTCATTCAATACATGCAAATAACCTTGTGGTATAAAAGAGTTGATATGAAATGGAATTTTTTCTAGATACTCATAATATCTTAGGTAGTTCATAGACCACTGTTCAGAAAACAGAATGATACATGTGAGTGTTGTCATATACATCATGCATCAGTTGAGACCAAAAAAGTTTTATCTCTTGTTTTGAGGAGATTATATAAAACATCAGTAGCATTAGATTGCTGCTATGGAACTTGCAGACCATATCACATTGCTTTTTTTAAAGCCAGATTCCTACCTCCCCCTGAAAATTTCAGGTATAATTCTATATGCAATTTCCTCAAAAAATACTTCTTTCACAGAATAGGGTAAAGATGCATTTAAATGTCTTCAGCAATTAGCATTTCACAAAAGAGGAATAATGGTAGAACATGTGATAATATTATTCTTTATTCTGTTTTAGCCACCAATATTCAAATTTATTTATATAACTGCTGCAAATTCAATATTATAGGATTACACAGACTTTTTCCAGGAAGAAATGTGTTTGATAGATAGAAACTTGATGGGAAAAGGAAACTTCATAGTTGTCTGTGTGCTGAATCATTGATTTTGTCGACATATCACTTGTAAGATATCCTCACATAAAAATATATATTTACATATGAAGTCTGGTATTGTTTAAAACCCTGTCCTTGATCCTTATGATAAAAACAATGACATATCTAATAGCTATAAAATGCATATTCCTAAATAACAATGATGATGTGCAATGTTTTTAGACAATGTTTGACAGAGACTATACCTGGTATTCTACAGATCTTCATATTTTTTCCACTTGTTCAGTTGAGCCTTAAGGTCTGAAAACATTCTAGAAAGTTTACTGCTTTCTCTTGCTAATAATTCCCTATTATTAATGGATGAAAGCAAGAGTGAAGTGACATTATGAACGAGCTAAGATGTAACCTCAGAGTTGCTATCCCACAGGCAGATGATGCTGTCTCTCACTTGTAAGAAGGACAAGAATGATCTGGGTCACGAAGTTTATAGAAATATTGTAATTGGCACACTATAGGGCAAAGCTGGGGTGCAGGGATGTGGTTTTATTAGGGGTACATTACTCCTTATGAGATCACAAAATGAAGTGCAACGGCTTGGCAGTCTTTGATGGCCAAGTTAAAATCAGTTTATGAACAAAGGAGTTACAAAAATCTCTTTCTTGTCCCCCTAAACCCTTTTTCCTATTTGAAAGCTTATCTTTCCTACTAAAAATTCAACAAACTTCTTGACTCAGACTTGAGTATATCCAATATCAGTACTCAAGAATGTTCAGGGACTTTACTGAACATCAAGAAAACCAAAGAAAATAATATAGAAGCTGGAGGAAGAAATGCCCTGCTCACCACAGTTTGACACCTAAGGCATGAAAACAAGAGTTCTATGGAAACTTGAAGAATTTCTAGTGTTTTAGATATGTCCGTGTTGTACATATAAATTTATAAATTCTCACATGGTATATATATGGCATCTACACATGTGATTATTTAGCTACCTAGTTTAGTCCTTGGTCCTTCATTTGGCTATATTATATAAATGCTGTTTTTCATCCTCTTTTGGTACAAGCCAGCCAGTTTCCTTCAAGATGTCTTCATCAGGATGCTTCTGGAGATGATTCAGACCTGAGGGTTCTTCTAGTAAACAGTATCCACTAGACTTTATGTCTTTACCCTGAAGAGGTCTCTAGTCCTGTTTCAGCAGTTGAAGTAGCAGTATCTATATTTTTCCTTCACGTGATAGGCAGGCAGAATATTACCCTGTCCTGTGAGTTACCCTGGTGGGCTGTAAAACAGCCTTCCACTTATTTCGGGTACTGTACACATACACATGTGTACACAGATTATTTCTTAGAGTTCCAGAAGGACCATGTCAGATGCAGGAGAAACCTTTAATCAAATGTGACCAATTCACCACAGAAAAGATCATCTTTGATGAGATCTGTCATCACTATTTTTAATACTGGGAACACTTTCTGTAGAAAACATGCAAAGACCTCATATGACATACTGTCTTCTATTACCTCAATAAATTTTCATATACAGCTTTCATTGAGATCTTCATGAAAATTAAATTCCTGAATTTATTTCTTAAAATAAATAATCAAGTAGAGTTGCAATAAAAACTGAACTACTGGGAAAACTTCTAGTTGAGGTCAATGCCTCTTAAAAGCTTGAAAATCTTCAGAACATGAAGGAGGTATTAAGAGTCCTTTAAATTAACATAATCCCTAGCCACAAATTCTTAAATAATTTTTTATCATAGAATAATAGACTCATTTAGTTTGGAAAAGAGATCATAGAGTTCAAGCCATTGACCCAGCTAGAATCATTTAGGTTGGAAAAGAGATCATAGAGTTCAACCATTGACCCAGCACTGCCAACTCTACCACTGAGCCATGTTCCTAAGTGCCAGCTCGACATGTCTTTTAATACCTCCAGATATGGTGAATTCCCTGGGCAGCCTGTTCCAACGCTTGACAATCTTTTCAGTGAATAATTTTTTTTTAATATCAAATCTAAATCTCCCCTCGTGCAAATTGAGGCAATTTCATCTTGTCACATCACTTTATCACTTGACAGAAGTGTCTGACCCATACTTCACCACAACCTCCTTTCAGGGAAATAGAGAGTGATAAGGTGTCCCCTGAGCCTCCTCCAGCCTAAGCAACTCCAGCTCCCTTGGCTGCTCTTCATAAGATTTGTGCTCCAGACATTTTACCAGTGTCATCGCCTTTCTTTGGGCACTCTTCAGCACCTAAATGTGAGAGGCCCAAAACTGAACCCAGTACTTGAGATCCAGTCTCACCAGGGTCACATACAAGGAGACAATCACAAATAAAACATTTTTATATAGTTATTTTCTATTAAATTGAATGCATTTGGAACCAGTGGTGAATATGTAGATTTAATAAGTTCTCTTCACTCTGAGAATGTAGTGCAATAATTTGAGTTAAACTCAGGTATCCGTGATGTAGGATTAGGACTCTGGTCAATTCAAGGATATTACATTTTTTCAGATTTTCCCAGTGTTTTTTTCTCCAGATAAAACAAGCTATGGCACAGACCATCTTGAGAACTGACGTTAATAATAAGAAAGGAATAGCAGCCAGCTGTCACACCATATTAGATCAGATTTGTGCCTCTACTCCCTCTGGGAAATGTTCTGAATCATAATTAGTGCATAATCAGTTTGTGGTTTTAATTGAGTGAAAGCCAGGTAGACAAGAATCACAAAGTAAAATTTTTTTGTTCTTGAACTTAAAAAAAAAAAAAAAAAAAAAAAAAAAAAAAAAGAGAATGGTGATCAAAATGGCCTTCTGTCTGTTAAATGAAAGTCACCAGTTGCTTACAAAACATCTAACATTTTTTTCAGGCTCTTTCAATATGGTATCTATCCACATTTTCCAGAAAGCTGTTGTTGTAAACACAGATCTTTCGCTCAAGAACTGCCAGTAACATCATAAAAGGAAATAGAAGCAGACAGTATTTATTTATGTATGCTATTTTTTAGAAGAATGAAAGGAAAACACAGAATTTTGCTACTAGTTTCAAAAAGTTAAGCCAGTAACTGGAAAAAATGGAAAATGCATTAGGTGTCCAAATTCCACATTATACTCCAGATATATATTTGCTCACCTGTAATTTAAGATATACATTAATAAATCAAAGGATTATATTCTCTTAATCTCAAGACTAACTTCATTAAGAATTCTTAAATATATTCTGATCAAAAAATAAGAATTTTAGGAGCATGTGGTATATCCGGAACATTATGAATTTAATGTGAACAGTGACTTTTTATTCCGTAGATTCGTGTTCCTTTTTTAAAATCTCAAAACCTTCACTAGGAAGCAAAATAGTATAATACATACTAAGTATTTTAGTGTTTTCCCAAGAGACTTATTAATTTTCAATGTTGCAAAAATACCAGTAGGTGTCTCTATTGCTCCATTATTGCCAGAGGTTAAAAAACAGAAACCCAAACCAAAAGTGACAAAAACCACCACCACAACAACAAACCAAACCCTACAGCAATCATCACCATAGTCCTGCATCACCACAACATGTCTGGAATTTCATGTCTGGAAAAGACACATGAAGCTTACAGATATAAGTGGAAAATACTGTGGTTCTTCTCTTCTACCTTACTGTTTTCCTATGGAAAGTAAAGGGTTTACTTAACATTATATCATTTTTATAACAGTATTATTACCATTGCCATTTGGATTATAAATATGAAGTATTTATAATCTAGAGTTGGGCTTGTTTTCCTGGAATTTGTTATTCCTTGTTTTCTAAGGAGAAGTCTTCTGTGAAGGCTTGTGTCTTTGTGAAGGCTTGTGCGCCAAAGCCAAATCTAGTGACATCTCTCCTCAGGGTCATACTCATCTCCTTCTAGTTTGGTTTTCACACAGCAGATCGTTAGCAATTATATTTTCCACTTTTAAAGAATAAGCTTTGATAAAATTCTCTGAACATCTAACGGGTTTATGGCTTAAGAGTACTCATAATTACTGAATCTTAACATTATGTCTATAAAAAAGTTATTTCTTATTAGCGCCAGAGAAAAAAGGAGTTGTTGGAATAATGAAGGAACAGCTCTTCTGAAGAAATTCTGTTCGAGGAACGGAGAAGAAGAAGTACTCAGTGCCACCACAGTGTCAAAAAATGTACCATCACTTGAAAATAAATGAAAAAAAAACCCCCTAACAAACATAAGATTAATAAAATGGAACACAGTTGCTTTGTTCTAAATAAGCATAGTTAAAGTCCTAATGTAGCTGGCCAAAGCACAATAATGCAGTTTCTCTACATTCTTTCTCAGATTCTTTTAGACTAGTCATGTCCCCTGAAAACCTGAAATACTGTTAGAAATTACAGGGGAAAGGAGAAAAAAAACCCCAACCCCACTCCCCCCAAAAACAAAACAAATAAACCCCCCCAATAATCCCCAAAACAAACCATACACAAAACCCCCCCAAACTCGAAAAAATCCCCACACACTTATACTGGAAAAATAAAAAAAAAGTTTAAGTTGACTTGATACAGCATGAAACTTCAAGAGGCAGCTAAAAATAATCCAAAAACTCTATTGAGGCTAAGGTCAGCATTTTACTTTTCCCTTCCCATTATTCTGTACATCTGTTTTTGTCTACCTAGAAGTAGTCTGCTTGAATAGGAAGCAGAGGTACCCCAGGTAGTATTCATGCTGTCTTATTGCATTTCTAATTTTTTTTAAGAAAACAGGGATATTTATTAGTAAAATATATGGGTTCTTGCTAAATATTTGTATTGGGGCTTTGAACTCCAATTCAATATCATTGAACTCAAAGGGCATTTTGAATCAGGGAGTATTTCAGGATAAGGTCTGCATGCAGCTACTGTCTCCAACACTTTGTCATTGATATGGCACAGTGAAAGCAAAATGTCAAAAAATCAGCAATGATGAAAGACAAAAAGTGCAAAGTACAAAATGTAACTTAATCTCCCTCTCACATAAAATCACATCCTGAATTAGTGTAAATATTTTATTTTGGTGAAAAATGTCTTATTCTTAGCTTCTTTTATTTGTGAAGCCATTTAGATACTCTTTTCTTTTAATTCCCTTATTTTTTCTTTTATAACTAGAGAGAAAAGGAATATAGAAAGATCGGAAAGAAGCACAAACATGAAAATACCTCAAATACAACTATGTTTGCCTATATTTCAAATACCTAAGTTTTAGCAATTTACTTACATGAGACATAATTCAAATGATATGTGGATGTAGCACACCATAAGCAAACAAACAAAGCACAAAACAAGAAAGGAAAAAAGAAGACTCAGGATCAATTAATTGCAATATCTAGGAACAAAGGTAGTGGAGCCTAAAGTCCACTCAGTCTTTTTAAATCATAACACAGTCATCAAAGAACGTGTTAGTCAGTGACATTGCTCCATCAAATGTCGAATATTTTTGCTGCCACCAGAAAGACAACTGCTTCAGTTTGAGCTCTCAGGGTCTCATTTGGTGAACTTGTGATTTTTAGCAGTCTCTAGTAGAGCTGACATTTGATTTTAACTGACACTATAACAATATTCTCATACTTTTGGCATAATCATAGATGTTATTAGGAATAAATAGCACATATATGGATATTTATTGTAACAAAAATGTTCTTTGGATTTAAAATTAGTTGAGTTTTATATATTCAGAATCACGTACAATCTCTTAATGAACCCATATGATAATTAACTGGAATTATCTCTGCCTCCTGAATTATACAGCAATATGTCTCATCTTAACAATTGAGTTAGATTCTGAGACAGCTTCAAAATTAAAAAGGCCCTGAAATCATCTCAAATTACTGCAAATATAAGAATATAGTCACACTGTTTCTTTTGTTACCCAGTCCATGAAATGAAAGTCAAATTTTTCAAATGTAATTTATCCTAATTATCACTTTCTATGAAAATATTTTTACTAGAATTATACAAAAGAATCTTATTTCCATAATAAGTGAGAATACATTATGTTTAAAGCAGGTGAACATAAATCATTCTTAATATCTCAAACAGTGTCAGGCAGGATGACTCTTTTTGGATTGTGGTAAAAAAAAGTCATTAGGATATGGAACTTCTCAAATAAGCATTCAAGATTTTGAAGACCTATGAAGCTATAAAGTGTGCAGTCACAAGTCTATACATTTCTATTCTTAGTTATAATTGTTCCATGTCTTTATCAAACCAGAGATTCAGTATTTAACAGCTGAATAGAATTTGAATAGTCTAGAATGGGAAAAATATATGCTGTCCTTATAATGTACAGATGTTACTGTACAAACATATACACTACATGCAAAAATTATGTCCACAGCTGAACAGACCCTGTGTTTAGTTTCCTTCGGAAGGACATTGTTTATCTGTATCTACATTTATTCACACAGAGAGAAAATAATGACTTCAGTAGTTAACTTTTTAGTTAATATTCAATACAAAATGCCATATCTTTTTATTTAACACATTCATCAGCTGGAATGTACAATCTTCTCTTTCTATACCTTGCAATTTTTTTTCTGTACAATAATTAAAAGAAAACGAATGCTTAAAAAGCAATGACTAAACTCCCAGTCTGTACTCATGTTTGGGACTGCCCCAATCCAGGCTAAGCACCCTGTACTTGGACTTGTTGAACTTAATGAGATTTCCACAGGCCCACTTCTCAGGTTTGTCCAGGTCCCTATGGATGGGATCCTTTTCTTCCATTCTTCAACTGTACTGTTCAGCCTTTGCTGTCTGCAAACTTGCTGAGGGTGCACTCAGTCTCACTGCCTGTGTCCTCGATGAAGACAATCAAAAGCTTCGGTCCCAGGACAGTCTTGAGGGACACCACTTGGTGCATATCTCCAACTGAACACAGACCCAACTGACCACAACTCTCTGGCTACGTCCATCAAGTCAATTCATTATCAACTGAACCCACATCACTACAATTTTGAGATAAGTTTGTCACATGAAATCTTATCAACAACTGTACAGAATTCTAGATATATGACATCAGTCAGTCTTCCTTTGCCAACCATTGCCATTGCTCCATCACAGAGAGCCGCAAGATTGGTCAGGTACAATTTACCCTTAGTAAAGCCATTTCAGCTACCATGAATTACATCCATGTCTTTTATGTGCCTTAACTTATCTTCTAGGAGGATCTGTTCCATAAAATTCACAGGCACAGAGGTGAGGTTCACAAATCTGTAGTTCCCTGGATTTTCCTTTCTTGCCTTTTTAAATATTTCCATATCTTTTCCAATATGTTGGAGAGTGGCTTGGCAACAATATCAGCCAGTTCCTTCAGGAGCAAGTTTCACAGATTCTGCTTTATGAATACTGAACTGACTGCTGCTGAGGTAGGCGGTAGAAAATATTTGCATTTGAGATAAATGGCATCCTTACACATTTATTAATCCACAGTTTGCTGCAGAAGTACTACATATTTCTGCAAAGGACAGGGACTGGTCAGCACAGAGAACGTCTGCGTGCTTTGCCTGCACTGCTGCTAGCTGTCACTTCACAGGAACCAATGCAGAGTTCAACCTTTCCCCTGGAAACACTCTGCAGTCTGTGGGGTTGTAATGTCAGAGCACATGCAGGCAGCAAAAAGGGAATCATCTCCATGAATCCAGATGTTCACACCTCTAAGGTGAAAAAAGAAAAAGAAACTGATTGTAGAAATAAGTAAGTATAAAAAAAAACCCACCACAAAAGAAACAAGTAAACAAAAAAAAAAAAAAAAAAAGACCAGCAAAAACACATCAAACCAAAATACAGAGGGCTTAGCAACAAGATGACTTTTTGAACACTCTTGACTGTTTGGATTTAAGATTGAAGGACATTGAAAATTTTTAAACTAAAATATAAGATCAAAGGTAAGGGCTTTCTCTGCAAGTGCTTTGGGTAACTAAATGTAACCTTGCTACCTCTAGAAAGAATTTCTGTGATGTTTACTCGTATGAAAGCATTTTTACTAGATCTCAGTTTCATATAAAATATTCAGAGTTATAGAAGTTAGATCATGAGAGATCAAAATTAGCCTAAAAACAGCCTGCAAATAGTCTATAAAAAATCATGGAGATGGATAACTGACTGAAAGTTAATGTGTGTTTCGATGTGTGGCCGCTCCACTGCAAGACTGTTTATCTCTTCTTCTTAAGGGCTAATAAGGCAGGACATGACTAGCAGATCTTGCAGTAAACTGGTAGATATTTTAATCTTTAAAATGCTGTGTAGTTTGCATAGCATTTACTGTTCAGCTTTCCCTCTGAAGGTCAAAATATTGTTCTGAAAAGGCACATTGTGCTAGGATTAAACACATGATCAGAACAACCACTTTTCAGGAGGCTGAATGCATGAAGGAGGCTGGCTTGAGTGAAGCCACAATTTTGGATTATCTCAGCTTTTCCCTACCCCAGAGGTACCACTCTTTCAGAGGTACCTCTTCAGAACTACTTACTACTAGTCTGAAATATGGACTCCAGGCTGATGACAAAAATTGCTGGTTGTTGCACAGTCTGAGAGCTCATCGTATCCTTAACTTAATTGCTGACTTGTTTTTCCTTTCCAAAACCAACAATCAGCTGTTTTTCAGAAAGAGAAGATGAAACGGATACACAAGGACACACAGAAGACCTCTCTGTAATGTTAAAGAGGATGTAAAAATTATGCAATAGAGATAATAAATTCTGCTAGAAATGCTGAACAAAAATTCTCCTTGCCATGTGTGGGTATGTAGGTTTGAATATGAGTGAGCTGTTTGGCTGCCCTTAATGTGGCTACTTGTTTCCACTGAAATTTTATTATGGGATATGATATTAAGAAGCACTGAGTTTGATATCCCAACTTTGAGTGTTAATATTTCATGGTTGTAATGAGAGCTACAAAATATTTACAAAAACCCTACACTTACATTATTCTTAAGTTTAAATAATATGCATTATGAAATATTACTTTGATTTTTACTATTTTAGTAAAGAAATACATAGAAAGTTATCGTGAGATAAAGGTGTTTAAAATATACATTATAAGAAATAATATCTATTTAAATCATATGCAACCTATTCTTTATACTTCATCTGATCTCAGGTCCTGAATTTTCTTCTTTATTTCTTTTAAACATGAGGCCATCATCATCATCTGTGTTTTGGGTTCTTTTTATTATTATCTTATTTATTTTCTGTAACAGTTTTGAGAAGATTCTAATTTTTGTGGGAAGGTGAGTGATGACAATATCACATGGGTACTTACCCAATTCCATTAGCAATTTGCTTCCAGCACAGTATCACTCACGTTTCTGGTATCACACTCATTTTGTATTTTTTAGTGTTTCATCAAGTTTGTGGCAATCATAATGTGCTTTTATTGCCTAAAAAATAATATAGCGTCAAATCAAAACATTTCTGAAAATCAGACAAATCAACCAGCTGATCTAGCTAGAATAAGAGAGATGTATCTATTCCATCTATAAGAAAGCTCTGCTTTTCTGATGAACTAATATCTTCATTAGTACATATCAATTACTTGCAATTATTATTATATTAATCAGATATTAAAAACTTTTTATCTAGCCAGCAAATTACATGACTAATTGTGAAGACAGAAACTTCTCATTGCTTTTTTACTTGACCAAACACTTTCAAAGGCAAAAATAATTTCGTTGTTTATTTTTCTCGTCTGGATTTTTTAAAGACCATGACAATGATGGTGTCTATTTTGACCATTGTGGGTTACTTTTTCTCAAGAGAGGAGCCATGATCCTTTTACAATATAAATTACTACTTTCAAGTACATGGTGCTTTTTTACCATCTATCATTTTTGATAAATAAGAATTTTTATTAAAAATAAATATTTTTCAGACAGAACCTTGAGTCTTCAGACATTCATGAGCAGGAAGTGAATAATTCTTTAACAGCCCAATATACACACATTTTTTGAAGAATTTAAAAACCTTATAGTTTCAATGGATTATGTGAATTATGCTCCACAAAAAATCTTTAGGTTGCAAACAGATAAACTAAAAAATCCCAACAATTAAAAAAATCTGCATCCTACAATAATTAGAGGACAATTATATTAATTAGAATAATTATAAGTATATTTTGAGATATTATTTCATAGTTTTTATCAGTGGAATTCACTAACACTTCTTTTCATCCCCAACAGCGTGCTCAGCTTGCCTTTTTACTTAAAGAAATAAGCACGTGAGACACAATAGTTTTATTTTAATGTTTAGAAAACACTCCTTGTCATTAATTCTGAAATTCATGGGAGGTTTAATTTTATTTTTGAGATGTAAGTGTTGGGGTAATTCCCCTTTTAAGTTTTTTACATTGTGTTGTTTAATTTTTATGTTTATTCTCTTTTTAATTTTGTTGAGTTTTGCTGATTTTGTTGAATATAACTATAATTAATGAATTACAATACTATTTTGCATCATATTTGATCTATCTATAATAGGCCAGAAAAATTTAAAGCATTCACATAGAATTCTACTGTGGTTCTGTTTTGTTTTGTTTGGTTGGGTTTTTTTTCTTCATTTTTAAAATTCCCTTTTACAGGGAATAATACAATGAAATCTAGTTTTAATTTTGATCTTCTCTTGATTAACTGCTGCCTGATGATCACTTGAAGTCTAGGAGATAATTTTAGGTGCTACCTTTTCCATTTGCTTTCTCATTTATTTTCCTTCTGGAACTTTCTTCTAGAATTCTTCAATGTGATTTTTTCAAGAAAGGTGGGAGGAAAGAAAAGAAATATTTTCCATTCTCCCAAACTTCATGTTAAGAATTTTCATTGAAAATTGTCTATAGGTTACTTCCAAAAATTTGGAATGGAAGTGGATTACTTAATGCATATGGAAGCAATTATTAGTTTTATTCTTATGAGAAGAAAGCAGTAAAACAAGAATGAATGTCATCCAGTAAAATTTAATGTTTAGAAAAGAGAAAGAATATGGAAAAAATATAACAAGATAACAGAACCTGAAGAAGACATTATTCTAATATGCAAGGCTATTCTACAAATAACAAAGTATTTTCCTTTCTATTCACAAGCATTTTTGGTAGTTTCCTGACAGACAACATTGCATTAACTGCTTTTACCATAGGAAGGGAAAATGATAATGTTGATATAGCACTCAGGAGAGGTGATATCTTGCAAGGACAATATCCTGCTTTTATTCATCTGCACAGGAGAAAAATATATTAGGAGTCCTTCTAGTTCATGGAAAACAATCAAATATTGAAGCTCCACTGAAAGATAAGATTCTGGGCAGAACTCCTCCCTCTCCTGCATGAAAAAAACCATGAATAGCTGAAAAGTCAAAAAAATGAACCTGCAATTCCTGGCTCAATATATAAATAAGACATAATCAACAGTCGTAAGGCCCCAACAAAGTGCTGTCATCTAATATTTTTCAGGTCTAAAGTTAGACTAGATCTTTACTCGAGACTGAACTAGAAAAGATGATACAGTTCAGGATTATGGATTCTCATTAAAGCTGTGTCAGAGAGGATTTAGATTGGATATTAGGAAAAGATTCTTCCCCCAGAAGGCAGTTGGACACTGAGAGAGCCTCCCCAGGGCAGTGGTCACATCATTAAGCTTAAGAGTTTAAGAAGTGTTTAGACAACACTCTCAGGCACATGGTGTGACAATTGGGCATGGTGTTGTTCAGGGCAGGAGTTGGTCATTCATGATCCTTGTGGGTCACTTCCAACTCAGGATATTCTATTATTCTATGATTCACTAGTAGAAAATTCCAAGTTTTAAAATTTTCAGTTTGAATCCAGTTGATATCTCTTTTGGAAATTTATATATGCTATGTTTTGATCCCTCAATCAATTAATTAGAAGCTGTTCATTATCCCAGCTGGTGGATGGGGTCTGCCACTTGGGACCCAGAGAGCCACAGCCACCCCAAAAGATGTCTCGCTAGAAACAGCTCCTTGGGGGGTCAGGGCACCCCTCAGCTGGCAGAGGGGCTTCTCAGCTGGCAGGCAGAGCAGTGATTTTTCAGCTCAGTGATTTCAGCTCTCAGTGATTTCAGCTCTCAGTGATTTCAGCTCATGCCCTTGTGAGTTAGCCCCTCTTTTAGCCAGCCATGGTGAGAGAGAGAGAGGTCTCGTATGGAATTTCCGCAGGTGGTACTTTATTGCAAAGGTACCAGCGAAAGGGATCCAGGGACGAGGAACCTCTGCCAACCAGAGGAAACCCAGGGGTTTTTATGGGACACCAGGGTGGGAGGAAAAGGGTACAGAACCAATCAATTGTAACAGATCTACATAAAATCCCGAGGGAGCTTGTGGGTCTCCGGACAGGTCGCAGTGACTAGAAGGTCTTTTGTCTTAAGGGCTCTGGGTGAAGTTGCGAAATTCTTTCTTAACTCCTCAGCTTGGCCCTCTCCAGGGCAAGGCAGCTGGGGCTCTGCCCACTCCCACAGTTCATATATACAGCAATGGGGAAAAAAGACAGGAACCCCCTTGTGCATGTGAAGGCAATCACTTTATTGTAGAAGTTACCACCCTTTTATACCTTTAATTTCAACTAGACAGAACCAAAATGTAACAGGAGAAGAGCACCACTGGCTGGCTCAGCTGTAGTGTGTTGTCCATGAGTCAGAGCTATCTCTCACCCTCAGCTGACCTCCAACAGTCCAGCCTGCAGCTGTGCCTTCCTACAGGGCTTTCTGGGAAACATGAGCCTTAACAGCCTTAACAATTATAACCCCGTATCTTACACATTTGAATAGTTTTAATTTTTAGAAGTTCCCAACTTATGCCTATGCGTTTCATATTGTTGTAAGAGCAGAGTAAGATAATTACAAGAACTTGTCTCTGAGGTCTTCTTCAAAGACTTCTGAACACTCAATGTGTCTCTTGTGCTGAGATCTGAAGTGTTATCTGAACACCTGCAACCTACATCAAAGCCATATACTTCTGCAGATGTTTTCTTTCCCTCTAGCTCTACTGAACAGCAAAGTAATACTATTTCTATTTAGTCCTTAAGTTTGTCTATAAAATTGATTAGACATTGAAGCAACAAGAGAGTAAAAGGTGATTTGGAATTTACTAGAAATGGACTTGGAATAGATCTGTGAATTAGTAGAAGTGATACCATGAGTGATAGAATTAGTGCAAGGCTTTAAGAAATAGTAGAGTCAAAGTAACGTTGAAGTGAAATTGATCAAAGCAAGAAATATTGCAAGTTTTAAGAAGGATAACTAGACCATTCTCTTCCTCAGAAAAATCCCCTAAAATGTCATAGATCACTATTTTGTGTTTTGACTTGGCTTTTCAAAAAAAAAAAAAAATCTGAAAGTGGAATTCAAATGGAGGTGTACACTCCACTATATTAGAACATTATACCATGCACTGAATAATTCTGTGACACCACTGTTTGTCAGAGAAATCTTTAGAACAAAGTTCTACTAGAATGTTGTTATTTTCTAGGAAATAATAGAAATACATAAATTACATATTGGTTAAAATTTTTAATTATTGGATATATTTTTCACAGAATAATTAATAGTACACATTTTTCAGAAATATTTTAAAATTATCTCTTTAAAATTAAGTACAGAATTTTTTTCTGAAACATCTTAAAAATTATTGAAGTCATTTGTATGCCCCTTGTTTGCTCCAAGTAAATGGCCAGATTTTGTCAGCAGCAGAACAAATCAAATGGAAGAGTTATTTAGTCGAATTGGAGAAAATTTAAATTAAGAATTCTTGTGATCAAGTTTGTAATTAATAATATGACAGGTAAAATTTTAAGTACCTTTCTTTAGTGACTGAATTCAGATAATATTTGTATTACATTAGTGTTTTAGACACTGAGGAGAGTAATGAATGCAATGTGCATGTGTTTCTTCTCTATTCATTTATTGATTTCATTAGATGTATGCTACAGAGTTATTTTTTAAACAGCTAATTAAACTAATGAATTAAATTAAATACTCAATGTTTTCATCTAATATTTCGGGGAATGCTTTGCAGTAGTTATACTATGTCAAGAGAAATTATTTGACAATATCCTAATTAACAAAATGCAAGTGACATATATTAAATAAAGTTCTGAAGGAACACTATTACATTTATTAACACTATTCTTTAAGACTTGTGTTCTCCTAAATATCTTCTTTACATTAGTATTTACTTTTGTCCTGCGTCGTAGTATAGGATGTATTATATCACCATTTTCATATAATGGCCCATTTTTCATCAATGCTGTGCCCATGACTCATAGATAACTCCCTCCGGGAGTTACCTCTCTTTAATGGGCCATCAAGGAGCCCCTGTATGACTCATCATCCCATTGTGAGATGCTCCGCCCAGGGGGAGGAGCCAAGCATTCTCACCTGGATATAAGATGGGATTTAGGACAATATAGGCAGCCCTTACCCACTGGATTCCCAGAGGATCAGAGCTACCAAACCTTTCTATGGGATCACTGCTTCAGGAAGACCACCTCACCTGGACTGCTTCCATCACCCTGCTCAGGTTGTATTCTGACTCTGTCAGTGGTCTTTTTTTTTGTATTATTGCATTTATTTTATTTCTTTTTCCTTTTCTTCTCATTAAATTGTATTTCTGGCTTGGAGCCTGTCACTCGGTTTGTTTTCAAACCACAATAACTTTATAACATTAGTGTTTTCTTTTGTCTCCCAAAATTTAGCTACTTTTCTTTAAAACTAGAATTTAATATTTTTTGTAGTATTTATTTCATGTTTAAAAAATAAACAATATTTAGAGTATTGTGTAATAATGAAATAATGGTATGACTTGTGCTGCTGTAAATATGTTTGCTCTTGAATTTGAGATTTTGTGATCTGTCACTACAACACTAACCATTATAACTGAGTAACTGATGAAGATGTCTGCAAGTAAGTAAGAAATGAGGATTCTAAAAATATAACGAACCAAGAAAATAAAGCACACCAAAAAATAGACCATGTAATTTTTGAAGTAGCAATAGAGCTATCTGTTTAATCAAACAGGAAAGGTTAATTAAAAATCTAAACATCCAAAAGAGGTTGCAGTCTATGAAACTTATCTAACATATATTATATATTATATCATGTATCTGTTCTAATGTGAAGCACCTTAGAAACTGCATGCAGGGTGAGGTTTTTGGGTAATTTTTTTGAGATGGAGGAGTCTTTACAAGCATTATTTATCATATCAAATAATTATTACAAAATATTCTAGGAAGGAAATGCAGTGATTTAACACCCAGGGACTGTAGTTTTTGTTAGGAATAAATGGTATAAAGGGAAAAAACCCAAACACTTTAACAGTTTAAAACATCATGAACTGTGTTCAGAAAAATGCTAAACAAAGGCATTTTTTTAAAAAATAGTAGTTGACTGCCTTTTTCAGTTTTCAGAAAATTTGTCACATTTCCCAGCTAGAATTCCATGATTTGAGAGATGTAGTGTTCAGTCTGAATCCATCCCCTACAATTTTCCTTCATATCATTGGGGATGAACTAATAGCAACCATGAACAAAGAAAACTTTTTATTATAGCAGATACATACCTTCCTATGTTCTCCTCTGCTTAAACTCTAAGACATGAAAATTACAGGATATATCTTGAAAAAATTGCTGTCAAACTGGGAAATGTTTTTATTTCTGTTTTATCTATGCTGTGCCTACCAGACTTGGGGTGGTATCTTGTAAGTGTAATGATCCATTTGCAGTTTCATGCTGCAACAACCTGATAGCAGTGGTAGTTGGTAGATGACTATCAGGGTTTGTACTTGCAACATGTTCCCTTGTACTTTGCAAACACTAACTTTCCAAGAGCTGCAACATTACTTAATTGTATTTACAATAAGGACAGCAGGTAGAAATTGCTGACACCTTCCATTCTAAGACATTCTTCAGCTGATAAGAACTCTGCTACATTTCAGGGTAGAATTTCTATGAGATATACATTTTTTTCTGAACATAAACGTAATTTTCATCATTTCAGCAAAACCTGTTCAGTAAGATTGAATTTGGGGCAAATTTTCCCATATAAAAGAAGCATTAAAAGATATCTGAAGGATTTTTTGGGTACCTGCTTGAAATGGGTGTTTGCGTGTCCGGCTATGTATCAAAGGAATGGTGATTGGTAGAGGAAAAATATATTTGTTTATACAAAATCCAATTATATTTGACCAGGTTGTGGCCATCTAAAAAGGCAGTTGCATATTTCATTTATCTGAATATTTATAGGTAGCTGATTTGTCCTTGGTGTGTTCTATTCTTGGTGGAGCACATTAGAAAATCAGCTTTCTTATGAGCTACTGCTTCTGGCTGGAGTGCAGTGCTACACATGAACCAGGAGCATGGAGAGCACTGGTGTTCCCAGCTCCCTGCCTTGCTCAGCCAATGCAGCTGGAAATGGAGGGAGCATTCAGCTGGATACAGAGGGGTAAATAAAGAGCATGATTATATATCCTCAGTTTTGAGCTGAGGTGAAGACTTTTTCACATTTCTGAATGCAGGACTGTGCAACCTTCAGGCTCTTTAAATGTGGTTTTGTCACTTTTCATGATCTCTGCCAATGTCAGTGAGTGGTGCATTTCTAATTATGTGGATTTTCAAAGTCACATTAAAGTAAATGAAAACATAATTTTGACTTTCCACTAAACTCTGCATTTAAAAATCAAGAAATTAAGAAGCTTATGCTAGTAATACAAGAACATATTTTTTACAGGTGTTAAAGGAAATACATATTTAGATACTTTTGCCTTGCTCCTGGGATGTTGGGTAGCTTTATAAATCTTTATGGTCACCTGACTCCACTGATTTAAGAAGTATTTTTGTTGCCATGATGAGACAAATGATGAGTGAGATCATTTACTGAGAAATATTTGCAGGTTGTAAAGTAGAGTTTTCATAAGCAAATAGATATGTACCTTCCTTGACCAGGATGATACTGAGCATGCATTTCAGCCTGTGCTGAAGTATTGTCCATACTGCTGTGGTAAGATATTCCTGTGGGTTTTCCGCTTGGCTTTGGCATTCACTCTGAAAATGGATATGAAGATCCAAGGTTTCCCATTTTTTACCAAAATGCAGTAGACATTCTTCCCCAAATCCTTTTCTCCATGTCTCCCAGAGCTCTCTTAGAATTTTGCTATACCCAGCTTGTTTCATTTTCTGATGCCACATTTTCTCTCACACTGGAAGTTAGATCTGGAACATGTATGTTTACAGAAACATAGAATTTAAATGTTCATTGTATATTTATACCTATCACAGAAGCTTTATATCATATGGCTAGAAGGAAAAGTGTTAGCATTAGTCTCAGCTGATATGTGTTTATAATGTCAGCAAGAGGTATTCTAATCCTTATCCTCAGCCCTGATATCCATACCAACCAGGTTTTCTCTTGGGCCTTGAAATACATGACTAATCTTCATATTTGCCATGGTGCAAGAGAATTTAGAACATTTCCTTACACACTTGTTCCTGAATTGCAGATGTGCACTGGTGACACAACCTACTACCCAGGGTGTGATGACAACTAGGATAACAAAGGAGTTAAGGCAGTGACAAAGAAAGCCATAAAATACTTATCAAAATTCTCAGCTTCTTCCAATTCTTGAGATCGTAATTTTTTCTGTTCCAGGTTACTAGCACAGTGCAGGAAAAAAACCTACAAAATCTACAGGCTTGTATTCCTTGAGTGCTTTCACTTGATAAGAAGAGAGGTGACCTTGCAGTCTGAGGCTTAAGGGCAATATCATGTTCTGACTCCATTCTTTATTATCTTTTTCTTATCTATTATTAATTGGGATCAGTATTCAGTCCTCCCTACAGAAGTGTACCAAGCTTCTTGGACTCAGAACAGGTAGGAAATACTATCAAGGATAAATGGAAGAACAGCCAAAAATAATATTCTCATGCATGAGCACTTTATAAAAAAAGACTCTAAAAGAATTCAGCATCAATACAAAGACAAAAATACTCTAAAGTTACATACCACATCAAATTCACATACCCACATGCATGTGAAAAGATTCAGTCAATATTAATAACCATATACAAGCAAATCTTGCACACTCCTGTTTCTAAACTACACAATAAAAAAAATTCAATCAGAACTCAATGGACTTTAAATCAATCTGGAAATAAAACAGAAAAAGCCTGGGGGTTACACCGTCAGAACCAGTATATGATTTTCATATTTTCTGCAATGTTTGTTGTTCAGTCATTACAATGTTCTCTTCACTTATCAGAGTTCTGGCAGAAACAATTAATTACTCATATGCTTTCTTCAAGGTAATATTTAAGAGCCTTTTTAGTCTTCTGTTGAAATGGAGCATAGATATTAATCTCTGAAATCATAGAAGCCAGTCTGTATGCACAGAGTTTTGACTTGTCCCTCAGCTGGTATTTTGAACCCCAGAGCAAGTTGAAAGATGTAATTGGAAATTTCATGAGTTAGTTTTCAGATAAAGATTTCAGCAGTAGTTAAAACACAAAATCATATTCAGAATTCTAAGAAAGGGAAGTGTTTTTATAACCTCTTAATCATGAGAAAAGGGAAAAAATAACCAAATGCCTTCTCACAATGGGAAAATCCTTCCTTGATATTTTTTCAGCTCTTTATTGGGTCTTAATTTCTGCAAAAGAACTTTTAACTAGCACCAGAATTTATCCCTTGCAGAAATAAAAATACATATTCCTAGATAGCATCTCCTGCTACTAAAGCAGCTTAATTAGATAAAAGGTTGCTTGACTAAAAAAATGAAGACTGATGTTCTTTTCCTTACACAAATACCTGCAAGAAATATGTACTTTAGAAATGAAAATGTTGTTTCTGTTTCTTCTTTTATCAGCAACCCATGAATCAGCAGATCAGGGTAACACTGTGCTGTAGGTCTGTGTGTCCTAGTATTGTGATTCTGTGGCTTATTCTGATTACCAGCCACATGAAAATGCTGATCAGTCATCATCTCTTGCAATATCAAACAGAATTCCTATGTGAGTCAATAGGATGAGCCTCTTTTCATTTACTGAGAGGGTAGCATTTAATAAAGAGAGAAAGCCTTTCCTAATCAAACCAGTCAGTTCTTTGTCTTATCACAGGTGAGGCTATTAGCATTTACCACTTGAAGTTAGGTGAAAAAAGACATGGTTTCAACCAGGAAAATATTGAGGAAAAATACATCTTGAAAAAGGAATGATTTTGAACTAACTTTTTGTAATCATCAGTGAGCTCTTAGTCTCTGAAACATGCATACGGATTACTAGTTTTACATATGTTACAGCCTGGTTTGTTGACTCTGTCAAATGTAGACCCTCATCTGTCATTTAACAACCATCTGGTGTTTGTTGGCAAAGCATCACTCCATCATCTGTAGAATATTGTTCATGTGAGGGCTCTAGTCCTAAAGCAAATCTGCAGATATTCATATATTCAGCATGACCAGGCTTTTTTTTCTTTTTTTTTTTTTCTCTTTCAGTTCTCAACTTTGTGGATTGTTATTGATATACAAAGTGTCATTTTCAAGCAGAAACATATTTAACTCAGCCTCACACCCTGAGGCTCAAAATTAGATAATTATGTCCATATTTAGGCACAAAACAAGAAGTCTGCTCAGGATTTAGAGAACCAATCAACATATGTCACTTACATAGACTCAAGCCCAAGTTTGCTGGTGCTCATCTGTCCTCACTGTACTCAGCAAGTCTGGTAGGTGTTCGATAAGGTAATTCATCCATAGTGCTAAGCGTGAATTAAAAGTTTAATTTTAAAGAGCAGCTCTTAAAGCTATTTGTTATACTAATTTTCCCTACACTAACAGCCTTTGACAAGTGCCTCTCTAATTTTCTAACTGTTGCTTTGATTTTATATTGCTGTCTAATAGAATATCAGTAAACTATCAGATTCAGTGGAAAGGAAACAATGGCCTCCCAATTTGATTTGATGCCAAATTTTCAAAATTTTTGCAAGTACAGTATGACAATTATGCAGAGTTACTGCCAAGTGTAGACTACTGTACAAACACTTTGAAATAATATGAGTGTTATAATAAAGGAGAGATTCTTACATCTGATTGTTCTTAGATGTTTGGATACAGTCATTGAATGCACTGGAGATTTTTTTTGTTTCCATTCTGCAGCCTTTGGTTGAGAGTTGCTGGGATTTTAAAGCACAATCACTGTCTATTTTCTCCAGCATGTAATTTTCTCAGAAAACCCTGGGCAACTCTGTTGATTTTTCAGTTGTTCTTACTGTGCTCAAAGATGACAACGTAAGTGCTTGCAGGCAGACTCAAGGAGTTGTTAACCACAAATTATGTCATGTGGAATTTTCTAGCTTTGGGAATATGCAAAAGTATGTCTTAGGTACATTTGAAACCTATTATTTGTCACATTCAATATTCTTCTGAAAAATAAATTATTCTGTTAGCTATTCAATGCCTGCAGTTCTTTGTCTTTTGTTCAGATATATAACATAATCAGAACACAGTTGTCACTAGTAAGTGGATGAATGTTTGCATGTGGGTTGTAACTCTAATAATGTGCCAACCCTGCAGTCGAAAGGACTTGTGTATGGGTGGTGCTGTCATTACTGTATCTATAGAAAAATAAGGCACCATATGTACTAGCTGCTCACACTGATTTAGCAGCTTCTGCTGAGTTTGGCTACAGTACTGTGGGTAGTTAGGTGAAACAGTTCAATTCTTATTCTTAGCTTAAATCCTTCTGCCACCTCAATGTACTTCTGCATTAAAAGTTACTAACTCTACTTAAAATTACTGATTCTCAATGCTTAAACTCTCTTGAAGTGGAATACAGAGAAGACATCTAGTTTTAAATATCTGGAAAACCTTTTAGTTCTCCTCAGTTCTCATACTTTATTTTCATGTTTAAAGTTCTCAGAGGAGGTTGTCCTTGGTTACTGAGAATATTCCCCAAAAAATTACTTTTTCTATCCTTATCTGCTTAAAGATATATATTTTGCAATGTGTTTAGTGCCAAAGCAGATTATAGCAAAGCAATCATAAAAAAGGCTTTTGTTTTTCCAAAATAATTTCATGAATATTCATGAAGAAATAAACTGTTTCAGCATTTTTTCCTTCATGATTTTTGGCATTGCATATGTCCTCCTTGCTTTTGGATTAGCTAAATACTGAATGAGAAATGAAAAAGTTCTTGTTAAATAATGTCACCCGGTATTAAGTGTTCAGAGATTGGAACATTATTTGCAAAAATGAACCTAATTAGCAACACAGAGCAGGAGTGGACTTGAGGTCAACCTCACTACCAGACTTGCTAACTTTCCTCATTCTTATTTAATGCTGGTGCAATCTATGTTTAGCTCTGATACAACATTGTACTGCTTTGCAGTTGAAGAGAGACCTCAGACAACAAGGCACATTTAGATACAGATAAAAATGAACTCAAATTTCTTAAGAGTGCAGGTATCCACTCCTGTGAAATGTGTGTCTGTTTCATGGCATTATATACCAGGCTGCCACAACTTTTTGTTTGTTTGTTTGTTTATATCTATTGTAGGTGACCATCTCTGAGCTGAGAAGATGATTTAGACTTCTTCCTGGAAGGACCTTTGGGGCAATTGCTAAGGGAAACAATTCCAGACACAAAGTCAAATAGGATTATAAACACACTGAATACATTTTGTGTTTTGGCTTGGTCTCAGGATCTGAATCCTTTATGATTTGAGCAATAGCTGCACAAAGGCAAAATTTTACCTGGAATTTTTGAAAGATTAAACTGATCTTTCTCCTTTTGCCATCTTAACTATTTGAAATGACACTGTTCTGAATTTAGCAAAAGAAAATATCATCAACTAATTAAACTCATTCTGTCCATAAAAGGCTAAAATCTGACATTGAAAACAGTCAGGAACTCTATCTTATATATACATGTGTTACCTAGAAGATGTTATAATTAAGATATTCTCTATCTCACAAAAATACTTAAATTCTATGTCTTTGATTGAGTTGTCACCAATCAGTGTACCTGTACTTGTATCTCTGCTGTTCTGTTGTCACATGGTGGAAACTCTGTGACTCAGTCACCATATCTAACGTGGCTACTAACGAGATCCTCTTTTTTAATTGGAGACTTATAAATTGGATTGTGACAGTATCTGTTTGATTTGAGATTTAAGCAGAAACATGTTGAATATCTGTAACCCCACTGAAGCAGCAGCTGGGTGCTCAGTTGCTACCTCTGATCTCCCAGTGGTGAGAGATTTCTTGGGAATACCCAGAGAAACTATTTTTCGTGTGCAGAAAAGCTTTTGTTCAGAAATATGTATGTGTCTGTGATCAGCTGTTGAGTGAGCACAAACAAACCTAACCCTCCTGCAAACACCTTTCCTGGCCAGTCTGGCACTATTTCTGACCCTGGTTTCCCCGACTGGGCCTGTCCCCTGTTCCTGATCCCTGCATGTGAGTTGACATCCCTGCCTAGCTTCATCCCATGTCCGAGGACATGCCCAGGGCTGGGGCTGCTTCAGTGCTCCCCAGCTGCCTTGCCTCTAGCTGAGATGGTGGGAATGGCCTGGGATGCCAAGTCCTGCCCTGCTGACTTGGGCAGTCCCTGCTGCCCCCAAACCCCAGAGAGCAGATGTCCCATGAGGCAGCCTGACTTCAAGAATTCAAAAATGAAATGTGTTAAAGTTCAGCCTAACTCTGGAAATGCAAGTGTACTGAAAGTGGTGAGGGTTCAAATTTGGTTTGCTTGACATGGGTTTTTTGGGCTACAGAATGCTTTGGGTGGAAAAGTATATAGGAACTGAAAAGGCTCTCAAGAGAAAAGGTGACATTATTCTGATGAGAAAAATACAATATGGCTTTTCAGGTTTAATTTGTGATTACGGGGAACATTAACTGTATGTAAGGAATGGGTCTGACAGTTGCATTGTCATAGGTTTTGGCAAAGCATTGCAGGAGATCCTAACCGTGCCAGATCCTGTTAGATGTGCATGCTGATGAACCAGTTTTCCATTCTCCATTTAAATTAATGCTTAGAGACATTTAAAACAAAAGCAAAGTTGAGGGAACATGACACTGTACAGCATTTTTTGTCCTGACAGATCTTGTGAAGGATTCCAGTGAGTTTTTAAAGGTCTAGTGCTAATTCTTTCTCATTCGTTAACTAAGAAATCACAGCTTCTAAGTGCTTTTAGACATTCTCTCTGCATTAATGTGGTTCCCTCACTACTCTGTAAAGTGTCACTTTCTAAGACTAGACTTTCCTTTGGGTTATACAATTTCATTAATGGAGAATTCGAAATTACTCTCTTTATTTCTTTTTCTTGTATTTCTGTACTTTCCCGTACGATGACTTTTAAGTAGTTGTCTCAGGAGCTCATGTTCTTTTTTGAGAAGTGATAAAGAAAGTCCAGCACTATCCTTTGACTCTGACATATTCATGGGTCTGAACATCTTTGTGATTTTTCATATAGATCAAAGTTTAGTAATTATTTGTCAGCAAAAACATGACACAAGGCAATTTCTCTTACTAAGCCAAATAATGTGCAGCTTCAAGTTAGCCAGATTCTGTTTCATATTTTTCTCTTTATTTTCAGTTTCTGCATATGACCTGTTGTTCCCACGTAATGAAAATTTCAGTAATTATCTGTTTAAGAGTCAGACAGTTTTCCTGTCTGACTGACTAAACTAAACCACAATTTAGTTTTAATCGAGGGATTTCTTACATGTATTATGTTTTAACTACCCATAATTAGGTAGTATCTAGTAGAAAAATAAAAAACCTAGTGAAATGTTTTCTGTAACTTCTATTTCTTGTTCAGTGATCTTGAATGCAAATATGTTATTTACAGACTTGTGGTAAATTTACCCTAAGAAATGAACTGATGAAAACTGAATTTACCCTAAAAGAAATGAGCTGATGAATTCCTTTACATGTTATATGTGTGTTAAATTTGGACATATAACAAACTGTGACTGTCTTGTATTCACAAATATATTTTTGTTTCTCTGAGTAGTTAATTGTGTTTCTTCTGAAACAGACACAGCATTATATCTGTTGTCAAGGAAAGGTATGAGGCTGAGTTATGAAGTGTTCATAGACATACCTAACAACATTGAGATCATATATTTTGATTTAATTCTTCATATATTCATTTCAAAACCTGGGATATTTTACTAGAAGCATTTTACTTTCACTGTTTTATGCAAGGCAACATTTAAGACACATATTCAACTGGTTATGTTTGCTGACACTGAGACAGAAAGAAAAAAATGAAAACACTAGGATTTTTTCCCCCATTTTGACATAGTTTTTTTGTTTTGGTTTGGTTTTGTTTTAAAGTTTTGGGATTGTTTTGGTTTAGATCCAATGTAGAATGAACACAAATGTCATACACTGGGAGTTTCATGCACTGAATTGTTATTCTCCAGACAATTACAGCTATGCTGTGAGTGTGTCATGTGTGTAAATAAAGGAAATGAGATATTACTGCAAATGCCTTCACCTATGAAATAACTAAATAAAAAGTGAAAAAAACCACATTGTATAAAAATTGCGAAACTGGATGAGGACACCCACATTTGATATGAAAACGAGAAAGATACAAATAACTCCAAAACTTCAGGTGCAAGCAATCAAACCAATGTTGTCTTGCACTCCAGTCACATCTTTTATTGCATATAAAATATACATGTCTCCCTAACACTTTGCAACAAGTACCTGGTCATTACTTATTCCTCTGGTATTCAATGTAGGGTGATAACGATCATGATGACCTCACTGGGTTTTACATGTGGGATTATCTAATATTCCAACAAGGCCTACACAGTGGATTCAGAATATGCAGCAGCAGTGGCATTATTTTTTCCTGCACTAAGGGATTTTCATGGCAACACAAAACAGTGCTCTGGCTGTTTCTTCCCATGGCACAAGAATGTTCAGTGGGGTACAATTATTACTCTAATATATATAGTTATAATACTAATAACCAGAAAAAAACATTTGTCACATGACAGCGCTATTAAATCTAATGCATTTTATCTGTATAAACAAAATTTTAGATCTACAATAACACCAGAGTGTGTGAAAGCCTAACTTTGACAGGTGTAGTTGCTTTTGATCAAATTTCTAATTTTGGAATATACTTACTCCTCTTCCCTGTTCCTCAGGTCAGCATCAGGCCATCTCTCAGCTCTTCCTCACTCAAATAAAAATATCTGAGCGGTTCTGAAAGTTAAGCTTCTAGACTGTAACACAGACAAAATACAATCTTCAATTCTTTCCAGTTTTCACCTATCTTAGGCCTCTGAGATTAACCATATTACAAATGTAATTGCTTTCTTATTCACAGGAAAGCAGGAAACATTTTTAATGGATGTAATATTCACCCAAGAACTTTGCTCCTGAACGGTTGTACTCAGGTCAGATCGGTTTTACATGTGTGCAAAAAATGTTTGTTTTTTTTTTTTTTTTTTTTTTCTTCCCCCATATACCTTGAATTTCACCTGCTCTATCATTGACTACTGACTCCGTATATACTGCTAAAGTAATAATTTTTTTGCCCTCATAGAACCTGTTTTAACTATTGATATCTATGCTGAGTTACATAAACCCAAGTGGAAGTCTTCTGGTTACTGTCAATACTGGATGAACAACTGAACATTTATTCTTAGCTCCTTTTTCCTGACTTTTATACAACTGCTTAATGAAATGTCTTCCTACCTTTGACTTTGTTTACAAGCTTGTTTTTGTCCCTTATTCTTCTGTAAAATCTGTTGAATCTAAATGAATCATCACAATTATGAAGTTGTATGCTTCTAACAGGATCATTGAACGGTATCATTGTTTTGCATCAAAAAAAGAGGAACTTTCTTACTGAACAGGGCTTCTGATTAACTGATCCTAGAACAAACATAGTTTTATTCTCTTAAAATATCATCTGTTTAATTTCCCGCACTGACATTTGACAAATTGATAGAAGGATGCTGACACTATCTGGAAAAGCTTTATTGCCTGCTCTTACTTTCTTGTGTGAGAATCTGGTAATCAGTATCATTATTCTGGCCAGACACTCTCTGACAGTTACCCAAATGTATATTGTCATTTAGGATTGGTATTTTGGTCCATTAAAACTCTGTTTTGAATATGTTCATATTTTTTAATTGAAGTTCTCTTTTTTCTCATACTAGGCTCTCACATTCACCTTTGCATTTACCATCCCAGTGACTGTCAAAAAAATTCTGGTGCATCTATTTCATGAATTTGTTCATCTAGGGAAAAATATTTCAGTTTATTTTTTCTTGTTTCTTGTTTCCTCAGACACCTTATTCCCTTAGATATTTAATATTGATATGGAAACACACTTGTCCCTTATTTGGCTTGCTTATTTTCATACTATTTAAGTAGCACACATTACTTCTTTTTTTTTTTTTTTTTTTTTTTTTTTCCATTCCTAGCATTTTTTGTGTGTCATATTTCAGAATGTAGAAATCTTTATGTGTACAGTTTTGGCTTAAACTTCCCCAAATACTTATTTTCTACACCTTTTAGACAGTTATCTTCCCCAAACTCATTAGTTTCTAAGTTCAGTCACAATTTACTTAGATTTAAGCATCAACAACTTTGCTCTCAAAGTGATGCCAAATCTAGGCCTATAGTAAGATTGTGACAAGATTTGTAAGATGAGAAGTCTTCTGATTGAAGTGCATTCATACATTTAGCACTAGTCCTGTATCTCTAGAGCTAACATGAGTAAAAAATGCTCTTTTTAATATATTTAATACTGCTTTATTTTATTTTATTGATTATATGATACCCCAGTGTGCATGACGCATAGATGAGAAATAGATGGCCCATGTCCTTTTGTGTATCAACATATCATATTTGACTTCGGTCAAAATATTTTAAATAATATGCTCTCTGTAGTTTTTAATTTTTTAATTTTAGATTAAAATTTAAAAATTTTGCTCATTTGTATTTCTTTTCTTCATCGCTTTGTTAAACTTCTCTAATCTCAGTTCATATAGACCTGCAGTGCAAACCGTGCAATATTTTCAACAGCGTTCACAACCAAAATTCAAAAAAATCTGCCTCTTTCACTAAAAAAAATTTATTCCCTTGAAGTGAACCTACAGTCCATAACCTTCCCTTCTCCTGTGAAGATTTTTGACGACTGACACCACATCTTGACAGAGCTGGATGGCTCAGAATACAGCTTGCATTAAGACCAGTCAGAATTTTGGTACTATTCACTCCTCTAATTAATTTTCCTGAAAGATTTCAGTCTAGAGCATTTTCTAGGATCATGTCAAAGCATGACATCAGGATCAAATCCTCTGGAAAATACAGTGATGATTCTTCTTTCTTTTGAAAGCACGAGGTAGTGATATTTTTTGATGTAACTCCTACTATAATACTCAGGCTTATAGCCTGCAGACCAGTATGTACAGCATTGCCATTACTAGCAACAGGCCACTGATTTTTGCAGATTTTTTTCTTTTCCTTTTTTTTTCGTTTCTTTGCCTGCAGCAGCATTTTTTTGACTGTGGTTTTTTGGGGGGGTTTAAGTGCTTTTCCTCATCTTTTTATGGTATAACCATAATTTTTTTATGAAGTAATAAGGAGTAATTTTTCTGTAGAGAATTAAATATGAGACCATGATAATAAAAGTGAGACAGAGATTTCCATGGTGCAGAGAAGTATAAGAATGAGATGATAAAAAAATATACACTTAAGAATGAAGCTATGAAAAATTCAACAGTGTGAGCTATTGTGGTGCAGATTTGGGAACTGGACAGAACACAAGTTGCAGTAATTAAAATAAAAAAGAGTATCTAAAATATAGAATTATATTCTTCATTTTTAAATATATTACCTACATAAATTTATAGAAAGAAAAGCCTGAAGTGGATCCACAATAAAGAAGAAACAATCAGAATCAATAACATATTTCTTCCTGGCAAAGCAAAATAAATTCCATGATTAACACTACTTTCCTCGAGGAGATGATCAGGGAAACAGTGTAGAGGGATTTACAGCAGAGAAAAGGAAGAACTAGAAATTTTATATATAACAAATTTTAAGTGTATTAATAATAAGATTTGGTTTAAGTTATTTACATGATTTAGACTATGAATGTTAGTATAATTTTAACAGGACTAATCATACAAAATGGTGTAAATTAGTTATGCCTTTGAAACTTTGAAGAGACTAGTAGTAAATTTTTGATGTCTGATGGAAATCATATTCCCTTATTTGAACATAAAGTGTTTTTGAGTATTATGGTGTCCTCAAGTAGGACACATCCATGAGTTTTCTCCTCCACCAGTAAAATTTATGTCTTTACCTATAAATCATTATGAAGTTGTTCAGGTTGAAGCTGTTTCAATTTAAAAGAATTAAATTAGGAATGAGTAATATATCGATTTACACTAGTTGGGATGATAGGTGATGTTCAATTTTTTTTTCTTTTCCCTTCAACTCATTCATGATACTCAAAAATCCCGTCACTCAGGCCTTGGTTTTGTATACCACAAGTAGAAGAATTTGTATTGGTTATTACGATGGTTCTTTGGAAAGTTCAATTTTGTCTGCTTTACAAGGAAGTTTTTCCTGAATGACTTAAAATTGGAGAAGGAAAATTACTGGAACTGGAGTACAGAAAAGTGCCTTGTCATGCTGGAAGTTTATGGATGGCTTACTAAAGCATGGATTTCACTCGTACATTCTGAATTCCAGTTCAATTCTTTAACACAGAGCAATTTATTTTTTTCATCTTATCTCCCAAAATAGCTATGAACTGACTCACTTTTTTTTTTTATATATTTCTGTTTCTTTCAAGGAGTGGGGGGAGGGGGGGGGCGCAGGGGACAGGGGACAGGGGAGAGAACAGTAAAAAAAATAGATGGATTAGAGGTATAATATCTTATTAGGCTTAAAAGATTGTATAATGTCTTCAGACAGCCTATATATATTCTACTTTTTGACTGGAGTAGTATCCTTCTTATTGTCATGACTAAATCTCTGTAAGATGTACATGTAGGATGTGTAAATAGAAAGCAAAATAGGATCTAAAAAGACCGCTGCTGAGAGTTTATAGGAAAAGTAGGAGCTAATGGAAAAAGTAATATAGTTACTTCATAATTCCAAATCAATAGCCTAATAATCTTTAAAGGAGTATCTTTGAATTTTTTTTGAAAAATAATTTTGTTATTTGAAGAGTGTAAATTTATGAGAAAGAAATTATTATTTGTATAAAGTGCCAGAAATGTGAGAAACAGAGAAAAAATTACAGGTAACCTTAACTTTATTCAGTTAAGGGTGGTACATCAGCAGCCCTGGTTAGTCTTTCAACTTTATTATATAATAAGTTTTATAAATAATTTATAGTAAAAAAATAATATGGTCTCTTTTCTTTCTGTTTCATTTCCTTTACTTTTGACAAGCTGTCTTTCTACATCTGTGTTCCATGATGTGCCTCAGAAATGGTCTCCCACTAAAAGTCTAATTTATCCTCTGGCAAATGCCCATTCTTCATATTAGCTTACTAGTGTATTAATTATTTTCTTTATTCCAGGGTATTACCCAGAGATAAAAATGTGTAACTTTTGAATACATTTCAGCAAAAACTCTTCTGGTAAATAAAAAATAATTTGAATTTACAAGTTTTAGACTAGAATACAAAATGTCACTATTTTCTATATCTAGATATATTTTGATGTAAAAATTACTGAACAGGTTTTTTTTTTTTTTAATCTATTAAAACTAAATTAACATGTTTGCTTGATACTAGAAATTGTCAGTGCAATGATTTGGATGCAGAGGTTCCAGTTGATTAAAAGTACATCCCACTACACTACATTATTTTCTAATTTTGTAAAGTGTAAGACAATATGAGATTGCCTACTGCAATTGTATAATTTCTGTAAGAATTAAGGAAGCATATAAAATAAATTAGTATGTTTTTAGAGTACTGTTACCATAAGATTTTTTTGAATGGGACCAATTAACAACAAAATTAACAACAACAATAACAATAATAATAGTAATAATAATAATAATAATAGTGTTTTGTTTCCTTAATACACCATGCTATTTCATGTTGGAACATCAGAGAGTAGGCATAATACTTTTCCTCCTTTTGGAACTGATGTGCAGTCCTTTTTGCTTTCAACTACTACTACTGCTTATAGCTTTCCATATTGCCAGTGGGCCTCTCTGTAAAGACCTTTGGCTTCTGAATCGGTAAGCAGTAGGCTAAATTTGATATTTGGGCAGAAAAAAATTTGTTTATACTTCATATCTGAAGGAGATAGAATAAATACACAAAGATGCTGAAGAGAATTTAGCGGTGGTAGCAAGTGCTTTTTGGTGTCACGACTCATATAATTTACTCTTGTTCAATCTTATGAGGATGGTGATATTTCACTGTATTAGCACTATAGGTAATCCATTTATTATACAGTGCAGTTTGTCTTAAAGAAAATTTCTGAATGGTTTTCTTTTTGTGTTTGGAGATTTGAGTGGTAATTTTTGGTTATTATTGCTATTTTCTTGTTTTGTCTCAGTTTTGTAGTTTTAGTCTAGTCCTTTTCAAGGAAAGTGTAATTAATAGATTAGATTAGATTAGATTAGATTAGATTAGATTAGAGAATGGCAGAAAGTTCCAAATGTCTCTTTATGAACAGGCTAGCAACAATAATTCAAATACCTTACTATGTCTGTTTAAAGACCTCAGTATTTCAAGATGTTAGTGGAAATGAAGAATGGTAGTGAGGGTTATCTTCAGTAATGAAAATGATGCATCAGCTCTCTGACAGTCCTATATACTCCTCCTTGCTTAGGATAAAGGTCAATGGAGTTTCATTACTAACAGAACAGTTCCAGGAACAAATGAAATGAAAATTACAGGGTTTTATTTTGCATATAAAAATCAATACTTTGGATTGAGAAAATTAGCTAAGCAGACTTCCTTTTAAAATTTTGATACATTTTTCATTATGTCAGTGTCTAGTATCCATCAAGTGCCAACCTTGTCCTTTTCTCCAGACATGCAATGTTGTCTTTCATTATCTAAAATTGCAAGATCATATCTGTGATTGTGCAAACTTGACAGAATAATGGAAAACTGTTCAGAACATTATTGAACTGTGTACTACTTGTAATTAAATACAACATCACTCTAAATCAGAGCTGGTTGCTTTAACATGCACAGTTTTCCTTAAGCCAGGGATTTATAATTTACTTCTAGTCCTGGTTCTGGCCCGGATCAGTGGGAAGGAGCATGGCCTAGATATTTTGTTATTCAATAGCACATTACATCATTGCCAGGGGTGGGGAAGATGGACTTTCTCACTTCTGGGAAGGAGAGACATCCCTTTCTGGGGTAACGAAGCCTGGCAACAGGGGGCGGAGCCTGTTCTCTCTTTTTGCATATTTCTGTTAATAATATCGTTTCTCTTACTGTTTGTTTCCTTGTCTCATTGCTTTTTTTCAGGAAATTGTTATATCAACTTGTGATCTTTGCCTTTTGTGCCAGAAATGCTCTTCTCCAGCCCATTGGGGGAGGCAGGAGGGTGGAAGATGGGCTGGAGAAGGGAGAGGAGGTGGGAGAGGGAGTGAGCAAGCAGCAGTGTGGTTTGAGAGGTCTTGGTGGGAGAACTAGATTTGGGAATACCATTCCTAAACTACAACACTTCCCTATATCTAAGTCTTTATACTTTTTCCTCCTGAGGATTAAGTCACTGATAAACGTTTGGCAAGATGTTGAGGATTCAAATTCCTTATTTCTTGCTTTTCCTTTATGTAGTCAAGCAAAAGTACCTTGGAGTGAGGAGTTGAAGAGGATTTACCCAACTAGGTATGCACAATCAACATGAAGATGATAGTTGTCTATTTTTCAGAACAAGTCAAAATTCTGGTAAAAATTTTAGCTTTCAATAACTGCTGGAGAAAGTGAAACTTCAAACGTTTCAGCAAGACTTCAAATGTTTATAGGTGGCATGGATGGTTACAGAAAAAAAAAACCCCCTAGAAGAGTCAAACATAAATACGTCATTTTGCAGACTGTTGCCTCAAGTTTGCCTGCTTTTCACTCTTTGCATTTTGTTCTCACTCAGCTTCAAGTAAACTATGTATGTTTTTAGAAAATTGTCTTTGTTTACATACTTCTCCTCTCTAGGAAGAGAAAGATGATTGATGGTGACGTTCACCAACGAGGTCAAAAGGTGGCTACTTGTGTGGCCAATCTTGGCCTGTCTGTAAAACTGTATATATTATGGAGTCAGAAAAATAAAGTAGAATCTTTCCTGCTTGACCTGCTGACCTGCCTCGTCCTTTCGTGCTCCTAACAGCAGCCACAAGTGTGACCCTCCGTCACAGCAGACCTTTTGTGGAGCCTTTTCCTATCATTGATTCTCTCTGAGCACTCTGTCTCTCAGGCTACATTTCTCTGAGTGAAATTCATATTTTGAAGGATGTTAACTTTTTTAACCATTCTGCTTTGTTGAACAACTACAAGAGTGCCTTGCAGGTTCTGTCATTCTCTTCTAAAAATTACTTCTGTTTTACTTTATTTGCAGAATCTTTTGCCATCTTTCTCTCACCCCTTTGGTAGATTTGATGCCATCTCTCACACTCCTTGAAGCCAACGACTCAGCAATAGATTAATTTTCTCTTTTCCTCCTCTTTCCTTACCCTAACATTTCCCCCTTTATGTATGCATTACAACATGACTGATGAAATGAATAGACAACATTGCATATACTTGTTAACCTTATGAAAACTTATGATTGAGATTCCTCAGATAAAATCAATGATTCTAAGCTGAGGTCAAACATGACTGTAAGTAATTTTTCTATCTTGATGATGAGTATGAATGAAACCATAATACACATACATCTGTGAACTACTAATTTCTCAAAGCATTTCCAGATATTCTGGAAAAGACTTATGGAAGTGTACCATGTGGCTGAAACTCACAGGTGATTTGCTAGTCTAGAATGAATCTATTTATTTGTTATGAGGCCAAATATTTTTCTCTTGATGAGACATCAAAGAGGGAGACACATAATTCTTAAAGAGCTGGATTGGAATTTAGTACTGTTAAATACTGTAACTGCATGTTTCAGAGTAAATACTGGTTCTTTTTTCCTCTGCACTAAAAAAGTAGAAAAGATTAATTGATCAAAACATCATCAAAAAGAAAGTGAATCAGAAACTGAAGAACTATTTGTGGTGAAAACACGGGTATAGATAACTTTCTTCAAAGCTAGTCCTATCAACATGATAAAATGTAGTGTTTCAGAAAACCAGAGAATGAAGGAAAGAGATATAGTTCTTTGTCTAATTTTTTCTGATTTTCAGTTCTAAAAAAATAGTTATGATTGGAGATCTCTGAACAGTGTTGCAACATTCTTTTTTGCCTGAAACATTACTCAGTAAAGCAAGAGAGCTATATGAACAGGTTTCAGATTCCATGTCATTTTGTATCAGCTGCATGTAGAATGCATCCTGGATGTCATCTTAGACACTCACTTTTTACTCCTTCTCAACAATGCTGTAGGGAATGCAAGACCTGCATGTTAAATGTCCTCTTCAGAGGCAGACAATGTGAAAGGCAGAGAGGTATACTTCATATGTTTGCTAAATGATAAATAACTTGGTAATACTGTTGGACACAATACAACTTTTGGTGACAATACTAGTCTTTAAATATTGGTTTTAAAGTACGAGTTTTCCTTCCTAAGTCTATTCCATTTTGCATGCTCCAACATTTATATCAAAATAGATATAAAATATGAGTATGAATGAAACCATAATACACATACATCTGTGAATTACTCAGATGCATGTAAATTACTTAAAATTTAATTTAAAATATAAAATATAAAGACAATTTCAGAATTGTCTGGATTTTTGCTCCCTCCGCCCCCTTTTTAGGCTTTCTGCCTGACACACTGAGTGCACAAAAGCAGTAGCTTGTTTCAGAGTCCTGTTACTGAAGTACTGTGGGAGCAGCTGTTCATAGATAATTTTCTTTAAAGCATGAAGATGAGAAAAGCATTAGCTTGAGTCAGGAGGACACATAGTTGATTCACTGGAGATTACTTTATCATATGGGAGAAATACAAAATAGCTAAAATAGTCAAACAAAAGTGTTTTACAGACATAATGATCTTTGAGAATTCTTAGTGTTGTTGTGAAAAGCAGTGGCCATGGCTCAGAATTAAATAAATAATTTTTATATTAGAAATTCATCTGTGTAGTTATAAGATAGCATACGTAGAGTAATAAGCAAAAGAATAAGGACATTTGCAATTTTATAGTTATTATTATTAGTGTAGATCATCATAGATTGTTTACTGTAATGTAAATTGCTTTCCTAAAAAATATTGAGTTACCTTTATATCTATGAGGTCATTTCACATGGCTTTGGTATCTCTGGTTTTTTTTTTTTTAGAATTATCTATATATTACGAGAGCAAGGAATGATATCAGAAATTTCTATGAAGATTAAGATTCACTCTACAACCTATTTTTTTTCCACTGGGAAACAGGAAGGTAAGACACCAAAACGGTAATGTGGCCTTAAAAATAATTTTCAGACTTTCTTGAAACTACTTCATTGCTCACCAGTTGTAGCAGGTTCAGATGCAAATCTCCCCAGCCAGAAACTGGGATTGTGTAGGTTGTTTAGCCTGGAGAAAAGAAGGCTGGGGGAGACCTTATCACCCTCTACAACTCCCTGAAAGGAGAGTGTAACCAGGGGGGGTCAGTCTCTTCTTCCAAGTAACCAGTGACAGGACAAGAGGAAGTGGCTCAAGCTGTACCAGGGAAGGTTCAGATTGGATGTCAGGAGGAATTTCTTCACAGAAAGAGTTCTAAACATTGAAATGTATGGCCCAGGGTGGGGGTGGAATCTCCATGCCTGAAGGTGCACAAGAAATGACCAAATGTGGCATTGGCACTTATTGCCATGGTCTAGTTGGCAAAGTGGTGGTCGGTCAAAGGTTGGTCTCAATGATCCCAGAGGTCTTTTCCAACCTAAATGAATCAGTGATTCTCTGATCTGTACTCCTGATGTTGTTACCATGATAGTCAAGGGTAATTGTCACTGACTTTACAAGGATAGAACTGAATTTCCTGCAACAGCCAACTACAACAGAAACTAAATAACGAGTGTCTATGACTCTCACAACTGGCTCAATAGTGTCTCTAATTTAAGAGGATTATGAAGTACTGCCTGCAGTATAGGCTTCTTCCTTAATTCAGAAGAGAGTGCTGTCAGTTCTAAACTGTATTAATTCTCTACTGCTTTGAAGAGTTTGGGAAGTGTTTTGTTTTCCCTTTTTATGTATATCTAAAAGTAAGTCTCCTCTGCTATATAACTTAGATTTTTGTATGCCAGACTTCTATTAGCCTGCTTTGGATGAATTCAAATTTTCATTTACTCTCGACTTGTCTTTTCAAGTAATTTTTTTTCCAGAGAAAACCTGTTGAGTTTTTTTGTTGGTTGGTTGCTTTTGTCTTTTTTTTTCTGAAATTTCACTCAAGGGAGATCTTATATTGCACACAGCAGCACTGTGTTTATTTTGTTGTGCCTTATACAGCCTTCTACTGCTGTATCAGAAGAATTCTTTGTCCTAAAGCTTTGTCATAAACTGAAAGGAAATATGTATGCACAGTATGTAATTCCCTTATTCACATTTTATAAGAAACATCTAGACATCTGATAGCATTTTGTGCTTTATGCTAGTGGATCACAAAGTGCTTTATAAACAAATAGAATACTACCAGTTTAATAACCTACAGTAATCACTTACTCAGCATTGACATACTACACAGACCATTTAGAGAAAAAGTCGTAGAATACCACTCAGTAATTACTTCAGGATGATTTACCATAAGTATGCACATCTTCACTGACAGGGTATCATTTATTATAGCATTTGTGCCCATATAAGTAGGCATAACATCATTGCCCAGCTTGACTCTTTGTCCTAAACACAGATAATCATGTCACATGGATGTTTGCATGGTCCATTTGAAATAAGATACTGCTAGCAGTCCTCTGTCACCTTGTGCCATGAATGCAATGATTTTGGAGATGGGGTATATTTTTTTTGCACATCTCCCACACCAGTTTGGAATCAAAATATAACTCTTGACTGTCCAATTGACTACACAAATCATCTTATTCTCAAATATGCTTTCTTGGCTCACCACCATTCCATTAAATATAATTTGCCTGAAAGCTGTGAAATTATGTACTAGAAATTTTCATTTATCACTAGTAGAAAGAAAAAGTATTATTAACCTCCTTAAGTTTCTTGAAAGAGGAGAGGATGAAGAAAGGAAGCACCTACATTGCAGAGGAAAACACACTGGACCGGTTTATCTTACAAGTGGTACGAATATATGAGTTCAGGTTAGGACTAGGCAGAATTATTTGCCACTTACTCTTCACATTCAGATTATTTTTCAAAGAAAATCAACTGCATGTAGAGAGTATGTGCACCCAAATGCATATCTCAGTAGGAATGACCAAGATGCTAGGATATCAGGACATATGGAGAGTGTACTGTCACTGCAGTTGGTCTGTAGTCCAAGCACCCATTCTGCAAGCAGAGCTGTAAGATACTGATCCATCTGGTGATTTAATTATGGTTAATTACACAGTCCAGTAAATGTTGTTCCTGTCAGATGGTTAAAATTTCCTATCTGGCGTGAAAAGTTAAATATATTTCTTCAATAACCTTACATTTAAAAATTAATTTACCAGTTTCTACTGATTGAAAATGCTATGGTTTTTTTTGCACAGAACACTTGTTTCCCATGATCTTGGATACAGCTTTTTTGTCTCCTTTTTGGGTACTGTGCCACATTCAGACATGCAGAGTTTTCATAAAAGAATTTGTCAGAACAACAATAAAGGGGAAAATTGTAGAGACATTTTATTTAAAATTATTAAACAGTGGCCAAAGAGGAGATCTTTAGAATACAATTTACAGAATTAGAACTGCATAACTCCAGAAAACAAAGTTGAATGTAGGTTGGTTGATTTGTTTTCCAGTCTGAAACCACACATTTGGGAATAGATGAGGAGTGGATTTACGTATTTTTTCTCCAGTTTATGAGCAATAAGTTGTTATTTAAAGACTAAAAGCTAAATTTCATTGGATTGAAGCAATATTATGTGTATATTGAATTTGGGAACTTAATTATATTGTAGTGCTTTAAGAAAAATATTTTTCCTTCCTGAGTAATTTTCTATTGAAAAAAAATTATACATAAAGAGGGTTTTCTTTCTTTCCTAAATAGCATATCTGTCTGGATTACTTTTTTGGGCTCTCTGGTAAAGTCAAGTGTTTTTGCAGCTGGTGCACTTGAAGTAATTAAGTGATGGGAATTCATCTTACCAAAAGAAAAATGAAGCCAATTAAGAGAATAAAAAGTTAATTTTAAATGTCATCCTGCACACAGTCAAATGCTAATGTTTTGTAGTGCAGAACCACTACAGCTTGAAAGAGATGCATAGAAATATAATTATATCAGTTAATTTTTTTAATGGGCTTAAAGAGCTATTTCTGCTTTATATCTTTTTAAAAGAGCAGATGTATTGTTATTCAATAACAGACTATTATCTTTTTTTAAATTAATTAATGCCCTATCTCTTATTCTGTGCACAAACAAGTAACAAAGCCTACATTCCTACAATCTTTAATAAAGGAAGTATTGTTAGGTTGCAGTGCACATGACAAAAGGCTTCATCCTCAGATATTTTTACCAGGAAATTCAGTAGTTGAACATGAAATCAAAAATATTTGTTGAGCAACCAAAAGTGGAATCAATCACAAAAAGATTAAAATGCAAATCAGCTTTCCACCAATAAGGTACACTAACATGGTATCAACAGTTAAGAAAGCTTGTTTAATTTACTTTGGTAATGAAATTTATATGTTTGTGAAGTACCCAACAAATCTGTTTAATTATTTTAATAAGAGTTATTAAAAATAGAAGTCTGATGCTGGGGAAGCATCATGGGCTCTGGATTGGATGGACAGCATGAATTTTTTGATCTGTTGATATCATTAAGAGAGCAGAGAGCAGGGGAGTACAGTCGACTTATCTCAAGGATGTATACGAAACAAAGATTTTTAAATATTTGCTTTTTCATATAACTGAAGAATTTATAAATGTCAGCTACTCACTAGATACTTTAAACTTATTCTACCCTGTGGGATGTCACCTCTAGAGAAGAATTACCCATTTTTCCCTTTAGAAATACTAGAAATAATCTTGGAATATATACATATATATGTGTGTGTGTGTACATGTATATATGTAATGCAATTGCATTTCTTCTTAATCAAACGCTGTACATGTAAATTACAAAGACTTCTTAGGGTTCCTGATATTTTTCTCTAGTTCATCTTCTCACTATGCAAAAAAACGTAAGCATGCTGAACATGGAAATGTTCTCCTTTTGACAAAAAAAAAAAGGCCTCACAGCATCTGGCAGCACATCTGTGTCCCACTTTCATACTGAGTTTCTTGGTGGCTTTGGACAAATGTCTGTCTAGAATATCCATTATTTCTTAATGTGCAAATTTTTTGTTTAGAGAAGGGTAAAAAGTTCTATATTCAAAATTCTTAAAGGTATGAAGTTTTTTAATTAATCTGTGGGGGATGGCTTTGTGAATTCCCTGTCCAGGTACCGAAAGGTACCGCCTGCTCTGCCTGCCCTTGCCCAGCCCAGGACTCCCCTCACATGGCCTGAGGTTAAAGACCCCTTGCCAGTCTCCCAGGGCCCTGAGCCCCTGCCTCGTTGTAGTGGCATGTTTTTGGTTTTATCAGTTCTATGTATGTATTTGTTCGATAGTGGTTTTTATCAGTTGTAATGGTTTGTCCCATATACCCTCATGTTAACCCCTTCATGGTTTCACCCGAGTTATAGTCATGTGTCAATCATCAGTTTTGTACCTCCGGGGTCCAATCCATCACGTCGAGGCCTTGCCCTGATGTCTAGAAAGTTCTAGTGAGGGCATTGAGTGATTCAACAGGATCTCTGCTGTTCCCTCGCTTGTCTCATTGATTTGTTCTATTGATTGTCATTTATGTACAGGGTCACCCTCTCCGTACCCCTGACTGGTTCCATACTGTTCCCTTCCCCCTTTCTCCACCCCCATACTCCAGGTGTTACACAAGGGAAATCTGCTCTCTCGTGGGCAGATTTTCTGGTGGACAGGGGTTCCCCTGTGGACCTCAATAAACTCCAGCAGAAGTTCCCTATGAGAGTCCTTCCTTTATTCCTCATCACTCCTCACGCTTCTTCAGGGCAAAGACCCACAGGACCAGGGAAGTATCTCAGGATACCAAACCATACCTTCCCTGCAGCTGGTGTCAGGGCTGGCCAGGCACACCGGACACACTGGACCACCGCACCAGGCCATGGGTCCTGCTGAACCCACGTCCTTTCCTGACTTCAGCATGTCTGCATCTCCAGGGAGGAGCCTGACTCCTGGGACTGCGGTTACCCAGGGCACCCAGCTGCCTGCTCATGGCTGCCTGCTCCTAGCTGGGCTGGCCCTGAGATCTCATGGCATGTTTCCCTGGCAGTATCCATCACTGACCCCTGGCAACTTGCTGCTCATCTATACAGAGGACACAAAAATAAAATTCTGAAGATAGTACTGAACTGCTTGGAAAATTTAAATTGTAATCATAGGTTCTAATTACGTTTTTTAATAAAATAAAATTTTATTTAAAATTCAATTTAATAAAACAATTTAAAATATATTCATCTTTGAATGTGGTTTTTAAATACAAATTCCTGAAATGTTATGTTTTAGCTGTTTCTAAACAGAATGATTTATTTTTCACAGGGAACATATTTGAATTACTCTTGGTTAAGATTTTTGACTTTCTTCTCAAGCCTGAACTGTCATAGGCTGATTCCAGTAGCTCTAAGTGGCAGCAAGTATCAGAGTTTGATAAATCACAGATTGTTTAAACTGTGTAATTGCAATACAGTTTCAAAAATGTTCAAGTGATTCTTGACCACTCTTTATTAAATAGTGGACTAAAATTAAAACATATAAAATTATAATTACTTGACATTCATTTTCATATTTTATTTTCAAAAATTTGGGGGTGGTTTTGGTGGTTTGTTCTGGGGATTTTTGCAGGGGAGAGATGTAAGTGTGGATTTGGTGGGGTTTTTTACTGCAGCTTTTGAGCAAGGAAGATTTCCATTGAATAAGTATATATCAAAATATATACTCAGAACTGCTATACATAAGAAAAAACACCATTTTTATGGGTCTAAATATTGAAGTGCCTAGAGTTGGGCTACTTTTTCCAGACATCATTGTATTCTAGTGACAGGATCACAATAGGTGATCAGATTTCAAGTAAATACATTTGAACAACTCAATTTAAGGAGATGATGGAGAACTTTTATAGATTTGGGGGGTTGATCTTTTGTTTGCTTTGTGGGGGGTTGTGGGTTTGTTATTTTATTTCTTTTATAATTTTGTGGGTTTTTTTTTAAATTCTGTTTTTGACTCTGCATCTTCTTCTTTCTGTACTCTCCTTGAGCCAATTCTGTCTGTCTTCTTTCCATCTGATTATTGCAAGACACTTTGATTCTGTAATTTACAGTACTACTGGTGCAATTATTAATTCTATTAGCCATGCTCTTTATATTTCTTCTAGAATATGTAGATTGCAAAGAGCTTAAAGAGTAGATGGGAAGTTCTGTCTCAGTCATCTGAGTCTAGGCAAGCAGCCTCCATTTAAATACTTAAAAGGCTAGTACCTTCAACTTCTTTAAAAGTGAGTCACCACTTCTAGCAATAAGAGCCTTGTAAGACTGGATCACAGCTTTAAGACAAATATGCTATTCCAGCCATTAGTCATGATCCAAGCACGCTTCCTTCTAAAATTTCCAGATAAATCATCAGACCACTGTAAAGAAAAGTAGAATTTGTCGTTACTATTGAACAGGTTTTTGGGTTTTTTTTCCTAAGATGAAGTTCTTGAAATCTTCCTGTGCCTTGGCCCCTTCATTATTTCTACATTTATAAGTCTGATATGGATTAATAGTTGTCATGCTCCCATCATAAAAATTATTTTCAAAGAGAGAGAAGGATAGAGATTAATTAATCTTTATCCCAATTAATTAACCTCACCTTAAACAGTAGCATTAAGTCAGCACTTACCCTCAGGTACCTAGACACAGAAAGCTCGATTTCAGTGTTATTTCTTCCCAATTAGTGGACTGACAGAAAAATATACATTGAGAAAACTTTTTTAAATTTATTTCATTTCAGACATCTTTTGTGCATTAGCCTATTCTTTAGACATTGTTATGATGGTGAAAGTAATGACTATTATTATGAAAAAAGCCATTAAAAAACCTTAAGATATTGTCATAGTGAGTCTTTGAGATCTTTGCTTTATCAGACCTAACTTCAGACAGAAGGTCAAATGCTGGAGGAAATATTCACATTTCACTGGAACTAAAAGAAAAAAAAGATTAAACCATCCACAATCACCCTTCCCAAAAAATCCAAACATCTCCTTTTCAATGAGTGATCTAGTTCAGAAAGAGAGAGGTCCACCAGTGCTAGGAAAATGTGGGTTCTATTTTGCACACACTTAGCTAAACTCTGCAAATAACTATCCTTTTCTAATGTAGCTGTCTTGTACCTAAAACTCTGTTGGGTGATTTTCTTCCTTTGATTTCATTACAGAAAGGAAAGACAAGAACTAGGTATGGGCCAAGAATTTTGCTCTGACTGCAAGGCAGAATTAACCTATCTACCCAATTAGACTTGCAGTGTCTGGGATTTTAGTCTATTGTAGTTTCAGCTATACAATGTCTTTGACAAACTGCTCTGACAGCTTGATGAGTAATTATCATTGACCTTCCAGTGTTTTATTGAAAATGAAACTTCTGAACACAATTATCTTCTAAGAACCATCGAAATCAGCAAATTTTGTGTTTGACTGCATTATGTTTTGTGGAAAAGATGATAAACTCATGCGCAGTAGAAAACATACAATTACCATTATTGTTAATATGCTAATGACTTTTTTAAGATACAAAGGCATAATTAATTTTCATGTTTACTGGCTCACATTTATTCCTCTTATATTGTCAATGGAGAATTTTTATATTACTTTCAGCATGTTGAATAATGGAATAACAGAATTCTATTAACATAAATATGGCAATTTTTCCAGATGAATGCATTTGAAAAATTATGTCCATTGAATATCGGAGCCACTAAGATTTCTCTCTAAGCAAGCTAGATGATATTAATGAAGAGGGCTTCTTTTCACCTGGACAGTTTATTTAGTTGGCAGATTGAGCTTGAAGAGATACTATGTTAAGAATTCTTATATATTTTGTAATCTTTCCTACTCAGAAGAACTCATTCAGTTGATACACAGAAAAAGCTATAATTTCTAAAATATATATCAGCAAAAACTTTAATTGGTGAAACAATGTCATTAATGAAGACTCTACATTCTTAGATTTTAAGCAAGCGAAGTTTCAGCCTCCTGCTGTGAAAACAGTATATATAAATATTCTATGCATACTCTCTGAAGAATGGGGTTTGCCATTATTTTTAAGCCTCAAGATATATGTTTGCCTCAGCATCTTCTTTTAACTTGAATCAATCTTCAAAACTATTTCCCAGAGAACCTCATTTTAAGATTTTTGTTTTGTTCACATTAAGAATGTCCCAGCTGCAGTTACTATGCATGGAGATAAATGGATTCTATAGCTGTCAGAAATACCATAACATTTTTAAGCAGAATATGGGTGCTTAAGAATAGATGCTTAATCAGGATGGTTAAGAACTTTCACGAAACATGGGAAACATCTTGATTTCAACAGAGGTTTTTTAGCCTGAATTTTGCTAGGGAGGTTTAGGGCTCACAGTCCACTGATTGGTCTTCTTTCTTGCAAGTCTTTTCCTGAAATTTTTTCCCCTTTAAAAAAAAACCCAACAAACTTGAGTAGAGGCTAAAATGCAGATAAAACTAATGTCTATTTAACAGATTTTTAAGCTTTCAGAAATAGTGTGGAGTTAATACTGAATGGACTCTATGTGCTTCAGCAGAACACTGGGCTCTGAAAAGAAAGTAGCTTAATACAAAAATATGATGATCCGGCTTGTAAGATCCAGTATTTTATGTTGATTCAATACAGGAGTATTATTTTTCTGTGCTGTACCCAGATCAGGCAGGGCTCCACGGATCTCTGCATTGTGTTTGTCAGGCACTGTGGAGAGTCAATGAAGGAATGTAGTCTGTGTTGGCTGTACTATTTGTCTATGCAAAAGGAATGTAACCTATGTATAGGTTTGCACTTTCCCTTTGGAGAATCAAACATAGGGTCATAGAATCTTTAAGATTGGAAAAGACTTCCAAGATGATTGAGTCCAACCATTAACCCAGCACCACTCCATCACTATATATCCCTTTATATATCCCCTAGTGCTGCATGTGTCTTTTGAACACTTCCAGGGATGAGCAGCCTATTCTGCTGTCTGACGAGGTCTGCACTGAAGAAATATTTCCTGATATCCAATCTAAACCTCTCCTGGCACCTGAGACCATTTTTTCTGGTCCTGTTACCTAGGACTGCCCCCTACCTTGCTGCAATCTCTTTAAGTTAGTTGTAGAGTGATGTTAAATGTAAGCATCAGCATTATACTTCCCCCATGTTCTTCTTGCTCACATTTGATTTTTATGGTATTTTTGAAGGAAACTTCTTGTCAAGCAACATGATTGCTTAAAAAATATCATGGTTTTAGAAAGCTGATGTAGAACAACAGTCTGTCCTATATAAGATATAAACCTCATATTGAAATTTCAAATCTTTGTGCTATTTTGGGGTTCAGACATGGTCACAAATAGTAAAAGTTTCTTTGAAGTTTTAATAAAGTGATAGCTATTCCTTTTAAGCATTACATCTGGCATTCTTTTATAATAACTTACTCCCTGGTTTTTTTTGTCCATTTTGAGGGAAGTGATCAGACACTGATTGGAAGCGGTGAAAAGTAAGCTGACAGGTTTGAACATCAAAAAGTAGAAAAACTACAATCTTTTTTTTAATACTTCAGACAAAGACTTAAGTTTTTTGCTCATTCTGTAAGCATGTACCTTCATGATGTTTCAGTTAACTCACTCCCATCACTAGCAGGACTGGGGAGAGTATCAGAAGAGTAAAAGTGAGAAAACTCATGTGTTGAGATGAAGAAAATTGAATAGGGAAAGCAAAAGCCCTGTACTCAAGCAAAGAAAAATCAGTAATTCACAGAATCAGTCAGGGACCACAGTGGCTCATCTGGTTCAAGCTCCCTGCTTAAACAGGGTCCTCTTAGAGCACATGGCACAGGATTGCATCCAGAAGGTTTTTTTAATATCTCCAAGAAGGAAAACTCTACAGCCTCTCTGGGAAATCTGTTCTAGTTCATGTCACCTTCACAATAAAGCTCATCCTCCTGTTCAGGTGGAGCTTCCTGTACATCAGCTTTGCCTATTGCCTCTTGTTTTATTGGTTGGCACCACTGAGAAGAGCCTAGCTTCATTCTCTTGATACATCCCGCCTTCAGCCACTTACAGACATTGATGAGATCCCCCCTTCACTGCCTCAAGACTGAACAGGACCAGCTCCCTCAGTCTGTCCTTATAAGAGAGATTCTCCAGACCCTTGGCCAACTTAGCAGCTCGCTGCTGGACCTGGTCCAGGATCTCCGTGTCTCTCTTTTTCACTGAGGAGCCCAGAACTGGACACAACAGTCCAAAGGCTGAGTAGAAGGCCATGACTTGTCTCAGCTTGCTGGCAGTATTCCTCCTAATGGATCACAGTATTACTTTGACTTTCTTGACCACACTTCTGGCTCATAGACAATGTGTTTCCCACCAACACCATCAGGTTCTTCTCCACAGAGCAGGCTAATCTCCCAGCACATTAGCCCCCAGCCTGTATTAGTCCGTGGGAATATTCTTCCCCAGGTGCAGGACCCTGAATTTGCCTTTGTGAAATTCAGAAAGTTCTTTTCTGCCCATCTCTCTAACATATCAAGGTTCCTCTGAGGGGCTGCACAGACCTCTCAGATATTGGCCACTCCTCACAATTTTGGCATCCCTGAACTTGCTGAAGTGGCACTCTATTCCCTCATCAGAGTCAGTGATGACCAAATTAAGTAGCACTGAGCCAAGTATAGAACTCTGGGGGACACCACTAGTGATAGGCCTCAAAACTAGACTCTGTACCACTGGTCACACCTCCCTGAGATCTGCCACTGAGCTAGTTCCCTGTCCCATCCATCCCACTATCCACTCATCCGACCCACACTTCCTGAATTTGCCAGTGAGTATGTCATGAGAGACAGTGGCAAAAGCCCTGCTGAAGTCAAGGTAGACAATGTCCATTGCCAATTCCTTCATCTCTTCCCATGGGTCAGCAAGCATTCAGCCATCCCCAGGAAAGCAGGGCTCCATTATGCATAACTATGAATTGAGAAGAAGAGTGCCATTATCCTAAATATCCCTGCCTTCTTCCTCTTCCCTCTTCTTAATATAGCCTCTCTATAGTTTAAACTACACCAAGTGGTTTATTGATTTACCAATGACATATAATTAATCAGCAATCAGTGAACTATAGATTCAAGAAGATTATCTGCAATTCTAAAGGAAAATCACTTACTAGGCTCCTCTGGAATGTTTACTCACAATTTTCTCAACATAGTTGTGTTCTTAATCCTGAAAGGTTTTTCTTAGAGGCACACACACAGAGTTACTCTCCTTATTTGCATACTCCTTCTGAGAGTGCTCCAGCTTTAGGCAAAGCTATGGATATCCAAAGACCTTATTGATCTCCAATCCAGTGAGAAAGCCCTCCACAAGCTCAGGCTCATGTCCTCTGAGTGTGGGTCTCTGTGTGCCACATCCCCCTTTGGTACTGCAGTATTTGGGGTCAGGCACTTCACATCAGTTGATACTTTGCAGTGTTGGTAGGGAGCAGCAAATGCTGGTGCTTTCAGCCCAAGGTCTCTCCCCACTGTTTAAATATATTAATGTTTCTTTATGTTACCTCTTTTCAAGCTGAAGTCTTTGTTTCAAATGATTCTATGAATCCCCTAACTACTTTTTAATCTGATTGATGGTCATGTCATCTTTCACATGATGAGGGCAAACATCGGCACAAAGAACTTTGGGAGTCCCATTGACACACATTGTGTATATTCAAATTTCTGTCTTAACATCTGTTGTTATTCAGGCCACAGGTGAGCCCTGAAGGCACTCCACACCAGTCTAAATGCATAAGCCAGTTAGAGAGTAATAAAATGTGACATTTTAAGAGCAGAACACTATAAAGAGATAGTCCCAAAAAATTAGCTATTCAGAAATAATTCTAAGAGTTTTCATGACAGTTGTTGTGGTACAACTTCTCATACTATATGGAATATTCCTTCCTCCCACTTTCTATGCCTCAGTTTTGCCTGTGTCATATTTTTCCATTATGAACTCAACTGTAAGCTAGGTTCCACATCAGATGTCCTATTTTTCATTGTCATCTGTTTTATTTCTTTACATCAGAACAAAGAGTATGTAAAGATTCATTAATTCAGAAAAGTAGTAATTTTCACCAGTTTGCAGTCAGTGCACACAGATGGAATTGACTACAGGTGAAAATCAGTAAGATATCCAGCCCAAGATATCTATGTCATACAATTTAATGCAGTTGATTCCTCAAAGATGTATATAGTTATTCAAGGTAATCATGCACATATATATATATTTTTTGCAATGAGTAATAGTCAAATACGTCCACTTCTTTGAATACATATATTTAAAAAAAGTGAACCAGAATAATAAAACCTCTTTTTTTTCAGTGTAATTAATAACTTCCCTGATTTTTTATACTTTAGGACAGGGAAATGAGGGAGAAAAGAAAAAGAGATAAAACCCATAATGAGTTATTTTTCAAAGTCAAAATTACATGTGCTATAGTACTTATGATTTCAATTTCAATTGGAAGAGGAAGAGATGGGAGAGTTTCCAAAGGATGCAGCTAGAAAGAATGCATAGATGCAGCTAGAAAGGGAAAGTTCACAAAAGTAGTATTTAATAAGAGGGTTATAGAGAGAAAGAACAATGGAGGAGACCGATCCTCTGGGACATTGTTATGAATGAAATCTGGCATTAGAAGATGCCCAATGTGATGTCACAAATATAACCATTTCTGCAAAAAAGAAATAAAAATCCTTACACTACTGGAAAAAAGAAACCTACGACATTATGTTCCCTTCACAGAAAATAAGGCATATGGTTATCTTGAGCATTATGTAGCTCTGCTTTTAATGACTGGCTGCCAGAATTAACAAAGCTTTTCCTGAAATGCTAAGATTAACATGCAGAACATGCTGGTGATGCTGTCTCTTGACCCGCAGCTCCTTCCTTGTAAGCAGGGTTTGTTTTTTCTCCCACAGGAACTACAGATATAAAATTGTAATAAAGAAAAACATTCAAGTAAAGAGTAAATTGCTTTTTTTGAAAAGTGAAGGTTTACAGAATAAAAGTTGTAGCAGAAATGCACTGCTCTTTTTCTACTACCCTCAGTCATGTTTTTTTAAAGCAAATTAAAGTATATGCTTTTAGAATAACTGTTTAACAAAACATTGTTGCATATGAAATAATATTCTAATTATTTTAGAGTTATAACAATATTTGGTTTATAACAATTTGTTAAATTGCAATAGCAACATATTTGTTTTACTAAATATAAAGATTACTAAATTCTTTTATCTTTGAATTACATAAACTGATTTCATGTTAGGAAATCTCTGAATCATCTTTTTGAACTTAGGATTAGCAACTTTATTTTTAGATTAATTTAGCATGTTAATTTCTATGTTTCACGATAGACTGACAGGAACTAAAGAGACCAAATTATCTATCCAGCAGATGAGACTGAAGAATTTATGGTAAAACGACTAGAATTTTACACTCATTATTTAGAAGAGGTTCTATAATTCATTAAAAACTATCAAATTAATTTTGATATTCAAATGTAAATAAATAATATGTAATCATTTGTACATGTCTAATGTTCACTTAAATTGTTAATGTTTGCCATAAAGGCTGCAAATCCTGTACTTTTTAGAGAAATTCACAGAATAGTCTCTTGATGCTGTTCCTTCTAAGTAGATATTTTATGTAATGATGTAGGTCTACATACAGCAAATGTTCTTGAAACACTTCTAATCAGTTGTTGCTTTCAACACTGTTTTTCATTAGCTTTAGTGGGGTTTACAGAGTCAGAATTTCTGAAAATTAAGTTGTTCAAGTAAAAATACATAAGCATTGATCCTGGAGCCTTACTGACCAAAGAAAGATAGGGAATTAACTCTGATAAGATAGATTAATTATTCTACTATCTGTACTCTCAGTACTAAAAGTTCAAATGTTCAGTGTATCAATTCAGTCTTTGAATATCCTCCCTGTGCCTTCAAAGGGATCTGACAGGTAGAAATGTGTTAATGGAAGTACTCACTGTCTTGATGATAAGTAACTATGCCTTGATGGTAAATTAACCCAAGATCAAATAAGAAATAGTTTCCTGTAGAACCCATGTGTTCTCATTTAAAACCACACTGGAGTAATTTCACGGCAGTCTTCTAAGTCGGTGCACACCAAGTGAAGCAAAATGAACAGGAGTTAAAGGCAATTTTTTTTCATGTTCTTTTTTCCATAAATTTCAAAGCAAGTACCCCTGTAATTAGCATTACCTGGTAGATGTTTTCACTGTCTTTCTTAAACGGAAAAGAACAAGACTATAAAGTATGAAATGCCCTGGTGTGTGGCCTTGATTAATCACCACTTAAATTCACTTCCTAAGGATTTTGTTAAAATTTGGAGTCTTTGTAAAGTACTGTACAACCTTCCCCTTTTTCAACCAGGTCTTTTATTCTAGGAAAACATTCCTACATTGTTTCTTATGTGTAAATCACAGGTCTACTTGATTCCTCTGGTTTAAACATTTCTCATGTTTAGAGTTCTCTGGTCAAAGAGCTTACAACAGAAGCCTTTACAGAAGCCTTCTGAAATACGTTTTGATAGATTCACAAACTTTAAGGCCAAAAAAGAAAATGATCCATGTCTATTGCAGAACAGTCAGTCCTAGATGTTAATAATTACAACATTATACCTTTATTTTTTTTGTACCATATCTAATCTGTGGTTTAAATGTTTACCAGTGTAAATTCTGCAGCATGACCTGGGTGAGACATGCCAGTGTTTAATAACCCTCAAAGTAAAAGAAAATTGTAATGCTTGACTCTATTTCACATTTAGAATTCGCATTTGATGGAGAAAATAAAAAAAAAAAAAAAATCTAAGCTATTTGGAATGCATAAACCATAGTTTTACCAAACTTCTTGACCACATTCCAGATATTTCCCTTGCTTCCTACTGAGTGCAAGGCTGAGTATTTGCATGTAAAATTGATTGTACTGGCATAAACATTTTTATTACCAATTTAGTCTTCCCATTTTTGTTGATCATAGTGATTAATGATAAAAAAGCCACACTGAGCAGTATGATGAGAGAAAAAGATGTGTAATTTGTGATGTGCATGTGAAATATCCCAGGTGGAAGCTAAAACTTCTTGCCAAAAGCAGCTCAATCTAATGACTAAATTGTGCTGGAGTGCTGAATTAACAAGAATGTAATCTATTTAGTGCTGTCACTGCAGAGTAGTAAAACATTAGGCTCCAACTCAGCCTCCATAGACTTTCATCATGAGACAAATTGTAGATGTAGTGTATTATTTTTAGCATACTTCTCAATTGTTCCACCACTGGTTTAAAAACTGGTGCCACAAATGGGTATGCTGTCTCAGTTGTGCTGTCCTACTTGAGTTTACACTTCAATGGGTTGACTTCCTTTTAAGCCACTGCATCATGCTATAAACTCATTTTTGGCTGCAGTGTTGCTGTCTTTCTTCAAGGCTTTGAACAATTCAGGTGTTTTAAAATATAGTTTCTGTTTAGATCCTTTGGCTTTCTTCTTATTAATGGCTATTATACTAACACACCACAGTGTTTTGGACAGAATCTGCAAGAGTCTAGGTGTTCAGTATAATGTAAGCACAATGGGTGTAAAGTAATCTCTATCATCAACAGAGTTATCACTAATTCAAAATTACCACTGGTTTAAAATTAATGGGTCATGTTTATAGTTTCCTGAGTGTCATCAGAACAGTTTATAAATGAGTGACAGTGGAATCACTTTGGTCACATTTTTTAGAAAACCTTTGAAATAAGAAACACTTCAGTTATAAATCATGTGTTTTTGATTTATTGGTAAGTCTAACAACCATTGCAGCCTGCTTCTGATTATGATATATCAAGAAAAATGAAGGAGTGGTTATTGGATCTTCTACCATATTGACAGTAGGTTGCTCTCTTAGAGTGAGGAAAAAATTACTATTGAAAGAGAGCCCATAAAATTTACAAGTAGAGTATTTCACCCAAGACTTGTGGGTCTGTATCAACTGATGGTATGTTCTTCCTTCAAAGCTTTAATGTACTTTGCTGACAGAGAGAAAAATTATCTATCCACCCTTATTGTCTTGCTTAACTGACCTGATCTTCTTTTATATCAAGGTGACCCACTTAACAGAGGCAGGAAAGACTGTGGATGTGTCTACCTGAACTTTAGTAAAGCCTTTGACACCATTTTGTACAGCATCCTTTGTGACAAAGTGGCTGCTCATGGCTTGGACACATACACTGTTCATTGGGTAAAAACCCAACTGGATAACTGGGCCCAGAGCGGGGTGGTGAAGGATGTTACATCCAGCTAGTGACCGATCACAAGTGGTATCTCCCAGGGCTCAGTACTGGGGCCAGTCCTGTTTAATGTCTTTATCAATGATATAGTCAAGGGGATTGAGTGCATCCTCAGTCAATTTATAGACAACACCAAGTTGGGAGGGAACATTGATCTCTTGGACCGCAGGAAGGTTCTTCAAAGGGATTTGGACTGTGGTAAATGTAATGGATAAATTTGTGTATCAAAGATTTGGTCTATTAAAAAGCTACTCCAGGGCATCTCAGAGATTCTGAGACCTGTGGTGCAAGCTGCAAAACCACAACATTTGCAACAGAAATTACATAGCCAGACTGGAGATGACCCATTCATCAAGGATGGGCCTCCACTTCACAGCTCCTTGATATCTAATATCAATCTTGATGGGGGATCTGGAGGATGATCAAATCTGCACCCCAAAGACGAGATCTGGGAAGACTATCAACGTCTTTTCATACTTACGGGAACCCCTCTCAAGACCTCGCTTGGAAATAAAGACATATATGAATATTTGAAATTTCAATGGACTTAGCCTCAGGGCAAATAAACTGTACAAAAACTGTACGCCGAGACCCAGTGGTGTGTGGTTGAAGTTGGATGGTACCGTTGTTACTGTCACTCTGCCCACCCAGCATTCGATTGATGTTGTCCGAATTTATTGTGGCTTTTTAATTTGGTCTTTTTTTGAAATTTGCTAAATAAATTCTGTTAATTTGAATTGGCTTCTTATCATTTATAACATGGACCACCTGGATTGCTGGGCCAAAGTCTATGGTGTGAGGTTCAATAAGATGAATTGCTGTGTCCTGCACTTGATCATAACAATCCCCTGCAGTGCTACAGGCTGGGGGAAGAGTGGCTGGAAAGCTGCCCACCAAAGGACCTGGGGATGCTGGTAGACAGCGAATTGGTTTTGACTGAGATAGAGTTAATACTCTTCACAGTGGAACTAGAAATTCTTCTAGTATGGGGCTGTGTTTTGGATTTGGACTTGTGAAAAATGCCACTGGTTAATGACTCAAACAATCAACCTCTTAACCACCCAGGTGCAGAGGGTGAGCACTCTTCACCTCAGGCTACAGTTGTGTGTTGAATGAGATAAGAAAAGCAGTAAGGAAAGAGGCAAACCCTGTACTGCCTCTTTGACCTTTCACTTCAGCTGTAATAACTCCCATGCCAGGAAGTACTGGGACATTCAGAGTGTATCTTGAAGGTATTCAGCTCTGCTTATGGGCAATAATGGACCATAATTGACTCAACTGCACTGACCTAATAGGCAGCTGTAAAGACTTAGAAATTGTCAAAGACTCATGAAGTGTCCTGTGATCCACGGTGTTACATCATTTAGTGTGAAACTCCCTGCCCCAGGGGAGGTCCTTGAAGATGAGTGAATAGAACCCAGGAAACTTTGCTGTTTTGGTGGCTTTTCTCCACTCTGATGGATTGACACAGTGACCAACTATGACCACCAGACACAGAAATTGCAGCAATCAAGTCTTGTCATGGAGATTATACACCTTTCTACTCTTATTCCTTTTTTCATTTCTCTATTTCTTTCAATTTCTCTCTATCTCATATTTACTGTTAAATAAAAATCCATACTATTGATTTCAACATATGGTCTTGTTTACACCTTAATTTCAGGCAGAAGTATCTCTAATAATTTAAATAATTGAATCTTAAAAGGACTGAAAACAGTGTAAATCATAGAGATTTTTTAGTATTGGTGAGTAGCATTTGCACAATGTCAAAATCTTTTCTGCTTTTTATATTGCCATACTGGCAATAAGGAAGGGAGTGAGTGGGAAGTTGGTCTTCCCTGGGGACATAACCAAGAAAATAGACCCCAACAGGCCAAAGGGATATTCCAGACTCTATGATGTCGTGGTCAGTATATAGAGAGGGGGGAATAAGGAAGAAGGTGAAGATGTTTGATATCATGCATGACAGAGCCCTGCTGTCCTACAGCTGGCTGAAAACCATGCCAGCTGATGGGAAGCAGTGAATGAAGGCCTTGTTTTGCTTTGCTTGTATGTGCGGATTTTGCTTTATCTAATTGATTGTATTCATATTGAGCCATTCATTTTCTAGCTTTTACCCTTCCAACTGTCTTTCCCGTCCCACTAGGAGAGGGTGAGCAAGTCTGTGTGGTGCTTGATTGCTGGCTAGAGATACATAATGACAAAACATGATAAATCATGAGCAGCCCAGGTGTTCAAGAAGGCCAATGGTATCATGGCCTGTATCAGAAAAGAGCAGCCAGCAAAAACAGGGAAATTATTTTCTGCCTGTACTTGGCCATGGTGTGGCCACACCTTGAATCTTGTGTTCATTTAGACCCCTCAGTACAAGAAAGACAGTGAGGTGCTGGACCATGTCCAGTGAAGGACAGCAAAGTTTGTGAAGGCTCTGGAGCACAAGTCTTACAAGGAGCTGCTGAGAGAGCTGGGGTTGTTCAGCCTGGAGAAAAGGAGGCTCAGAGAAAACCTTATTGCTCTCCTCAATACCCTGGAGAGAGGATGTAGCCATGTGGGAATCAGGTTCTTCTACTGAGTAATAATTGACAAGACAGGAAGAAATGGCTTCAAGTTGCACTAGGGAGATTTATATTGAATATTAGGAAAAATTTCTCCACTGAAAGGATTGTCAGTCTCTGGAACAAGCTGACCAGGAGAGTGATTTGGTCACCATCCCTGGGGATACTTAGGAGATTGATAGAAGTGGCAGTTAAGGACATGGCTTAGCCATGCCCTTGGCAGTACTGGGTTAATGACTGGATGCAATGATCATAAATATCTTTTCCAATCTAAACCATTCTATGATTATTCTTCTACTTGTGCAGTTGTTGTTTTTTTTAAATCTTAGAATTTCAATGAAATTCACTGAGAGTTATTAAAATAGGCCAAATTAATTAGGTATTTCAGTAGAAGATCAATGTAAGACATCAATTTCAGGTCTTAGACACGAAGAACCATACATTTCAATATCTTAATTACAAATTCTTATGTTATATATAATATTTGGTGGCATGCACATGTGTATCACAATCAGATTGGCATATATATTCATATGTGATAATTCCTACACAGTGCCAGATTTCTTTTCTAAAAGTGTACTTTTTGAAGTGTATCCATTCAAATGACATAAGCATTTTCTCTTTCCCAGCTGAGAACCATAAGCATGTTTTTGAGAAATGGAAAATTTCTTTTTATCTGTTTATTTCTTGTCAAATCTATTGACAATCTGGATACTTATATTGTTGGACATTTAGATTACAGACTTCAGGATGAAAATAAAAGTGTTAGTTTGTAAACTAACAAAAAAGATCTGCTGTGTAGGGAAAGTACTAACAACTAAAAATACTAAAATACCATTGTTATATCACTACTAGATTGTTTGCCTTATAAATAAGCACATCCATGGATATCTGCCACTATATAATAAATAATATTCTGCTTTCTCTTATTCTTTTTCATTATTCTATCAAGACATCTGGTAGAAAAGAATTATAGAAGTTTAGCAGCAAAAGATGTTAGACCTATTTTAGAAAGAGGTATCTATTCTGTATCCAGATTTTTACATTAAAGCAAGACAGTATCAGAGAAATTAATGTTTAACAAGTGAGTGTTACTAAGAAGCAAAACAGCAAAAAATCCAACAGTAAATAATCACTAGATTACAAAACTGCTAGATCTCACAAACCCCTCCCCACAGGAACGAAGAGAAACTTAAAATGGCAGAGTGACCCCTCCTAAGATGGCAGCTGCCATGGGCAACCATATGTAGGGAGGCAAAGGGTAAAGGGCATCAGCCTTGCCTCCTCACTTCTCTCTCTGGCAGCAGCAGCTCTGTCCAGAAAGGCAGCGGGAACACTCCAGTGGCTGGGACTTGGTCAAGGGCTAGAACTCATGAAGATACTTCTTCACCTTTCTCTTGGCAGGAGATGATAAGACAAGGAAAGGCAAGGCAAAGCAGCTGGGCTGGAAAGACTTGGTGCCATCTCTCCTTGCACTTGGACATGGAGCAGGCACTCCATTCTTCCAGGGATAGGGCCACGACTTCAGGCAGACCCTCCTGGAATCTGCCTTGAGACAGTGCAAGATGCAAGGGAGAAACATAGAAAAAAACCCAAATACTTGAAGTCTCTGCCTTGAGATAAAGACACCAAGCAAAAAAGAACTTGGCTTGGGTATTTTGACTTTTGAATGCAAATGGCAAACCTGGGCCTGAGTGTTTCCTTAACCAGCCATAGCAACAGCTTTTAAAGAGACAGTAACAATCTTAAGCACAGGTAGATATGGAATACCATTTGGATTACCCAGGACAGGGACCTTGAAGATTACCTAGTTCCAAAACCCCAGTCATAGGCAGGGAAACCATCATTTGGACCAGGCCTTGAACACCTCCAGGGATGAGGCGTATGCAACTTGGACAGCCTGTTCCTGTGCCTCACCATCCTAACAGCAAAGAATATTTTTCCTAATGTCTGATTTAAACATTTTCCTCTTTCAGTTTAAACTCATTACAGATACTCTTGCAAATAGGCTTGCACCATCTTTACTGTAAGTTCTCTGCAGGAGCTGGAAGGCTGCAATTTGGTCACCATGAACTGCTTTCTTTTCGAGGTTGAACAATCCCAAGTCTCTCAGCTTTTTCACATAGGAGAGGTTCTCCATTCCTCAGATCAACTTGGTGGCTCTTCTCTGGATTCACTCCACCAGAATAATGACTTTCCTATGTTGGGGAAACATGATACACTACTTGAGGTGTTTTTTAGCATTATGTAAAATTGTGTTGCCTAATTCCATCTCATTATATTTCCCTTATTTTCACCTTTTTTTCCCCCAAATATTCTGTGCCTTAAGACTGTATTTAATATTCTCTCTTTTCTTTCCTTCCTGGTAGACTACTGAAATAATAATATATGAAACAAGACAATGAGACATACAATTTTTTAAAAGCTATTATGGGATACAGTTTGTAGTTTCTTTTCAGTATTATGTGTCAATACTCAAAATCTCCTCTGACATGTAACTTCTGAGAGAATAAAAAAGTTCTGGTTGGAGACTAACAACATAAAAATGTCAGAGAGCCTTAACTAGTGCAAATAACTGGGCATATCTTCAGTTTTTTAAATTCTTCAATATATCATTCATGACTCCATCAAAAGTATTTGTCACCAAAGCACTTAGCTGATTTAAAGCTACCATAAGAATAACCTGAAAGGAATCCTAACTTTCTGCCTTCCTGTGGGCTCTGTTTAAGAGCTGATACAACATTATTAAAATTATTAGAAAGATGCCTCTGGCTGAATTGAGGTGCAAATGAGACCATACGCCAAAGCCAGTAGTGTGGATCATTTAGCTGTAAATGTGAGGTAGAAAAGGTTAGATAGAAATAGGAAAAGGGAGAGATCTTCCTTTTTTCCCTTTTCAAAAATGGTACTTAGATTTCCTCCTTTGCAATGAATGAGAATTTCACTGTACTGCCATGACTTCTCAAATACTATGGATAGTGGTTTAGCCCTCAGGAGCCACAGGTGCATCTCATCAAGTCCCATGGACTTGTGTACCTTCATGTTCCTTAGATGCTCTCAAATTGATTTTCTCCTGCAGTGGGTTTCTATTCATTTTCCCAGTACCTGACTTGCCTTCTGTGATTAAGGCAGTGTGACCACACTTGCCAGTGAAGACTGAGGTATGAAAGTCATTGGGTACTGCAGCCTTCTCCATGTCCAGGTAACCAGGTCTCCTTTTTCCTTCTGTACAGGCTTATGTTTTCCTTAGTCTTCTGTTTATAACTGATGTACCTACAGAAGTGTTTTTGGTTGCTTGTGATGGCCCTGGACATGTTTAATTCTACCAAGGCTTTAGCTTTCTTAGCCAGGCAATTTTTCGGTATGCCACCCAGGCTGCCTATCCTCACTTCCACCCTCTGTGGGCTTTTTTTTGGTGTGTGTTTGAGTTTGTCCAGGAACTTCTTGTTCATTCACACAGGCCTCCTGACATTTGTGCCTGATTTCCTCAATGCATCCTTGAGATGCATTACCCCTGAATTTGGAGCAGACAATCCTTGAATATCAACCAACTTTCTGGTTTACCTCTTCCCTCCAGGTGTTTATCTCACAGTATTCTATCAAGCAGGTCCCTGAAGAGGTCAAAGTATGCTCTCCTAAAATACAGAGTAGTGAGCTCATTGCTCATCCTCCTTCCCACCCTAAGGATTTTGAACTCTGCCATTTCATGGTCACTGCAGCCCAGGCAGCCAAATACCTGTGCAAAATAAGCAAAACTGAAGAGAAGTGCTGAGTAAATAATGGATATTTCAGTTCAGTGGAGGGTCTCAAAAGAGCAACCAAATGTTTCCAGCAACACTTTAAAGGACATTTTTCTCTAAAATTAGGATGAAAGAGAAAATAAAAGAAAAATCAATTAACCAAAACTCATTTGTTTTATATAAAACTGGTTTCCTTAGATTCTGAATTATTTTAAACTTTTAAAATAGAATGAAATTTTACCTCAAATAAAATTATTATTTGAATGATATAAAACTAAGCTCTTCAATATTTTGGTAGAAGGGATTGTATTTTGGATAAATAAATGTGATGATGTCTAAAATATATATATATGCATACAAGAAATATCACCTAAAGTTGTTTCAGAATGATACCAAATAAATACAAAAATGATAATTGAGGAATTATTCTGTTCTGCATAATTTGCCATGACATATTCATTAATTAATTACCTGAATGTACTTCTTTGGTTTAAATGTGCAATAAAATACTTAGCCATATATTAAATAAATGTTATATCCTTTTGCACTCATTGCAATCTGAGGCTTGAGACACAGTACAGACAGTAAAATAATTTTCCAGTGACTGAACTTCAAAATGTGATTTGTGGTTTTGGTATTAAGCACCAATCATTCTTTTTGCATCCAGATTCTTTGATGCAGCATGTGTAGTATTGTTTCAGGAATAACTTGTTTCTGTTTTTATATGTTTAAACTCATCTGTTTTTTAACTCTTAGTTCCAAGTGGTATCTTATGCCCTTCTACTGCGAGGTCCTCACAAAACCAGTTGAGAGAAGAGATACTTAACAGTATCAAGTAGCAACAAAAGACTCTCAAACTAATTTAACAGTACCCCTATTTTACTGTCTTTCATTTAGTTCTAATGGGATTGGTCCACTTTCATGAGTCAACAATCAATGTAATTCATGAAATCAGGAGACCATGGCTTGAATAATGGTATGACACCAATTGATTTGCAATTTGCAAGATCTACCCAAAGTATACATGTTCATATTTCTTAATTTTAAAAAGTCTATAAAATAAACTTTAAATTAATATCCTCTAAATTTATGTTCCAAGTTCAGATTTTATTCTGAAGAAAAAGAAGTTCTGAAGAAAAAAGTATGCTAGATTTCACAGAAGTAGTGTTATGCATTTTTGTATGCTCATTTATTTTTCATGCTGTGTTCTTCTTTTCTAGCCAAGTTGCAACCTGGAAAGCATTTATCTGAGTCTTGTAACTTCACCAGCTGTCTCTCAATAGAGATGACTCACTATTGTTCATTAAGGGAAGAAAAGAAACATAGTGAAAGGCAACTCTAATGGTATGCTTTATTTAAGAATTCAGACTCATTGACATATTTTCTCATGAGGAAGATTTAGTAACATTGCTATGTGCTGAAGTTCATTTGATTTAATAATAATTAAATTTTTTTCCCATAAAACCAGCTCATCACTGTCTCTCTCTTGACCATAAACTGTAACTTGCTTTTCAAATTTCACTGATGCCAGCATGTTGATGACCTACCAGAGCTTAGAGAGGAACACAACAATGTTAAAATATGCCTCTGAGATTTTTCTATAGTCTATTTGACCACCTTATACTTTCTCTATAATTTATCTTTTGGAATTCCAAAAGCAAGCCTTACTGTAAGGTCACAAGAGACTTTTTGTGGAGCAAATGAGCAAGGCTTTAAAATAATCAAAGACTTTGTTGCCATGTGTTTCTGCTTGTATTGGATTGCCCAGAGCTTTACTGTTGAGTTCACTCCATTAAATGAGGCAGATCTTACCACAAAACTCCAAAGTAATTTAAACCCTGGCTTCTCAAGCATTTGTGCATGAGGACAGCAGGAGGCATTCTGTCTTAGGGAGAATTATGCTCTCCCTTTACCTATTCTTATGAGTATCTCTGTAAATGCTGCAAGGGCTATGAAGTCCCTTTAGATATGTTGATAAGGGTGTTCAGTTTGTAGTAATGTTTATGCAGTATTGCAGCATGTTTTGTTGATATGATTATGCCTATTCAGTTGTCTCCTGGGTCCTATTAACAAAGGATGCTACAAAGAAGCCAGCCAAAATAAGTGATATATTAGTTCCTCACTAACCTTGAGGTTAAATTCTAAGAGCTGCTGGCATTCAGTTCAATAATGAATAACAAGGGCTCCTCTTTCATTGTTGCAGCTGCAGAAAAAACAAAGCAGATTGGAGGAGAACAGATGCACAATAAAATATCTATTGAACTGTAAAAAACTTAGTCAATTTATCATCTGACACTTTACAAATGGATATTTCCTGTGCTTTTGCTAAATTTCTAAAATAATTATTTTCCATATGTTTTGATTGTTTTACATGTTTACAGATATGAAATATACCTGGGTTTGATGTAGTTGGTATGTTTTCTTAGTTTTTCAAACATATTTCCCATTCTGCAAGTGGTGAGGAAGAAGGTAAGTCATTCACATAGAAGTTTTTTTTTGGTGGTGTTTTTTGTTTGTTTGTTTTTTGTTGTTGTTTGTTTGTTGGTTGGTTGGTTGGTTTTTTTTTTTAATGAAAGTGTGCTTCACTAGTAAAAGCTTATTTTAATTCCGAGAAATAAAATAAAGGCAATCTCACAAGCACACCTTACAGACCAAATGCACAAATTTTTCAAAGTTTATTCCATAATTTTGTCCACTGTAATTTAATTTCAGTTGTTTCCTTTGTTGTGTTATCTGCATTTCTGAAGTAGTCAAATCTGTGGGTGTCAAAAGGTAATCTAACTAACAAGAAAGATGAATATCTATTTCTGTGGGACACTTTAACCCCTCTTCCCCCCACCTGCCAACAGACAAAAGCCTAAATAACATTATTGGGAAAAGCCAACCAACCAACCAACCTATGCTCCTCCCCCACCCCTAAGGGAAAAAAAAAATCAAAGCAAACCTAAAACCAATCAAACAAAAAAACCTCACTTCAAAAACCCAACCCAACCTTTCCAGTAAAATTGGGTATTTTCATGCAGTATCGGTTCCTTGAGGCTTTCCAGTTTCTAGGCGCTGCTAGATGAAGAAAGTGTCCCAATTCTAGATCATCTTCCTTTATATAGCTCTTCCTTATGAGAAATAAGAGACAGTTATTTTGGTAAACAATCAATCTCTTCTTAAATTAAAGGATGCAATGTAGAAAAAATCCTGTACAAATATATACTTACATAAACTATCAGCCTAACTAGGGCAGGCAAGATTTTTGAAAGCCTTTTTGCTTCAGAACTTTCAAGGAAAGTTTCAGAATATTAAAAAGAGCTGATGAGTTGATTGTTGGACAGTCAGAATTCTTGCATTTGCCAGAGAGGAGAGATTGCATAACACAGAGCTCCCAATACTGAAGTTGATTTTATTAGCCTGATCAGCTGCCTCTTAGCATTTCATGGTAGAGTAGTCTAGTGAAAGGAGTGAGTAAAGAAAGAAAGGCACATAGTAAGACCCTGTATTAGAAAACCAGAATACTTTTAATGTACAGTGTAGCAACGTGAGATTTTGGTGGTGGTTGCTGGTACCTATTTCCCAATAAGCATCTCTTTCAGAAAGGCCACTTGGGTAGGCATCCAGGCAAAGCAGTCAAGTCCACACACCACACACACCATGGCTGTCTCAGTAAGGAGACGCAAGAAGGGTCTTTTGTACAATAAATTCCAGCAAAGGTTTATTCCAACACACTGAAGGGAATCAGGGACAGAACACCCAGACCATGTGGTGCTCAGTGGTTGAGTAAGGGGTCTGAGGGCACAGGAGTGGTACAAAGGACAGGGTAAAGGGCAGTGCCCTATAGGGGACATGGGGGCAGGTCACCAGGGATACCACAACAAATGGGGAAACAGGGAAAGGAGAAACCATAAGAATTAGGGACATATGGGGAAAGCAAAACCGGGGTACATCATATAGTGTTGCAAGGCACCATGGGGGAAGTCTTTTCTTTCAGCCTAGGTGGAGACTTTGTGGTATATTTTTCCAGGGCAAGGCCCTGGGGATTTTCCTGAGGGGTTGAAACGTTTCCACAGTACAGTACTACAAAAAATTCAAATCAGCAGGAATTAACAGCACTGACTTAATTTTTCATGAAGTACTCTCAAAAGGTTTAATCTAAATATTTTTTTTAATATAAAAGGTCACTGTCAATATTCACAATTCTATTAATTTATCCTCTATATTATTAATTTCTTCCTTTTTAGTGTTGAACCACCAACCACAATCACTGTTTCAACTCTGAATTTCAGGAGATGTTGGTACTCACTTTTCTTCCAAGAAGTGTAAACCATTTAAATTTTTTACCTATTCTGAGCCTTTTTTTCTATGACAAGCATTTTGCTTTCAACTTCCTTGACGTGACTGGACAGGAAGTCCGATTTTTTAGATTTGCTTTTTTTTAATTTGCTTTGTAGCAAATGATGATTGTTGATTAATGTTGAAATAATGATTGGCTGGTCCCTCATTATTTACTTATCCATTTAACTGTAATTTTAGGTTCTGATTTTGCCCTTTTTAAGTGCAGACTCCTAACAATTGATGTAAAATTATGTAAACATTGACTTGGATTATTGATATTACTTGAAGCCTTAGAGTACCCTTAATGGATTTGGAATGAGAACTGCATAATTTGGTACTGTGTCTCACAAACACAGGCTGTGAGTGGGTGTCTGCCTTTCAGAAACACCTGCAATACAAATGGATGATATACACAGATGCTCATCACTAACTCTTTTTTCCATAATGGTATTTTTACTTTCCCTTCTTTTCTTTCATCAATTACAAGACTTGATAAACTTCTGCAGATTCCTTCACTGTATCCTGGTTAAAATGTCTACATATGATATTTCATCTTAAAAACATACTTACAAAATTAATTATTGTAAAAATATTTAGTTTAAAGATAACACAGGCCTAGTTCACTGAATGTGTTTCAAACGCACTGAAAGTGATTTGAAATTATGTTTGAAAACACACCAAGTTGTTTTTAAGAGAATAAATTCCCAGTTTATGGTAGCATTCATGCAGAGCTGATTAAAAAAGCAAAACACAAGGAAAAAAACAAAGAAAAAGCAAACCAACCAACCAAAAATCCTAAACAAACCAACAAAAATCCAAAACCCAACAATCTCCCCTGCCCTCAAAATCCAACAATCAACCAACCAACCAACCACAAACCAACAAGGTATGTAGTTTGCTTTGCTTTAGCATATAATATCCTAGAAGGGAAACATTTGCTTCATGACAGAAAATGATATTCCTTTACTCATATTTTTCTGTGTTAACGGTTCTTTCCTTATGCTTTTCTATACTGACTACTATTTGACTGGACTTTGCATCAGTGCAAAGAATTCTTCTAGTTCTATCCTCCCACTCAACACATTCTTTGGCTTCTTATTTTATTTTTATTCTCACTTCTTATTTTGAGCCTTGGCTGCCCTCCCCTTCAATGTTTTCTGCAGACTCAGTGTTGTCAAAATCTGATAAATTGGTGTTTCTATTTGGAACATATTCCATATCTTCTCAGTCCCTAATCCATCTGCTTACAACAGTGATTTTTGACAGCTCTGTTGCACTGGTGTTTTTGTCAATATCATTTAATTATAACTGTTGACTGGACTGTTTCTCTGCTTCACAGCCTTTGTTATTTTATGACTGTTTTAAGAACCTAAAATTGTCATTCCCGATGTGTACAATTTAAAGTAGAATGTGAAATTTTCCAATAACAAAAGCAAATATATTAACACTATTGATAGCTATATATTGAAAGTATTTATATTTCAGTATTGATGTTACATAATATGGCATCAATCAGCATTAAACCAGATTTTCATATTTCTAAGAGGAAAAACCAGAATAAATTCACTGTCATTACAGTAAGATTTTATCTATGTAAACTCCTGGAATTTCTTTTCTCTAATGTGGAGTCTAATTGTTTCAATCTCCAAATAAGATTTTTATTTGAATTCAGTCCCATATTTTATCATTATAATCATATGAGATCTTTGGAGCTGCATAAGCAAAAATAACTGCATAATAGAAAACACAGGTGTCCTGTCTACAGAATGGCAAAAAACTGGATAACACTGCAAAACTTCTAAAGAGCAGATGTATTTCAGATAGGGTTCCCTTGAAAATATGTTTCAAGGGGCAGGAGGACCTTCTTGGATTGGACATGATGACCATTTTACTTTGACTTGTTTCCAGATAATTAAGGACCTAGATACAAAACAATATGGTGAAATTACTGGTAAGTATTACCTGCTTAATTATTTCTAAATCCCTCTACTTTATACCACATTTTCAGGTTCTAGAGGATTTTTTAAGCCCTGAAAATAAAAATATATTAGTCAATTAGAAATTAGTAATTTCCTTTAGAGCTAAATGTAATTCTTTCATAATTCTTGAACAAAAAAAGTCACACTTTCTTACTTCTGAATTTTCATATTTTACTAAATTGCATTATTTTGATTTTTCTGATTTAGTAAAATGTAATTGTAATCTGTTATTCAGATTATTAAATTGTTTTTCCACAAGCAGAACTACAGACTTTAATCTTGTCTTCCTGCTTCTTATTGTCCTCCAAAACTTTTATCATCAATGTAAAACCTAGGAAAATAACTTTTCTGATTTCATTCCCCCACTGAGTAGGTTGTCCATATTTATTACAGACACTGATCTGAAAGATTTTGCTAATCTTGGTTCCAGGGATGTCTGGATCATTGCCAATTTCACCCTTGATGAATTCAGTTCTTTATTTATTTTGCTTAAAAAATCAAATCTCTAGTTTGATGCATAACAATATTTCCACTGTCTAACCTTTCATTGGAAGTGAAAAAGTGGAAGGCTTCTTTTCTCATTCTTGGTCTCTTAAAAAAACTTTGAGGTACGTTTTGGATTGTGATAGAATTCTCTGTTGCTTTGTTATCTTAGCACTACCACATGCTTTACATTGAGGCTAATTTATTGTCTAGGGAAAGAAGTCATAAACTACTCATACCTTTTTGTCCTGGCATAAGTGAGAAAACACAATCATCCACAGAGAAGATGGAAGACTAGAAGGGCCTGTTTAGAACACAGGTGAAAGATTTTAAAATGTTGAGAAGTAATTAGAAAACATATCCATACTTTGGAGATTTATATTTCTGTAGTAATAATCACTCTATTAGAAATAGTCCAGATGGGATAGAACATAATTGTAATAGGATCATGAAGATATAGTAGCAGACTTCTTAAATGCAGAAGACTGCAACATTTTAATCATCCTGAAATAGCCCAACTTGAATTCAAACAAGGAAAAACAAGTGTTTCAAGAAACTAAAGGTTGAATTTAGACTCTGTATGAGGTTTTAAAGAAACTCCTCATAACCTCATTATTATATTTTTTGATTAATCTACTGCAATATTACTTTAAAGCTGTACTAACTATTTCTATTATATATGCAATATCAGTACTAACACATTATATTTTTAAGCATCCAGAGGCTCAGCATTATTTAGTCTGTAAATGCTGTGATAATAAATAAGTTTGATGCAAAAACAGGGAAGAAATATTCACTTCCAGACAAAATGAAGTTCAGATTGATGAAATGTGTTCAGTAATAGAGTTCCAGAGAACACTTTGAATACTTCAGTCTGAACTTACTTTAACAACGAGTACCATGCCCATGAGGAATGAACTTGTGGAGTGAAACAGGGACTGAAGACCAGCATCTAAACCTTCTTTCTATATGTATTGTCTGTGTATATATAATATGCATACATATATGAATATATAAATATGTATAGATAGATGCATAGATATGCATAGGCAGAGCAATTCCTATGGAGGAGCCTTAGCTCCAATTAAAACTGAAAGTCACCACCATTTGGAACACTTTACTTTCCCTTTTAGTTTAGTTACATGTAGGAGAATGGACTACAGTCAACCTCACCCCTGATAAATCTCAGCTGTGCTAACTACCAAAACCAGCTTTGCCCTTAATATGTTACAGCTATATGCAATAAGGATGAGTTTGATGAAAGAGTGGGTTAGCTCCTGGGGGGAGGACTGACCAAATGGGAGAGGAAATTACTGCTGTGAGGTCAGTCTGAGTCTGCAGTCACAGTTTGGCAGGAAAAGCCTGCACTCAGAGTCGGCCAGGGAAGCCTACAGAGGGAGTCTGCTGTAGTCTGAGTCAGTGAGGAGCTGGAGTCTGTTGGCCAGGCTGTGAGGAAGAATAAACCAGGACATTTTCACTCTGCTAAGCAAGAGTGTGTGTGTTGGCTCATTTATATCTCTAAGTGAGGTCTGCTGCAACAGTTACATGTGAAACAAATTCAGTTCTAATCTGAACTTGGACTCTGGAATAGACATATCCTGTGTAACAATATTCTTCTAACAGACTGTTTATGATAGTGTTTTTTCCTAGTAGATTTCTCATTTAAAGAGCAGTTACTGTCATTTTCAATTTGATAGCTACAAACACATATTCAGCATTTTTCACATTTGTTGACAACAAAGGAAAATTGTGGGAAACTATTCAATAATTAATTTGTACAAAAAAATTATCACAACCTTACAGTGATATACAATTTCTTTAAATATGGCCAGTTGGGACATACAAGATGTATTTTACATGTCTGTTGAAAAACAGAGATTTTATTTCTCTTCAAGTTTTGCTTGTGGCTTGCAACATCCTGTTATGGATTGAATGGAATTATTAACAAAATAACAGTCCAATAATGCTTGTCATCTCTGTGATGTCTGAGGTTCCAAGTTTTAGTGGTTTTTAGCCTCTTTAACTGATCAGTTTCAAGTTTTTCTTCAGATTACAAAAACAGAACATAGCAATATGCTCTTCACGGAGTATCTTGTATTGTAAATTCTGACAAATTTCTCGCCTTCAAGAATATTTTTACTTTCTATGTAAGACAGAATTCTCTTTAAGGGATATAGGGACTTTGGGAAGACCAAAGTCAGCCATTTTGAGAATTTACCTCCTCTTCCATTCCAAGATTTATCTTTAAATAGGATTTGACAGTATCTGATAATTTTATTTTGTTTTTAACTGTATTTTTTTGCATTGTTTCCCATACAGTGTAGCATCATATAAAATTCTTATGTGGCAACATATTCCTTACTTCCACTACCTTTGCAGAATCAAGTTCATGGAGATGCTTTTAATCATTCTAAATTTCATCCTTTAAACTTTGATTATATAATCAGCTTGTTATTTAATGTTTTGTTACTAATGCTATGTCTTATGACAGAATTTTCTCACGTCAGGCAGATCTACAAGACTTTCACCTTATGGTGCTCTAATCTTCTGTTTCCATTTCAGGTCTCAAATTATATTCTAAATGGACTATAATTTCTTTGTTGTGGTTTTTTTTTTTCTTCTTAGTCTTTGCTGTTTAAAATATTAATATTTTTGTTTAATTAAATATCAATTTTGAATGGGTTTTTTATTCCCCATGCACTTAACTGTTTGTAGTATTCTTTGAATAGCTTTTTTTTCTGACTAAACTTCCACATATTATTTAAATATTTTCAGTTCTTGTGAGTTTAATTTCTGTTTTGTTTTGGTTTTCATGTGGGATTAATCTATTTCACATATTCAACTTGGTCAATTTGATCCCTAAGTTACAGAGAAATAAAAAAATGTTGTATCTACACTGGCAATTCCTTTTTTTTGTCCCTGTCTATTGTTTTCTTTTCCTCAATTCTTTTTTCATTCACTTATAATGCTTTCAGAAGCAATTAATTCATTCTAATTATGGAACAAACCAGTTTATCTTTTATAGCCTGTTAATATTCCAAAAGTAGTGAGTTTGCTCCAGTTGCTGAGCATGCAGTAAAATTAAAAGTCTTAAGAATCACAATGTTGCATTTATAATGGTGAACAAGCTTAACCCAGTCATGAATTCAAACAAAAGAAAAATTACTCTTTTTTTAGGTTTTTCTTCTAAATTAATATTATAATCCATATTGTTCAGTCATCACACATGAAATTAGCATATAATATCTGAACTGTTGTCTTGGTTTGAATTTTTTTCATGCTTCTATATAATACAGATTTGTAGCAGTTGCACCACCATTGTGATGGGACAACATTCATTTCTAGTGCAGGATTTCTAGAAGCTTTCAAATCCCAACCTCAGAGATACCTGCCAGTGACTTCTTGGTAGCCAAGACTGCCAGACAGACAAAAATTGTAGAAGAGTTTTTCTCGTCTCTCCCTGTTATCTTGCTTGAGTAAATTTGTCCTCCTCTGGCTGTAGAAGTGCACAAATATCCCATTTTATTTTCAGACAGATGTAAGCATTTGAAGGCCCAACCTGCCCACGTTTTCAGATGAGGTGTGTGAGTTAGCTGGGAAGGCAAATATATTCACAAACATAAAATCCATGGGGTGAGGAACAGATTTCAGATCAGAGAGGGAAGAATTTGACAGACACAAGATATAACAGAGATTTGTGTAGAGAGAAGTAAAGGGCTGTGAATTACAGTACCACATACTACAGCAGTGTCCACAGAGTGAGAAAGTTCATGAAATTAAGTTTAACACCTTTCATTTGGGGAAACAGCAGGACACCTGTAAGGTCTTAGTCTAGGCAGAGAGATTCATGGTGGGGAAACATGAAATTCACAGTCTCAGTTGTAGTGGATGAATCTGTGGAAGCACTTGGTAGATTATAAAAAATAATTCAATTAATTCAGTTTTGCTTTAAAGTTCAAAAACTGACTAGCCATTTAGTGACTCAGAATTCTCAGTCCTTATTACAAATAATCTGTCACAAAAAAATGGCATGAATTGCATACCAATGAGCTGTTTCACAAACATTACAGGAAAATCACACGAAACATTGAGAGCCTTCATTGTGTATTCATCTTCCCAAAATTACATGCATTAAAATAATGCTGCTGCATTATATTTTTCTTCATAAAAGTATTTCCTCATGTAGAGAATGATAATTCTTTATAAGGGTAACTATGGCACAATGTGCAATTATGGCATAATTTACAGTAATATCCAAGACTGGAAAACACAAGCATTAAAAGAAAAAGTGTTGTTGTTTTTTTTTTTTTAAAAAGTACAATTCCTATGATCTCTTATACAGATATCATTTGTACAATGCTTTATTACTTAAGTTTCTAATATTATAACATTTTACATCTGTATATGGGTGAATTTGAGGGTGAGTAGTGTTTAGGTTTTCTTTTCATTTGTAAGCAACCTGTACAGAGTTTTCCACAAAATAATGTCTGGCCGTCTGTCTTAAATTCTCTTTTGTAATGATCTGGTATGAAAAAATCTTCAAACATACAAATAGATTAAAAATTGGTTTTCTTCTGACTTTGCTACCAGTACATTTTGTACTGAAGCATAAGTAAAAGTAATCTTACCCTAGGAAGTAATATGACCATAGAAAATGAATGAAAATGGTAACATTTACAGCAATAATTCAAATTTAACAAATAAATATTCATCCAATGGCTTCAGATTTTAATAGCCTGTCTATTTTGTTTAGAAAAATTATTGTTCTAAAGGTATTCAGAAAACTTTAAAAATCCAAAAGTAATTTGAAATGGCATTTAAAGAAAATATGTTGGCTATGCAGGGAAATATAATACTATTTGTCCTTCAAATAGTTTGGAAGAAAAAATAATTCAGCATAAGTAGAATAAAAACAAAAACAATAAAATAAATTGGCTTCTTGATTGCTCCAAGTCAACACAGAAAAATTTTTATGGAAACAAAATCATATATATTACTACTGTGTGCTTTGAAACTCAGTTTTAATTATCTACTACACTCTATTTGTGTGTATGTATATATTTATATATGAATGTTTATACATGTTAATGAATCTGTGAGCTTTAACTTTCATAAAACAACACCCAAACAGTTGTCTGATAGTTGTACCTGACTTAATTTCTGACTTTGAGCAACCTAACTGATCCTAATGAAACTGGAGGTTCGCTTTCCAGGCCATTATTGATTAGATAGCAGATTTCCTCAGTCAGAATGCTTAATTGTTTATAACTGCTGTGCACTGTATCAGTAATGATGAAGATATTCTTTTTTATAGATCATTGTTATTCATGACAATCTAAACCTTCATTTGGGATCTTAGCTCTTACATAACTTATCATTGAATAGACAGATCTCGGGAATAAAACATTTTCAAGTCCATATAATTTGGAATAAAATACAATTTACTAAAAGCTGTGCTCATTAAGAATTTGACTGTATTTGGACTGAAACTATTATTTTTTAAGGTGCACAGATAACAAAGTCACTGCAAGAGGGAAAGTATACAGATTGTGTTCCAAATCTTTTACATTTACATAAAAACTTGCATAAGTAAAAATTATAGAATGCTTTAACATCATGCAGATTCTGTGTCATTAAGCAATGCCCATCTCTGTGAATGTCCTGCTCCAGCACTTTGTGAAGGCAATAAGTTATTTAAATCAAATGATGTTTTTGTGTATGTGACATCAAAGTTTTAGAGATAAAACTTCTGTGTTGTGTTCAGTTACTGCATTTTTAGCTTAATTTGTGTTATTTTTGTGATAAATATGAGCTGAAAGCTTTCAGATTGTCACTGAAAAGCTTAAATAAGATTCACTTGAGAAATCTTTGAGATATTAATCAGCTCGATGAAAAACATTTCACTGCAATATGTTACATCACTCAAAACAGATCTGATGTTCAGTTCATTTGAGAGATTGTGTTTCAAGCTGAAAATACATTAATAAGTATCATCTTAGTTTTTATTTGAGGATGTAGCTATGTTACATATATAAATCATAATAAATTCCTAATTTCTGATGTAAACAGACACTTTGATAAATAAGATTAGTAGCTGAATTGAGACACCAGCAATTAGCATACCACACATCCAGAAAGAGGCTTCTAGTCTGTAATATAACCTGGAGCAATTGAAGGAAACCACTCAGTGGTTTATGAAGAAAATTCCTTGAATGTTTAGAGAGAAAGGACAGAAAAGCATATATGTGTATATATGTGAGGCACTGCGAATACTGGCATGAACCTTTGGTGGAAATGAGCCTTGGTAAATAGTGATAGCTAGTCTTGGATGTGAACTTGTTGACCTACTGTTTCAGCAGAGTCGTTTTGATTAATTTCTTGTGCACCAAATTTTTTAAAATATAGTATTCTAACAAAAGATCTAATTCATTTAAATACAGTAAGAAAGAAAGAGGAATTTGTACTGGATGCATTTCTTTATCTGTTTCTTTAAAATGCCACATGTAAAAAGAATCTGACCTTTTAAGACAGACACAGATTTTGTCTGGCACACAAAAATTCATGTCTTATTTATTTATCTACTCTTAAGAACAAATATCTTCTAAAAAGAATTTCTATGTCTCTTACTCTAGAGCATGTTCCATCCTTCCACTTCTATCAAATGAAAAAACAGGGGAGTGAAAAGTATTTCTTTACATATATATGCTTATGGAGTGAAGTGTGCCCTTTATTTTCAAGCTGGAGAGTAAAATTTTCCACAGTCGGGAAGAGATTATTAAAACTGTACAAAATGAAATGTTTTATCTTCACTTCTTATAATTCCTCATATTTTTACACTATAACAATTGATCATATTTTTATGCAATGAGAGCAGCAGGCATTTATTAAATAGAAGTCAATGTTACCAAAAATATGCACTTTGCTTGTTCATAATACAACTTTGAAAACACTGGGATGATGAGAATCAGGACAAAGAAAATCACAGAGGAGTCATTAGCTCATACTATATATTTAAATATAACAGTCACATTGTTACAATGCCTGAATAGAAACTCACAAATAATAACACATTAAAAAAAAATTACTGTTAAAATGTTAGGGAAAAAAAAAAAAAAAAAAAAAAAAAAAAAAAAAAAAAAAAAAAAGGACCTTTTTACCTTTTTTTAAAGGAAATATTCCTTTTTTAAGGGAACCATTTTTCATTAGTTGATAAAAACAAAGTTGTGGTAGTTTTGACTGGGGTAAAGTTCATTTTCTTCACCATAGCTGGTATGGGGCTGTGTTTTGAATTTGTGCTGAAAACAGTGTTGCTAACAAAAGAATGAATGTTTCTGCTATTGCTGAGCAGTGCTTTTACTGCTCAGCAGTAAAAAATCCAGGCCTATTCTTCTTGTACCACTGGTGACAAGGCTGGAGGTGTACAAGGAGTTGGGAGGGACACAACTAGGACAGCTGATCTCAAATGATCCAGTGATATACCATGCCATATGGTGTCATGCTCAAAACATAAAGCTGGGGGAGGAAAGAGGAAGGGGGTGGGGGGACATTCAATTGATGGTGTTGGTCTTCCCAAGTCACCGCTATATGTGACAGAGCCTTTCTGTTTTGGGGACGGCTGAACATCTGTCTGCCCTAGAAAGTGCCAAATGAATTCTTTGTTTCAATTTGCTTGTGTGGGGCTTTTGCTTTACCTAGGAAACTGTCTTTACCTTAATCCATGTGGTTTCTCACTTTTACCCTTTGGATTCTCTCCCTGACTCCACTTGAATGGGAAGTGAGCAAGTGTCTGCGTTGTATTTGGATGCTATTTGGTACAGATTTGTAACAAGAAACAAGACTGGTTTAGCACATATTTAAGTAATTACAAAATCACTTTTTTTTTTTTTTTTAATAATGCTTCCCCCAGCAACTTGGAGAAATAATAGCAATATCTCTGTGTCGTATTCTTCCAATATTACTGTGTATTGATTACTTATAATATCCTACTTTATATTTTTAATATTACTAGCACCAAAAAACTTTTTTCCTAAAAGGCCTTTGTTTTATTAATGCACATCTCAGAATATTTTAAATATTTTAAAATAGAACAATGGTTCTATTTTAAAATAATTTATTCATTCAAGAATTAACTGTAATTCCAGAATAGTTACTCATTAGACATTGCTTTTACAAACCACCAAAATTGCATTATTCTCAAGATTATTTTATGGTAGTTGACTATTCATGAAGACTTCTATAAAAATCTGATTATATGGTGGGAATTTCCAAAACTCTTTCTGGCTCACTAATTTGCTGTCAGAAAATGCTCAGCCTGCAGACATGAGAGGGGTTAGAAGGAATAGCACTGCTACAGCCTCATCTCGAATATTTTGTGCAGTTTTGGGCACCGCAATATAAGGAAAGTATTAAACTATTAGAGAGCGTACAAAGGAGGCAAGCAAATATGGTGAAGGCCTTTGAGGAGAAGTGCTGTGAGGAGTGGCTGAGGTCACTCAGTACCTCCAGGAGGCTGAGGGGTGACTGAGGGAAGCAGTCTAAAGCTTCCATGTGAGAGGAAACAAAGGAGCAGGTACTGATCTCTCTGGTGACAAGTGACAGAACTTGTGAAAATTGCATGAAGATGTGTCAGGGAGATTTATTTTAGATATTAGAAAAAGAATCTTCACCCAGAGGTTGATTTGGCACAGGAACAGGCTTCCAAGGGAAGTGTCACAGCACCAAGTCTGACAGAGTTCAAGAATACTCTTGGAGACATTGTGTGACTCTTGGAGTTGTCTCGTGCAAAGACAGGAGTTGGATTCAATGATTCTTATGGTTCTTTTCCAACTCAGAATATTCTGTGTGTCTCTGAAATTTTTCTGATGGCTTAGTGTGAGACAAAAAAAGATTTGGCTCACCAGTGTGACAGAACAATGGTTTCCAAGTAACTAATAAGATTCTTCTTCCAAGAACTTGCAGAATTTTTGACAACAGTGTGATTCTGCATGCAGGAGGCTCTGCCTCCTCTTTAAATCATAGTCTAAGCTGTGTTTGCTGCCCGTGCTCAAAGCCAGCCCTATAGCCTTTCTTCTTTTGGGAGATGTGTGAAGCTTCTCTTACCCTCAGGCCCTGACCACTGCTTGAACTTCATTTCATGGTGCCTGTGTGTAGCCACACACCTCCCTGACCCTAAATTCAGACTTTGCTTGGCAAAATTGACATCCTGGCTTGATCTCAGATCTTCGTCAACTTTAAGCTCATTTGGCTACCTTGACTCTTGTCTGAGTTGGCTTAAATTCATTGTAACATCTTTGTTCATGTGAAGTTTTGGGGATGAAGCTCTCTCTCAGGAGCTGTGGGAGCTACTGCTGCACCCAAGGTTTTGACACTGAGTTGTGCTGTAGACTCTAGGGATTGTTTGAACTAATATTTTTAGGAGGCCAGGGAATCATAAGGATTATCAGTTTAGAGAAGCAACTTGTATCTCAAATGAAGACTAGGAATTCCTAATTACTTATCTTTCTTCACTGTGCTTATGAAACCTGATTTCTATATATAATAGGTTAACCCACCTAGATGATCCGGGAAAGCCAACTGATGTCATCTTTCTGGAATTCAGCAAAGCTTTTGATACTGTCTCTCACAGTCTCCTTCTGGACAAAATGTTACATATTATGTGACGGGTGAACAACTTGACCACAGGTTGGGCACACACAGTTATAGTAAATGGGATCATATCAGGCTGGCTGGTCACTTGTGGGGTTCCACAAGGCTCCATCCTCAGACCAATTCTCTTCAACCCCTTCATTAATGACCGGGATGCAGGGCTCAAAAGAGTACTAAGTTTGTTGATGATACTAAAAACAGAGGAGCTGTTGACTCACTTAAGGGTGGAGAGGCCTGCAGAGACCTTGACTGCTACCGCGGTGCGTTCCCTGGCCAGCTCAAGCACCGAGTTCGCGGTAGTGGTCCAGTAGGTTCTTGCCTCAGCAGCAGCATGAAAAAGCATGAAGTGCAAGAAATAAAGGAATTCAACTTCAGTAGGAGACTTCAACTGGGTCTTATTAAATCCACGTGACTTCTTTCCATCCAGGAGTCAGCTTGCCTAAGCCTGACTGGACTTGCTGGTTTTCACCCTAAATATGGAGATGGGGAAGTGGGGAGGACACAGCTTGGAACCAATCTAGAACGGGAAGGGAGTGACCCAGAACCTACAACCCATAGAACAAATCAAGAAACAAAGAGGGGAGGAGAACCGGGACCTTGCAATCAGTCGACCTCATCACTAGAATCTTCTGGACACTGGGGCAAGGCTGTGGAGTGATGGACAAGACCCTTAATTGTGAGTGACATCTGACAATCACTGGGTTAGACCAAAAGGGGTTTAACATGGGGATACAAAGAAAAGCCATTGTGAAACAGTATAAAACAAACATATGCATATAGAAAACTGGTAAAACCCCAAAACACACCACAACACTTGACAAATTGGAGGCCTGAGCAATCAGCAACCACATGAAGTTTAAGAAGGGCAAGTGCCAGATTCTCTACCTGGAATAGGGCAATCCCGGTTGTGTCTATAAACTGGGGAATGAGATAATGAGATACTGGAAAGCAGCGCTGTGGAAAGTAATCTAGGGGTCCTGGTCAATGGCAAGTTGAATATGAGTTAGCAGTGCCCTGGAAGCCAGGAGGGCCAACTCTGCCCTGGGGGACATCAGGCTCACCATTGCCAGCTGGGCACGGGAGGGGATTGTCCTGCTCTGCTCTGCTCTAGGACAGTCTCACCTCGAGTGCTGGGGGAAGCTTTGGGTGCCACAATATAAGAAAGAGCAACATTACTCCAACATCAGAGCTGAAGTGACTCTTCAAATATGACTTCTAGCAAATCTCAATGTTAATCCAAATAAGCCCTCTGATATTTGATATGTACAAGCATACCACTACTTTTTTTCTTTTTCTTTCTTTTTTTCTTTTTTTTTTTTCGTGTAGCATTAGAAAAAAAAGTCACCATGTTAGAAATCACTGATACTGAATGCAAGACATAAACCAGATGATTCACTGAGAGCTCTTTAACAATTACCTAATCATCTTTGATTATATTGTGTCATAGAAAATATATCCATTATTTGCATTTGTCCCTGTATTGTAAAAATACAATTGTTATATGGCTGGATACTGTGAATGACTGTTAAATTATATTTCTGCTCTTCAATATTGACATAACTCCCTGTCTATAAAGATTGATCACTCTTAAACTGTTCATCAATCTAGTTAAAAGATGTGTTTTTCTAAGTGAGAAGAGCACTAGCTTGGAACATATGGTCTAAGAAAAATCTTATGGTGGAGTTTTTTTATTCTGTGTTTTTAGTCTCATTCAAATATCTGGGAAGTAAAGTATTTTTCCTTTTGGTTCTGTCCATTGTCAGTGATTATTATAAATTGCAACTGAAACACAGAATATTCATAATAAACTTATAAAATGATCAGAAGTGACAGATAGATGAACTGTCAGATTTCATTTGCAAGGTTATTTGCAATATACATCTTGTCTCATTCACCTGAATTCAGCCACCTGTCAACACAAAAGAACTCTTTGAAAGATCCTCTTCTGATACAAGGTCCTTCTACGGACATTTTACTGGACTGGAGTGTGATGGAAGGTCACACTTGTGGCTGCTGTTAGGAGCATGAAAGGATGAGGCAGGCCAGCAGGAGGTCAAGCAGGAAAGCTTCAGCTTTATTTTTTTGATTCCATAATATATGCAATTTTACAGACAGGCCAAGATTGGCTACACAGGTAGCCACTTCTTCCAACTCGTTGGTGAACATCTCCATCAATCATCTTTCTCCTCCTAGAGAGGAGAAGTATGTAAACAAAGATAATTTTCTAAAAACATACATATTTTACTTGAAGCTGTGTGAGAACAAAATGCAAAGAGTGAAAAGCAGGCAAACTTGAGGCAACACTGGAGTTAATTTTTTTCATGGATACATGTAAACATTTTTCTTATAGATGCTTTGACTTAGAGCTTGACTTAGGGTTTGCCTGTTGCCTTAAGAGTGGACTTGCTTCCATTAATTCCTATCCTTTAAGCTACAGCCTTCTGTTCCTTGGGGAGCTGATATAGGATCCTCTTTATCTTGGCCTTTTTTTTGGTGGTTATTCCTGTTTCTGTCTCAGGGGAGGCAGAAAATGGTTTTAACAGTCAAATTTTTTTCAGACTCGCTGCTGCTCCTTAACATTTCTACTTCTCCTGTAGCTCTGTCACCAAGCTGATCAAATCATCCACTTGGTCACAACGCACATAGCTGTTCTCACTCCTGTCATCCACTACTAGTTAAAGGCTACTTCCCACAGAGACATGTATGACTGCATATTTTGGTGTGAGCTTTGTCTGCGTTGCCATCCATTCTGGTGAGTGCAGACGACAAAACTTTCTGCTGAGTTGATATCATAGCATACCCCGAGAGCATGGTGATCACCAGGTCTCATGGCCAGGCATTCCTGCAGTGCAATTGCTGGGAGCTGGAGGCTGGCCCTGCTGTGACATCTCTAAGACAGGACTTAGGGTCCCATGGCACTGAAATTGGGTCCTGGGCAGAGTGGGAAGGATATCTCAGAGAGGCAGCACCATTAAGTCTCCTTAGTTCAGGGACCTTGGAACACCATAGCTCTTCTCTATTTCTAACTATGGATCTCTTTTGAATACCTTTTTCTATCTGAACATTGTGTTTACTAGAAGTTATTGCACTTAAAGATTATTCCCTGTAATGGACCATCCCACTTGACAGGTTTAGGGAAAGGTAGTGGAATATACTCTGAGAGGTGCACGGGAGAAAAAAGTGGGTTCAATAACACACAACTGCTTGCAAACTTAAGAATATCCAGGTATAATAATATACTTGGCATGGCTTTGACTAGACTTAGTCAGGATTACAATATATTTCAAGAAGAAGAATGCAGAAGAAGAGAAGGAGAAAGAAAAAGAGAGAGTGGATAAACTACACTAGGAACCAGTGTAGTCTCAGCAACTTTCAAATCCAGGGTAGTGGAGAGCATCATGCTGCACGCCTCTTGCTGATCTCTTATCAGTTCCAGACCTCCAGGCTGGCCTGTGCTAATTGCAGTGCTAAAAATCTTGTGCCTGTACTTCACACAATGCCAGAATGTCCCTGACACCATTCTGGGGCTTACAGTGGTCCTATGTAGCTGATTGCTTCCGGGAGAGTTTGGGCCTGCATCATGTTCACTACTCAACAGAGTGTGAGAAGGTGCTCCATCCCACCTGCTCCCTTACCCATTTCTCACCTGACTGTCTTGAGCTAGTCAACTATTCCTCTGGTCTCCTACATGCAGACAACAGGGGTAGTGACTATAAATCAACATCAGAATTTTAAACCTTATATTTTCTTCTTCACATTCATTTTGAGGTCACTGTTAAAAAAAAAAAAAAAAAAAAAAAAAAAAAAAAAAAGAAAAAAAGAAAAAGAGCTTTAGCATGCTGAGCAACTTGTTTATATTGGCTGACTTTCAGTAATAAAATGTCTCAGTCAAGTAAAAGGTTTTTGTGAGAGTTTTTGTTTCATTATGAAAGGAAAAATAAAGAATAAATCCTTGTTTTACTGAAGTCTTGTTAGTTCTCAATATTTCATTATTTTGATACCAAATGCATGTACATTCTTTCTAAACATTTTTCAGAACACAATCACAGTATACTGTATATGCTAAAAAAATCTTTTCTTCAATGTGATTCTGTATTTTCTACATCATGAACAAAGGGCTAACAGTATTACAGCCAGCCAATGTTCTTAGTTTAGTTTATGCAGCATAAAATGCTCACTTGACAATGTGATTCATCACTTAACTCACTAAAATTTTAAATCATATAATACTTGCTACATGTAAAATATTATTAATAGTAATTTACTTTTAAAAATAATGTGATGTTTCCACTTCACAAGAATAAATAAACATTACTTCATACTCAGAGATGTGCTAATATTGCTGCAATATGTTTCTGTCCTCTGAAAAAATTGTTTATAAAACTTTTTAACTTTAAGTTTATTATAGTTTAAGTTTGGCCAATTGATTGATTTTTTGATATGTATTTACAATCTTAAACATCATATTAATTACTGAGCCCAACAGAAACTTTTCATGGCCAGAAAAACTCAATGTACTTAGTAAAAACTTTTTTTTTCAATTCAAAGTACTAAGCAAATTTTATAAACTAAAGTTAAAATCATCAAGGTATCATCAGAAAAAAACCACTTCTGAATAGAAGCAAAATTTATACATTTTATGTTTTCTTTTTTCTTATTATTCTTTATGTCCCAGGTGGTAGTTGGTGATTCTGACAAGCAGTGATTCTATGTGTTTAACAAAACTCCAAGCTTTCAAGATGTTATGCAATAGTGGCTTTCTGATAAGAAAAATGTTCACATTTTAATGATGTTATATTGAGATTTTGACATCTTGCATATGTGTAGATAAATGACAGATTGAATATTTTGAGCCATCTTGTTTAAAAGTAGTAAATGTCGTATAGTTAATTGACAGAAAAAAAAAATTCACTGAATTGCTGACTGGGTAAATGCCTTTTATTTTTTACACTCTATATGCCAATAAAGTATATGTCTACCAAAGTAAGTGTAATAGTGACTAATGGTATAACAGATGTAGATGAGAGTGAAAAGGAAGTACCTACAAATTATTCAGTTAATTGGTTTTCATATCAGTAATACACAGTAATTTCAATCTGAGCTTTATTAAAGTAATTTTAAGAAATTTTACCTCACAATTGCTAAATTTACTTTATTGTACATTATTACTATTCTTCCTAGGCTATTCCAAAATGTTTCAAGTGATGGAATTTCTATCATGTCACCAGGGAATGTTGATCTCATTGTTGATTATTTTGTTAATGTCTTTTTTTTCTTAAATTCTTTAAATTATTGCCAGAATAATTTATTCAATAATTTCTTAAAAAAATCTAGTTTCTTTAATTTTGTGAGGTATGGATTGCATTAGTTTGATACTTTTTTACTTAGTTTTACTTACATTAGAAATCTGTGGTCATATGTCTAATCTCTAGGGAACTGTTAATTTATCTTTCTTGTAAGTGCTCTGCCTTTTATTATACATCATCTGGTAATCATATTCATGCAGTGTCCTTTAAGCTTTCCAGACCATAAATAAGCATATTAAATAAGGTTGTGCCTAAGATAAGTTCTCCTTGTTTCTCATCACATCCTTGCAAAACAAAAGCAATAACTTACTATTTTTCATAAGTTCCTTTTATTAAAAATTCCTTATCAAGAAATTAAAATGTGATGTTAGTTTCTGAGATCTTTCTTCTAAATTAAACTTCATTGTATGACCTAAATCTGTGTACATTGCATTTAGATTCTTGCTTTATTAATAACAGGCAAGGTTAAAAAAAAAAATCAGAAGCTTCTCAGTCACAGGTATATTATCTTCTCTAAGAGTCATATTTCCTTAATTTTTTTTTTTTTTTGACTGCTTGTAGTGTAAATTTTGGTGTAAATGGGCAAAAATGTTCTGTGTGGAGATATAAGGACGTAAAGAAAGAACTTGCCATAAAACACCGCTGCAGCAACTTAAAATAAGCATGGACAAGAAAATTTATGATAGAAAGGAGCTTATTTCAAACCTGGTGGATGTAAAATCTGATTAGTACATCCTGGTTAGCATATCTGGACAAAAAATTTCCACTTAGGGAAAGGAGGAAAATGCTAACACACATAGCACCAGTCCAATAAAGATGACCTAAAATTAGGGGAATTGCATCTGCGACCACTCCATGGATATCTGGAACGTGGACTGTATAAAGGTGTATCCCCCATAAGACTGACTTGGACCCCCAGCACTGAGAAGCTCAGAGTGAAGGAGAACCAAGGGGATGCTTCTGGATCTACATGTGGAAGCTATCTTCTGCCTTATCTCCCCTCTCTCTCTCTCCCTGTCTCCCTATCTCCCTCTCTCTCTCTCTCTGTCTCCCCTCCCTTTCTCTGACCCTTTCCTATTTATATCTCTCTACCTCACATTTACTGTTTAATAAAATCCATATTATTGACTTCAACATATGGCCTCATTTGCACCTTGGCTCAGGCAGAGGCATATCTCAATTATCTGGTCATAACAGGAGTCAGCAGACAAAAAAAGGATTTTTCTGCTAGATTATTATTCAGTATTATCTGTCTAATTTTGATTTTGTACCTGTCTTTTGTTTTTAAGGAACAAGTCAGAAGAGGTTTGACTGATTTTAAATTCCATTATATACTGATATTTACTTGGGAAGCAGATATACCAGATATGCTTTTTTCTTTTTAATATTTATTTCTGATTCAATTTGCAGTTCATACTTGATTACTGATTTCAACTGATCAAAGTAATTTTCTTAATTAGTATTTTTATTAAAAATCTTGCTAAATTTCAATATGAAAGCAAGACATAGGATTTTTCTTTAAAATAAGCAATTGATTTAACAAAATAATTCAAATTATGATCATTGCATTATACTCCTTTTTAACTTGAGCTTCCTTAAGTAATCTTCAATTCTTTTAATACTTCTTTTCCTGACTCTGTTTTCATTTTGCCTATCCCTGCAGGCATTTTTTTTTTGACAAAAATCATATTTTTTAACCATGTTGTAAAATAATTCATTATAACACTGTACCATAATTTAAGCTGATTTGTAGTATTTTCATTTATGTGAATTTTTGTATTTGCTGATCATAAACTAAAAACCAAGTTTTTTTTATTATTTAGTAATTTTGTAGGGGGCCTTTACTGCCATCCACCTCCAGACTTACAGATTTTCTTTCCCAGTGTCAAATACATTCATGTAGTGCTCATTAATTTTAAATACTTCGAGATACATATCGATTTCTCATGGACATTTTTGAGTAAATTTCTCAGAGAGAAATTTCCTGTTCAACAGAAATGCCCATTTGATCAAATTTATTTCTCTTTTTGTCTTTAACAGACCTGACTTGCCCTTAATAATTTCCTGTTTTTTTCTTTTAGATCAAAGAGAAAAACATACATAGAAGTTACAGTTTCTGAGAGCTTGGAACAATGATTTGTACTCTGAATTTATTCTCTTTTCCTTCTATAATGTTTTACAAGTAATTTAAAGTTATATTTTCAGTGGTTTTACAATTATTTTTTTATTTGTGAAGAACACATTTTTTGTTTTTAAACACTTTATTTTTAAGGAACTATACTATTCCAAGTATAATGTCCACAACAGAATCATAGCATCTTAAAAATTAGGATATTTTTCTGTGAATCAAGTGATTAAAACAAGACTCATCATTAGACTTGCTTCTCATTTTATTATTTCATTGCTGATGTTATAAGTCAGATGGTGTTTACCTTAAGATAAAAAACTATATATCTATCTTTTCTAGAAAATTTTCTCTCAAAAATAAAAGGCAAGGCAAAGACTTGACCCTGAGAGAAGTTACAAGTTGAGAATTTTTGCATCATGTCCCATTCTAAAGTCATAAACTATTCAAAATCTGAAAGGTTTTTTTCAAAAAAGAGCCCAAGTCAGGTTAGTAAATTTCTTTAAGGTGTTAAACTCTCAGCATCACTTGCCTTAATCAATATTTAACTTGGGATTAATATAAACATATTATAAACATATATAACCATATAAAACCATAAAGCTGTATGTTTTATATAGGAACATGAGTGTTTAATTTTGAATATTTCTGTCTTTGACAAAATCAACTTATTTGAGAAATAATGTATTTTCAGAAGGCATGGATTTTTTATTTCCCTTTTACAACGAACTATAGATCAAAAAAATATTCAGTTCTACACAAAATACAACCACATTTTCATGCTGTTTCACATGGGTGAAGAACTTCTTTCTAATATCCAGCCTAAACCTCCCCTGACACAGCTTTAGGCCTTTCCTTGGGTCCTGTCACCAGTCACTAGGCAGGAAAGAGATCAACACCCTCCTCTTTCCCTCACGAGGAAGTTGTAACTGCAATGAAGTCTGCACTCAAACTTCTCTTTTCCAGGCTGAACAGACCAAGTGACCTCAGCTGCTCCTCACATGGCTTCCCCTCAAGACCCTTCACCTTTTTTGCCCTCCTTTGGATGCTCTCTAATAGCTTAATTAGAGAGCTCTCTAAAAGCTCTCCAACAGCTTAATATCTTGCTTGCATTGTGGCACCCAAAGCTCGAGGTGAGGCTGCCCCAGTGCAGAGCAGAGCACGACAATCCCCTCCCTTGCCCAAGGGGCAATGCTGTGCCTGATGTCCCCCAGGACAGGGTTGGCCCTCCTGGCTGCCAGGGCACTGCTGGCTCATGGTCAATTGGCACTGACCAGGACATCCAGGGCCCTTTCCATGGTGCTGCTTTCCAGCTTCTCATTCCCCAGTCTGTCCATGCATCCAGGGTTGCCCCATCCCAGGTGCAGAATCTGGTACTTTCCCTTGTTAAACTTCATGTGGCTGGTGATTGCTCAGGCCCCAACTCTTCAAGGTCTCTGCAGGGCCCCTCCGCCCTTGAGACAATGGTTCCTCTGTTTTTGGTGTCATCAACAAACTTAGTACTCTTTCAAGTCCTGCATCCAGGTTAATGAAGATGTTGAAGAGAAATGGTCTGAAGATGGAGCCCTTTGAAACCCCGCTGATGACAGGACAGTCTGAGGTTTTCCCATTTACTATAACCCATTGTGCCTGACCCATGATCCAGTTGCTCATCCCTGACATGATATATTTATCCAGCTATGTGCTGGACATTTTGTCCAAAAGAGACTGTGCAAAACAGTTGCAAGAGCTTTACTGAAATCCAAAAAAGATTGCATCAACTGGCTTCCCTTGATCAATTTAGTGGTTACCTGGTCATAAAAGGAAATCAGGTCAAATAAGCAGGATTTCTTTATCATGAAGCTTTGCTGGCTGTGACTATTGACTGCATTATCTTTCAGGTGTTTTTCAATACTTCACAGAATTATCTTCTACATAAATTTGCCAGGCATCCAAATGAGAGTAACAGGCTTGTAGTTTTTGTGGTCCTCCTTCTTGTCTTTCTTGAAAATCAGGACATCATTTGCCATCTTCCTGTCTGCTGGGACCTATCTGGATTCTCAACTTTCTTTTACTCTTGTCTTAGTAGAGTGACTTCTTTCATAAAGATAAATATGACTTCCTAAAACTCAGAAGTTTCCAAAGTTCATGCTTAAACCTGAATAAGATTGAACCGCATAATTAACAATCTTTCCTAACAAGATAATCTAAAATTCTCTTCTGGTTCTTTTTTACTTCAGTGAAATATCTATTTGAATATCTATTTCTCCAAGTGCTTTTTATACTGACATGAAATTCTTCATTACAGATTACATATATTCATTTGTCTAGAAATCCTGTCACTGATTGTCATTTTCAGAGTGAATTAAGCCTGTAAAATGAAAATGTGCATACAGATATGAGAAGTAATTAAATGGCAACTGAAAAAAATTGACATTTTTAGAACCCATTTAACACATTCATCTTTCACAAGAAGTATGTGATACAACAAGAATAGAAATCGTACTATAACAGTGTTTCACTGAAATGCTTTTTTAATAAAGAAGCTATTATTCAAAAAAAGTGCAGAACGAAATGTAGGTTAGCAAGCTTTGGTGTATATAACATGCTAGTGTTGTGTAGTAGACATTTTTGTGAAATAGGGACAATACCTCACTATCCTTCTGCTGAAAATCATTCAGAGGATGATGCTTTGTTTAATTCTAGAGGAGCCCCGTATGTACCACTGTAACTTAGAGCTGAAGAATCTGTAATCTGAAGAATGTCTGAAAATTTCAGTAATCCTGCATTGATTTCTAGCAATTTAAAATAATTTTAAAATTTAAAATTTAAAATTTTTATTTAAAATAAAAATTTAAATAAAATGCATTTACAATAATTTTAAAATGCAATTTAATTGCTGAATTGATATCTTCATTAATAATTATGTAGCTATTTTAAAAATTAAATTTCTATACTTTTACTGTCTTCTTTTGTTTTAAATGACAGTGTTGTCTATACATTACCTAATTGCTAAATGGATAGGTAACACCTATTTCTACATGAAAAAATTTTATGGCACTTGAATTGCTTTTTGATTGAATTGTTTTCCTTGTTATTAAAACTATCAAGTTTTTAAAGTACATCTTTTAGTATATAGTTTTTAGTATATATTTTATAATATATATATAACATCCATATGTTGATTTCAAAACTATTAATTATCTAAATTTGATGTCAACTGTCAGTTCATTGCTCCCATACAATGTTAGATTTTAATGTGTTTCTTATCAGAGTTCCTCTGGTAGCAAAATAGAGGATATAATAGGCTGTAGTTGAGAAAAATATGGCTGCATAAGGAATAGAACAAATCAGACTGATGATTCTAAACACTTTAGAAGTCAAAGAAAGTATAAATTCCTTTTTTGTTAAAGTCTTATGGTCTGGGCAAATTTTTATGCTGTAACCTCTACATGTGTTACTCCAGAAAGTAATGCCATAAAATTGAGAATGTACCTCTTGTAGCATTTTGAAACAGAACAAAAAAGTAATATGAAGAGATGAGAAGGAAACTATTCTGAAAGGTTTTGCAAGAGTTCCTAATAGGCAACAATATGTTGTTCTGTGAAATTCATATTCATAAGGAAAAATGCATTTTGTTCCCTAATAATTTAAGTTGCTCATTCATAATAGGAAACACTGTGATAATTACATTTGTGTGGGATATTCTCATCTTTGAATGCAGAAAACTTGTTATAATGAATACAAAATTGTTTTCTTTGTGTGCAATGCACATAGCTGTTTGTATCTTATCCCACTGAGAACCTGGAGGAAAGTGAGTCTCTGCCCTTTTCTGTGCAAGATATGAGAATTTCAAAGTTTCAAAGCTTAATGCAGCCAACTAAAAAGTTGTGTGTCAGCCCTGCCAGGCAGCTAAGCTTCACAGAGCAGTTTACTTGCTCCCACATCAGAGAGTTGGAAGAGATAGGTCGGAAGGGCAGAAGTGAGAAAACTTGTGGTTTGGGATAAAAACAGTTTAATAAATTACAAAACATTCTGTGGACAAGAAAAACAAACTAGGATTCCTTCACAGCTGCCTATCAGTAACCACATATTAAGCCACCTCCTCAAAATCAGAGCTATGTTACGCATAATGGTTATTTGGGAAGACAAATGTCATAACTGAGACATTAATTTCAAAGAATTAAGGGCTTTAGTTAAACTAGATATTGCTGAGGTAGACTTCCCTTTGCTGACTAGATATTGTTGAGGTAAACTTCCCTTTGCTAATAGAAGCCGGATTTAAGGAACTGATAAATCAGGAGGCCTGTCAACTTAATCAATAGACTCCAAGAATACAGTGTGATCATAAATCAGATAGTCTTGAGATAACAGGATCCAGGTGTCACCAACACTAAAAGGTTAAAAAGGCAAAGCGAGGAAGACGCATCTTACTTCATCATTTTGAGACCTCACCCCATAAGAAGGACCACTGACTCATTTCAAAGAACAAACTACGCTTGCTTAATTGCTTTTTGGCTAATTACCATACGAAGCAGGGAATGGGATGGACCAGAGTTATGAATATGCATTTGTGTTTTGGGTATTCAGCACTCTTGTACATAAAAAGACCCTGTGATCATCTGTGAATTGCGCGTGTGTATTTGGGAGCTATCCCGGACACTGCCTGGCGTCATAATAAGCATACACTTTCTAACTTCAAACTGTTAGAGAGTCCTTGTCCATCATAGTTGGATATCGGTATTAGATCAGTATCCATATTTTTTTAATAAATCATAGCTGTGAACTTACCCTCCCTACCCTTCTGCAACTTTTACCAATTGTCATGAGTTAAAACAGCATCACCCTGCTAGAGCCTTAACATTCTCTAAAAAATGCAGGAACCTATAAGAAAGCAGGTTTTAGACTGACATGCAGTTCTGACCATGTCCTGGTTTGGAATAAATTAGGGGAGAACCTCTAAAAGGAGTCCCCCAAAAACAAACCTCCACCACCCCTTCGCCCCCAGCCCCGGGTTCGGAAAGGAAAATACCTTGGAGGAAAAGTGGAAAAAAAATGGTTTATTGACAAATGAAAAAAAAAACCACTCCACAACACCGAGGAAAAGGGCAAGTTACTGTGAGTGGGAGGGCGCAGAGCTTCTTCCGTGGGCCCTGGAGATTCTCCGACTTCTCAGGTCTGGAGCCAGTCCAAAATCTTCGGGTGGGGGGGGGGGGGAGGGGAAACAAAAGGAAGGAAAGAAAAAAAAAAACCAAACAGAAGCGGCGAAAACCAGTGGCAAGAGCAGGTGGCAGACAGAGAGAAAAGCAGCGGCCAAGCAGCAGCAGCAGCAGCCAGCCAAGCGAGCAGCCGAGCCCGAGAGCGAGCAGCAAAGCAGCAGGCCCCGCCAAAGAAGGTGGGGGGCAGCTGTTAGACATAACAATGTAGTCCAAGATATGGGATAGGAAACAGCGTCAACCCAGAGCAGACCACTTGAAAACAGAAAGCGACTTTTGGTAATACCAAAAAAGCTGAAGCTGAGTTAAATACTTCCTTTTTCTCCCCCTGTCCAGCAACTAGGTGACATCGTAGGCCAGCTAAGGAGGGCCTGGCTTAGGCCCCACTGCCCCAGGGTGGCCGGGGCCCGGCCGGGACTGCAGGAGATCGCAGAGGCTGCAGTCCGGCAGGGTGTCCAGGACTCCAGGAGCTCACAGAGGCAGCAGTCCAGCAGGATGTCCAGGACTCGGGGAGCTCACAGAGGCTGCAGTCCGGCAGGGTGTCCAGGACTGCGGGAGCTCACACAGGCTGCAGTCCGGCAGGGTGTCCAGGACTGCGGGAGCTCACAGAGGCTGCAGTCCGGCAGGGTGTCCAGGACTGCGGGAGCTCACAGAGGCTGCAGTCCGGCAGGGTGTCCAGGACTGCGGGAGCTCACACAGGCTGCAGTCCGGCAGGGTGTCCAGGACTCCAGGAGCTCACAGAGGCTGCAGTCCAGCAGGGTGTCCAGGACTCCAGGAGCTCACAGAGGCTGCAGTCCAGCAGGGTGTCCAGGACTGCGGGAGCTCACAGAGGCTGCAGTCCGGCAGGGTGTCCAGGACTCCAGGAGCTCACAGAGGCAGCAGTCCGGCAGGGTGTCCAGGACTCGGGGAGCTCACAGAGGCAGCAGTCCGGCAGGGTGTCCAGGACTCGGGGAGCTCACAGAGGCTGCAGTCCGGCAGGGTGTCCAGGACTCGGGGAGCTCACAGAGGCTGCAGTCCGGCAGGGTGTCCAGTGATAAAAATTGGGCCAGGAGACCAGCTCCCTTTAAATGCCTTTATTAAAATTCAGCTTTTAAATGGGATGCTCGTGGGTCGCCTGCGCCGCCGCCGCTCCCTAGCTGATGAGTCACCACGGAGGAGGAGGTCGCTCCTGCTGCCGCTCGGGCAGCAGAGGCGGGGATCCAGCCTCACGGGAAACTCCCAAGGTCCTGCTTTTGGCTCGAAAAGTCCAGGGATGTCACTCTGGTCCAGTATCTTTCAAACTATGGCAAGATAGCGAGAATTAGTCACAGTTAGCCAAATACTTTCCCTACCGGATGGCATTGGTCCGGCGTCCAGGTGTTGCTTCGGCTCGTTGTTCTAGGACTTTGTCGATCCGAATCCCCCTTCCTCTTTAGTGAAGTATGCTGGGAGCCTGAGTGATTTCCATACAGGGCGGTGTTGGTGAGTGGACAGGCAGGCGAGGAGTTGTGAAGGCGAGGTTGAAACAATGTAACGAAGAGTCTGGAATGACGAGGCGAAGGCGAGGTTGAAACAATGTAACGAACAGGCCGGAATGACGAGGCGAAGTAAGCGCCTTCACAGACAGGCAGGAACAACAGGGGCTTGACTTAACTAGAGAACATGGAGGGTTTAGGGGATAGGGGTATGCTATTTAAATTACAAAACTATGGGTTTTACAAACCGGGAATATAAGGCGTTGGGGTAGAACTAGGATACAAATTTTCTTACATCTTTTCTAAATAACAGGTTTAACATTTTCTAATTTATCTAAAAAAACCACTAAACAGGATTTCTTGGACCTTTATTTCTCTCAGTCCCCCCTCTATTTCTTTGATCGGGCCTTTGCCCGCATCAATTAATTGGCTGTCTCTGGCTCTTGGGAGTATATTTTTCTTAGTTTTTGGTACTGATTATAAATCTTTTTGGCTTCACTCAGTTCTTCCGGTTGGGACACGAGTTTCATTATATTTGTGGGCTTAGAGTTGTTTATTTCAGGGAGTTGGAGACTAGCCTGGACCGTAGATGTTATAGTCCGAATGAGACAGGGAAGGATACAAGGGATCAGTAGAAGGCTGGCTAGTGCACTGATAATGATAAATACTATCTTTTTCCACCACGCCCCTTTTAGGGACCAAAAGTTGTCCCACCAGTCGGTGGAAATCAGGGGTTTCCACTCTTGGGTGCCCACATAAGCTACTTTTCTAATTTCCTTTGAGATGTTTTTAATCACCTCGCTCTTGTCATCAATTTCTAAGCAGCACTCTGATGAATTGAATTTACCACAGATGCCTCCCTCATTTGCCAATAAGTAATCGACAGCCAATCTGATCTGATATACCACGGCCCGCGTTTGTGCCAATTGGTTACTTATGTGGTCCAGTGCCAGGGCTGTTTTATTTGAGATAACTTCTAATACGGCTTGCAGCCGAATTATCCTGTTTAACATGTAGACGGGAGTTCTGTATCCCCAGGATCCATCCCGCGCCCAGGTCGCTGGCCCATAAGTCTTTATAATTTGTTCGGGGGTCCAAATTTTGCCTTTCCAATTTTGGTTGCTGCCTAGATCTATGATGGCTCTTCTCTTCCGGGTGGTCCTCTTTAGGTTGTCATAAAGAGGTACACCAAGGTGGTTCCCTGATTCCCGAGGGAGTAGAAAGAAGGCAGGTTTAATCACACCGATGGTACAACTTCCTGCCCAGTCTCCCGGCAGATGTGTATATGCCATGTCCCCACATATCCAAAAAAGATGTTCAGGGGCCTTCCACGACTCATCCCCGATGTCAAAGGGGCGTTCCCAATACTTGGATATTCCCCTCATTCCCCAAAAAGGGTTTATACCTTTCTCTGCACACTCATGTAAATTATAGCCTTCATGGTAAATGCATCCTGTTGGTTTTTTCCCGATGGACCAATACCTATTAGGTTCTTGGGGAACCCATTTTTGGTATAATTCTTTCACAATCAAATACCTTTTGCATACCATTTCCCCAACAAATGTTTTGTATCTCTTCCCTGCTCTTTTAATGCATTCTTCTCCGATTATCTTGGATTTTAATTCCCATTGTTCCTTCCTCCTCTCTTGACTACCGGGAGGCTTTTGTTCCATCAATTTCCACCTCAGAATATCTAAGGGGGATAAACTCGTTCCTTCCCAGGGCCATACGTCAGACATTTGGGTACTGCCGCAAATCCAGCAGTTAGTTAGATTTAATTCATGACTGACTCTCTCCATAAGGTCAACAAAGAGGTTTTTACCAAGGACTTCATCTAAATCAGTTTTTTTCTTTACCTTCAAGGCTTTTTCTTTTACTAAATCGGCCACACCCTCCGGATTATTTAGGTTTTCGAAACAAAACCATTCTCTGATAGGGCATTCCCCTGTCAGACGTTGCCGAAAATTGTCTGTGCTCCTGGCAATCCAATACTTCTTCCCATCCTCCTGACAGGAGGATATTTCGGTTTTATCAAAACAGGTGTGCTTCACATGGGTGTGAACTTGTCATTTAGTTCCTCTCTGGAATATATGGGTTTCATTCCTTCTTGGGCTGGTGCCTTATTCATAGCAAAAACCTTTATCGGGTCTTTTATCTCTTGTGCAGCTGCCTTTGCCGCTTGGTCTACTAAATGGTTGCCTCTCTTTTCGATAGTATCTCCTTTCTGATGCCCTTTTATGTGCACTATTGCAATTTCCCGGGGCTTGAGAAGGGACTCCAGGATCTGCTTAATTAGTTCTTTATGTACTAGATCTTTTCCCTTAGAGTTTAAATATCCTCTCTCTTCCCAGATCTTTCCAAAGGTATGAACTATTCCGAAAGCATATTTGGAGTCGGTATAGATAGTACCTTGGCCTGACTCCAACCGGTCTAATCCCCTTTTAAGAGCGTATACTTCACAGCACTGAGCTGACCAATTTGGGGGTAACTTCCCTTTTTCTACCACTTCCAGGTTGTCTATTTTTGTTTTCTCAACTATGGCATATCCTGACATCCTCTTCCCATCAACTATTCGGGATGACCCATCCACAAACAGCACCCTTCCATACGGTAAGGGCCTGTCGTCCAAATCTTCCCTGACTTTGGTGTGTAAATTCATAATCTCCAAACAATCATACTCTAAATTTGGTACTGGTTCTCCGGAAAGGAATTGCGCTGGATTTAAACTTTTTGTGGTGGTAAGTTCCAAATTGGAACTATTGGTCAGAATGATTTCATATTTCAGGATTCTCGAGTCGGTTAGCCATTGTTGGGCTTTCTGGCTCAAAACCGCCCTGAGATCATGGGGAGTATGAGCAATGATTTTACCCTGTAAAGTTAGCTTTTGTGCCTCTTCGATTAACATAGCTGTAGCTGCTACAGCTTGGAGGCAAGCCGGCCATCCCCTGGCCACTGGATCTAGTAACTTAGATAAATATGCGACCGGCTTTCTGTGTCCCCCCCATTCCTGGGTTAGCACACCATACGCAATTCCTTCTTCTGAATTGACGAATAGATCAAATTCCTTTTTTAGATCTGGGAGACTCAAGACTGGCGCTGTAGACAATTTTGTCTTCAAATTCTCTAGTTGTTCCTCATCTTTGGTCGCCCATGTTATTGGCTCAGGTTGTACCAATTTCTCATATAGAAATTTTACGCTTTGGGAATATCCTTCAATCCATAATTTGCAATATCCAAATAGTCCTAATAATTTTCTTATGTCCCTCTTAGTGGTGGGAGCTTGGATGGCAAGGATCCCACTGATTCTGTCCGGGGTAAGTTTCTTATACCCTCTTCCAATAAGATGTCCAAGATAGGTCACTTGAGGTTCTACAAATTGCAACTTGTCCTTTGAGACTTTGAGACCTTTTTCCCCTAGGAAATTCAGGAGATTGATGCTAGTCCTTTTTACTCCATCCTGCCCTTCCCCAGATATTAACAAGTCATCCACATATTGCAGGATTTGTACCCTATCTTCTGGAATGAATTGCTTTAACAATTCTTCCAGGGCTTGTCCAAATAAATTTGGGCTCTCGGTGAAACCTTGGGGAAGGCGTGTCCATCTCAATTGTTGCTTTCTCTTATTTTCAGGATGTTCCCATTCAAAAGCAAACCAATCTCGGCTCTTCTCAGCAAGGGGACAGGCCCAAAAAGCGTCTTTCAGATCTATTACTGTGAACCATGCATGCTCTCTAGGGATTTTATTTAGCAAAGTATACGGGTTTTGGACTACTGGATATCTAGCAATGGTTCTTTTATTTACTTCTCTAAGGTCCTGTACCAATCTAAATTTGCCTTCCGCCTTTTTTATCGCCAGTACTGGGGTATTGTGAGGTGACATACAAGGCTCCAAGATCCCTTCTGCTAATAGATGAGAGATGACAGGTGCGAGCCCTTGTTTACCCTCTATAGAAATAGGGTATTGTTTGATCTTTATAGGAGGTGTTCCTTCCTGCATTTTTATTTCTATATGTGGGATATCCAGGTATCCATATTTTCCTTCTTCTGCCCATACCTCTGGCCTTATTTCATCTAGATCTTGGACTGTCAACCTCATCATTTGCACTACCATTTTTCCTTCCCTAGGAAGGATTCCTACTCCCAGCTGGACTTGTAGATCTCTCCCTAACAAATTACTATCTACCTTCGGTAGATATATAAGATCTACAATACACTCGGTCCCGGAGGTCCGAGGTCGGGTGGCGCCTTCCCGTCCTGGTGTCCTCTTCTGGGCGTGGCTACTCCCGGGCGAGTCCCCAGCTGATAAAAATTGGGCCAGGAGACCAGCTCCCTTTAAATGCCTTTATTAAAATTCAGCTTTTAAATGGGATGCTCGTGGGTCGCCTGCGCCGCCGCCGCTCCCTAGCTGATGAGTCACCACGGAGGAGGAGGTCGCTCCTGCTGCCGCTCGGGCAGCAGAGGCGGGGATCCAGCCTCACGGGAAACTCCCAAGGTCCTGCTTTTGGCTCGAAAAGTCCAGGGATGTCACTCTGGTCCAGTATCTTTCAAACTATGGCAAGATAGTGAGAATTAGTCACAGTTAGCCAAATACTTTCCCTACCGGATGGCATTGGTCCGGCGTCCAGGTGTTGCTTCGGCTCGTTGTTCTAGGACTTTGTCGATCCGAATCCCCCTTCCTCTTTAGTGAAGTATGCTGGGAGCCTGAGTGATTTCCATACAGGGCGGTGTTGGTGAGTGGACAGGCAGGCGAGGAGTTGTGAAGGCGAGGTTGAAACAATGTAACGAAGAGTCTGGAATGACGAGGCGAAGTAAGCGCCTTCACAGACAGGCAGGAACAACAGGGGCTTGACTTAACTAGAGAACATGGAGGGTTTAGGGGATAGGGGTATGCTATTTAAATTACAAAACTATGGGTTTTACAAACCGGGAATATAAGGCGTTGGGGTAGAACTAGGATACAAATTTTCTTACATCTTTTCTAAATAACAGGTTTAACATTTTCTAATTTATCTAAAACAACCACTAAACAGGATTTCTTGGACCTTTATTTCTCTCATCCAGGACTCGGGGAGCTCACAGAGGCTGCAGTCCGGCAGGGTGTCCAGGACTGCGGGAGCTCACAGAGGCTGCAGTCCAGCAGGGTGTCCAGGACTCCGGGAGCTCACAGAGGCTGCAGTCCGGCAGGGTGTCCAGGACTGCGGGAGCTCACAGAGGCTGCAGTCCGGCAGGGTGTCCAGGACTGCGGGAGCTCACAGAGGCTGCAGTCCGGCAGGGTGTCCAGGACTCCGGGAGCTCACAGAGGCTGCAGTCCGGCAGGCCCGGCCGTGTCTGGGGCTGTGGCAGGGATCGGGGCTGGTCGTGGCAGGACCGTGCCCTGGCCCCCTTGGCTGCTGGCACCCCTGGCCTGAGGGGAGGATGGGATTCCCCCTGCCACCCTTTGCTGGGCCTTACAGCAGCTGCAAGCAGCTCACAACCATCAAATCAAAAAGTAGGAAAAAAAATATCCACCAGTCTTCCCCCCTCCACCTCCAGTATGGTTTTGAGACTTTTGCAACTGCCCTGGCAAAAATCATATGACAGCCACAAACCTGTTCAAGCTTTAACTCTTTCCTGACACAAATTAAAACTTTAACCCTTCTCAAAAATGAGAGAAAAAAACAAATTAGAGACATATAAAAGCACAGTATGGAAATCCCAAGGTCAGTAAAAGAAGAGTGACTTTTTAAATTATAAAGATAACAAAATGCCTTAGTTCTAAACGAAATATCTCTTATAGATTTTAGTAACAAAATAACCTTTTAAATCGTAAACAGTGTAAATTAAGGAGATAACTTGTAGATTTGAGCAAAAGTATCTGTAATGAACTGAGAAAATATTTTTCTGCACCCATGAAAAGTTGAGCAGAAAAAAAAAAAGCGCTCTGCCAGTAAAGCAGTAAGGAAACCATCTCTGTTCTGTAAGTTAAAAAAAATCCTTTGCTTTTTGAAACGACTCATTTTTTAAAAGTACCACCCCAATCTGTAAATCTACAGACCATTATAGTCATAAAAAAACCTCTGTAATATGAAAAGTTCCACAACTGCAAAAGTTCCCCAGGTGGGCTGCTTTTGTGTGAGTTAAAAGCCACAAGCAAACTGTTTCTCTTATAAAAAGTTACCAAACAACAGAAGTAACTTCTCTCTCTCAAAAACTAAATAAAAACCTGTTTTATAAGTAGTTTATAAGTAGTGCTGACCTGAAGTTCTGAATTTTGCCTCTTTACATTGTTTGTAAAAAATATGCAGTTTGTAGTAAAAGAGTTAGTTTTAAAAATTAATTTGTGGTTTTTTTTTTTTCTCTTCTCATTTTCTTCTCTTAGTTTATGTTAAAAATTCTATTTGTTTTTAATTCTAAGTTACGCCTGCTTCTACCTTTTTCTCCCAAAATCCTATCTCCCAGCCGGCAAACAAATTCAGGAAATGTAAAACCATCACACAAATAGTGCCATAACTCAAATAACCAAACCTAAACCATAACACCAATGTACAGAAAATTTATTCTTCCAAGTTTTCATCTTCTCCAATTATTTTGGAGAAGAGCTGTATTATTCTGCTTTATAACAGTGCCTTAGGAAGAGTGGATTTTTCCTGTCCATATGGAAAACAAGAAAAAAAAATTCGTTTTGACATACTTTTCTACAGGTGTGTGTGAAGTAGTAAACTTCTGGTAGTGAATGCCAACTACTTTAAAGATATTAATATTCAGCCTTTCAAGTTTTTGCTAGTTTATGCATCTTGTTTCTCATCTGCCCTACATTTGGAAGTTTTAGTGTTTGCAGAACTTTCTTTTTGTGTTTGCAACTTTTGTAACTTTAGAGAACATCTTACAGTGCTGGTGTTTCTCCCTGATACACTAAGGCAGTGTGCATAGACTCCACAACTAATAACATTCACCAATAGCTGACATGTTCACTGTCCTGTACAGTAGACTTATTTCATTTCAGGTAAGATTCTTATTTTAGTTAGCATCTATTTTCCTGGTTTGAACTCTTAATGCTGAACTGAACAAGATAGCACTAGTCCATATGTGGTATCTGAAAGACACTGGAGTACTTGACACTGTATTGGATATACCTGACACAGGTTTGGTATTAGAGGGGCTACAGAGGTGGTTTCTGTAAAAAGATGACAGAAGCTTCTCCCATGTTGGGCAAAGCTTGTTTCTATTGACTCCAAGACAGACCCATTGCTGTCCAAAGCTGAAGAAACCAATGGTGTTGGTATTGCCTCTGTGATAACATATTTCAGAAAGGGTAAAAAACCCCTGTGACATCTGTGAGAGAGGAGTAAAAATGTATGACACAGCACTCAGTCGTGCCGATGCAAATGTCAGTGAAGAAGGGAGGGGCATGGGGAGGGGGAAGGTGCTCCAGATGCCGGAGCAGAGATTGCCCTGCAGCACATGTGGAACTGAGGAGGAGCAGATACCCACCCTGAAGACCATGAAGGACAACACACAACAGGCATATATTCCATGTGACCCCATGAAGACCCGATCATGGAGAGATAAGGCTTCTGGTAGGAGCTATTGGACATGGAAAGCAGGCCATAAACAGATTTTTGTGAGGACCCCAGCTGGAGCTGTCTGAAGAACTGTACCATGTGAAAAGGACACACACTGGAGCAGTTCTTGAAGATCTGTAGGCCATGGGAAGAACACACTTTGGAGGTTTGTGAGTATCTGTATTCAATGGGAAATACCGTTTTGGGGTTTTGTTTGTTTGTTTGTTTGTTTGTGGAGTTTTTGTTTTGTTTTGGTTTGGGTTTTGTTTGTTTGTTACTTTCTTACTTACAAGTAAATGTTAATTAATTAAATTAGTTTACCCAAACTGAGATTGTGTCACTTGTGGTAGTATTTGGAAATAATCTCTCTGTCCTTGTTTCTATCCACAAGCATTTTGGGTTTCTTTTTCCCCTTTGTCTTTTTGGTGGAGCGGGACTGAGCGCAACTTGGTGAGCAACTGGCAGCCAGCCAAGGTCAGCCCACCACGAGCACGTATGTAGGCCAAAAGTGAAGCATCCAGCATATAATTTTAAAGCAGCTCTTTAATTAGTCAGATATAGTGGGCTCAACAAACAGGGCTACCAAAGACAAGCTAAGCCCTTGATGGCTTGGTAGAAAGGGAACAAAGTGGAGGTGGTACCTGAGGCTCCAGGGGACTGATAGAGATGCAGACTGTGGCAGTCCTGTGTCACAATAGACAGTCTTTTTTTTCCTGCAGCAACTGCCCTGGTCTCAGGCTGTGGGATGTGCCTACTGCTTCTCCCAGTGAGGTTGTGTTACAGCATACAGAAGGATTGACATCTTATGGTTGCACTAAACAAGTGGAGGATTCACTCTCCTAAAATAGGCATTATTATAGAATGTTGTGAAAAAAATCTCTTTACTTCTTGATGTGCACTTTTTAAGCAGATATAGGGTTATGATGTTTTATGGGGAAAAAGTTTCAGAGAAGACATTTGTACCAGCTCAGCTTGACTCATGTACCAGCACCAAATGGAAATAGCAAATGATAGCAGCAAGAGATAACATTCTGCGGGGATCAGCCTTTGTCTCCCAAACAGATTTTCTGTATTGTGAAGTTTATGGCCTGTCAGGAACTCAGTCTGGGACAATGAAGAGAAATTGCTGAGGTTCATCTGAATTCCATCTTATGTCTTATTGCTCATCTACATTGGCATCAGTGATACTCTCAAGGGAGTTTATAGGCTGTAAAGCATGCAATATGGCAGCTCAAGGAATGTTTCAATTCCATCAAAGGGAAGGGCTTACATATGTGCTGATGGATCCAGTGAGGCAGTGCCTGGTTGATTACCTGATATTTCAAGCCACACTTTGGCTTTTCTAACTATAACTCCTCTCTGAAGAATTAGGATTACTGGGGAGAGAGAGGATATACTTGATGGGTGGAGAAATGCTGCATTTGCTAACAGGCTTCTTAGCCTATTGAGAAGGACTTTAAAATAGGGTCACTAGAGAATTATGATGCATACGCTTGATCCATAGCCATACTTCGGATTGGGTTGAATAACAAGGAAAAGAACTCTACCCTGGAAGAAATCTGTGAGCTGTAGAGATCCTAGCTCATATACAAGAAAGTAAAGATGCCTCAGAAAAAGATTTTGAAAGTTGGTTTCAAAGTCCAAAAATGCAAGATAACTAAAGTGCAGAATAAGATCCAAAAGCTAAAATAAAAACATCTATCTGTCTATACTACTGTCTAAAGCAAACTCCTTCATTCTCTAAATATTACCATCAGGATGAAGCCCTCCTGATGGTATTATTCATTAATTTGAGCTCTTCCTGAATTGCATCTGTACTGCACACAAGGTTTGTCCTTGAGCAGGGATGAAGTTATGAGATTTTTCCTAGCACAAGGCAGAGAGATCCTTTGGTTGTGACAGATCCTTGGTGAGTGACGGATGCCATGCTGAATTAATGAAACATTGCTAATCCATGTAGCTACTCAATATTATTGCAAACTTTGTATAGATAATTCCATTCATCATAAACTATGAGTTTGAGACTAAGACTGGACCATGCTGCATCTATGCTCTATAAATTTAGAAGGCAGAGTCTCAACCTTGTGACTCAATGGAAGGATCTCTGTGCAAATCTTTCTAACTCAAACCTAACTAGATTTTCCTTTGTATCATTCTTTGATGCAGTAAATAAGGTGAAGCTTGCTACCAAACCTATGGAATTTGGTAACTGCTGTTAAGCTGTCTTAAATTTCATCAAATTTATTGAACCATACTATTTTCCCCTCAATAAAACCTGTTGTTCCTTCTCTCTTTAGAGTGGGATGCAATCCTCATGACTGCTGGACAAAGACTGATGAGAGGAGCCAGCATAGATTTACCAAGGCCAAATTATACCTGGCAGACTTGATTGCTTTCTGTAGTAACTGACCCTGTGAAAAACAGTGGAAGCTGTTTATCCTGACTGATCAAGTGTTTCACACACATTCTTGTAGCCAAATTGGAAAGATGTACTACAACATGGAAAAGTGGCAGGAGGGCTGGCCTGACTGGACTGCAGCCAGCTGTGTAAAATCCACCAGGATATTATTAACAGTGGTGCTCCTCAGAGATGAAGACCAGGACCTGTACTATTCAATACCTTCATTAACAGTATTTATAGTGTGTAAGGATGCACCTTTAGAAAGTGCTGTTGAGAACAAAATCTGTTAGAACAGTCACAAAGTGCCTGGAAAGGTTTCTCAAAGGGGCTGAAAAAAGCTGTATGAAGTCCAGCAAAGTCAAATACATGAATAATCTCATGCAGCTGGGGACTTAATGGTTGAGAACTGTCTATGCAGAAAAGGAGCTGGGCTTCCTGTGGACAACAGGGTGAATATGAGTTATCAAGGAGAGCTTTCACCTTGGAAGTCCATTGCATAATAGACTATATTAACGATAGTAGAGACAGCAGGTAAGCCGCCTTTGACAATTCTAAAAGTAAATGCTGAGTCCTACATCAAGTTTTTATTTCCCAGTAGAAAACACAGATGAAAGAAAAAACAACAAAACACGCTTAGTAGAGGGCTGCAAAGATGATTAGAGGCTTGAAATATGTGATATACAGAAAAAAAATGAAAAAATTGTCTTACCCTTTTACAAAAAATTGAAGGATGTTACTGTGGTTTTCAGCAACAGGATGAGAACAGAAGAAATGAAATGTAAGTAAGACAAGTTGCAGAAAAAGAGATTTTGATTAGATATTAGGAAAATATACTTACAATGGATGTGTTTAAACACTAGAACAGGCCACCCAGAGAGCCTGTGTGACCCATATTCTTGCAGATATTCAAAATGGGAATGAATTTAACCCCAAGTAGTTCTAACTTGGAAATGGGATTTACTTTTAAAATGGTTCTTCTTTTGAGGGGCTTAAATTAATCCCTTCCAACTCATGAGTTTGGTTTGTTGTTGTTTGTTTGTTTTTATGGGATTTTTGTTTGTTTGGTTTGGGTTTTGGTTTTGGTTTGTTGGGTTTTTTTTTAATTCTGTGATTTTAAATGGCTCCCATATCTCAACAACTTTGCTTCTTCAACGTTTCACTACATTTGAGCTAACTGGTATGTCTCATGGCAACATAATTTTATTTGATGAATTCTGTAAGTAGAACTGTTGCTAAAAATGCCTTAAGGATTTTTGTAATGTGTCGTAAACCATTTTTGCACAAAAGTTAATTTGGTATAAAAAATATTGGGGCTTACGTGATATCAGTAACCAATGATAGAGGACAAGCTTTTGTTCCATTGCATAAATACCAAAATGTGTAACATTTTTTAAAAACACAAGTTTGTTTACATAAAAAGCCTCCATGTTTCTTGAAATTGTACTGTGTAGATAGTAATAATGGGTAGGAATGAATCAGTTTATTAACAGGCAGACACATATAGAGCAGATGATTTTTAAACTTAATATCAGAGTATGACTTAAGAAAAACTCTTTTATAATTTTGTTGTGGTTTTGAAAACAAACCAAGTAAGAGGTTCTAAGTCAGAAATAAAATTTAATGAGAAGAAAAGGAAAATAAAATAGAATAAAATAAAATGAAATAAATACAAAAAGAAAAACCACTGACAGAGTCAGAATACAACCTGATCAGGGTGATGGAAACAGTCCAGACGAGGTGGTCTTCCTGAAACAGAAATCTTGTAGAAAGGTCTGGTCGCTCCGGTCCTCTGGGAATCCAGTGGGTGAGGGCTGCTTCTACTGTCCCAAATCCCAGCTTATATCCAGGTGAGAATGCTTGGCTCTTCCCCATGGGCGGAGCATCTCACAATGGGGTGATGAGTCATGGAAGAGGACCTTGATGGCCCATTAAAGAGAGAGATAACTCCCAGAGGGAGTTATCTCTGAGTCATGCAAAAGGCATTGATGGGCTGTTAACTAAAAATGGTGATAGAATACATCTTAAACTACAACTCAGGACAATCCACCCCTTATTCTATTACCATCTACAACATGCTTAAATCAATACATTTTTACAGATGAATGCATATATACATACAGAACGAAACCTTACACACTGCTCTCACTTAAAATTAAGTCTTCCTGTGGTACACAACGGGTTTCTCCATCTTTCTGCATTACTCACTAAGTGTAGCTAGGTCCTTGAGTAAAGACAATTTCATGGATGGGTCTGCCTTTGCCTGAAGTGGGATTAATCCAAACATTCTTTCTTAAAATGCCCTTCATATGTACCACAGGTACTTTGTTTCTATCTACTGTGTGTAAGGGTTCAGACTGGGCAGGACCACCTCGATTGATAGACTTTCGGGTGTTAACTATTCATGTGGCTTTGGCTAAGTTTAGTTCTCAATTTTTGAAGGTTCCCTCACCAAGTGCCTTCAGGGCAGTTTTTAATAGTCTGTTGCACCGTTCAACTTTCCCGGCAGCAGGTGCACGATAAGGAATGTGGTATATCCATTCAATATCATGTTTTCTAGCCTAGGTGTTTATAAGGTTGTTCTTGAAATGGGTTCCATTGTCTGACTCAATTTTCTCAGGTGTGCCGTGTCTCCACAGGATTTGTTTTTCAAGGCTCAGGATGGTGTTCCGGGCAGTGGCATGAGGCACAGGGTGGGTTTTCAGTTATTCAGTGGTGACTTCTACCGTGGTCAGCACATACTGCTTTCCTTGGCGTGTTTGAGGAAGGGTGATATAGTCAATTTGCCACGCTTCCCCATACCTGTACTTCAGCTATCGTCCACTAAATCACAGAGGCTTCATTTGCTTGGCCTGTTTGATTGCAGTGCAGGTCTCACAGCTGTGGATGACCTGTGAGATGCTGTTTATAGTGAGGTTCACCCTTCGGTCACGGGCCCATCGATATGTTGCATCTCTTCCCTGATGACCAGAGGCATCATGGGCCCAACGAGCTAGGAATAATTTTTCTTTGTGCTGCCAATCTAGATTCACTTGTGATACTTTCACTTTGGCAGCTTTGTCTACCTGCTTGTTGTTGTGATGCTCCTCATTAGCCCGGCTTTTGGGTATATGCGCATCCACATGTCGAACCTTCACGGTCAGCCTCTCTACTCGGGCAGCGATGTCTTGCCAAATGTCAGCGGCCCAGATGGGTTTTCCTCTGTGCTGCCAATTGGCCTTTTTCCAGCGATTCAGCCATCGCCACAGAGCATTAGCTACCATCCATGAGTCAGTGTAGAGATAGAGCCTCGGCTACTTTTTTCGTTCAGCAATTTCTAAAGCTAGCTGGACAGCTTTAAGCTTTGCAACTTGACTTGATCTACTTTGTCCCTCGGTAGTTTGTGCAACTTGTCGTGTGGGGCTTCATGCTGCAGCTTTCTATTTCCGGTTAGCTCCTACAATTCGGCAGGAGCCATCAGTGAACAGAGCATATCGTCTTTCAGTCTCCGGTAGCTTATTATATGGTGGGGCTTCCTCAGCGCGTGTTACTTGCTTTTCTCCTTCTTTTTCTTCTGACAATAATCCAAAAGTTTCACCTTCCGGCCAGTTCGTTATAACTTCCAGAATCCGAGGGCGATTTGGGTTTCCAATGCGGGCGCGCTGTGTAATGAGGGCAATTCATTTGCTCCATGTGGTATCGGTGGCATGATGTGTGGAAGGAACTTTTCCCTTAAACATCCACTCTAGCACTGGTAGTCGGGGTGCCAAAAGCGGCTGTGTTTCAGTGCCAATCACTTCTGAGGCGGCTTGAACTCCTTCATAGGCAGCCAAGATCTCCTTCTCTGTGGGAGTGTAGTTGGCCTCGGAGCCTCTGTAACTTTGGCTTCAGAATCCTAATGGTCGGCCTCGAGTCTCCCCAGGCACTTTCTGCCAAAGGCTCTAAGACAAACCATTGTTTCCAGCTGCGGAGTAAAGCACATTCTTCACATCTGGTCCTGTCTTGACTGGGCTCAGGGCTACTGCATGAGCAATCTCTTGGTTGATCTGAACAAAAGTTTGTTGCTGTTCAGGGCCCTAGTGGAAATCGTTCTTCTTGCGGGTCACCAAGTAGAGAGGGCTCACGATCTGACTGTACTCAGGAATGTGCATCCTCCAAAAGCCTATGGCACTTAGGAAAGCTTGTGTTTCCTTTTTGTTGGTAGGTGCGGACATGGCTGTGATCTTGTTGATTATCTCTGTGGGGATTTGGCGACGACTATCTTGCCATTTGACCTCCAAGAACTGGATTTCTTGAGCTGGTCCTTTAACCTTGCTTCTTTTAATGGCAAAACCAGCTTTCAGCAGAATTTGGATAATTTCTTCTCCTTTCTTGAAGACCTCCTCTGGTGTATTCCCCCATATGATGATGTCATCAATGTACTGCAGATGCTCTGGAGCCTCACCCTTTTCCAGTGCAGATTGGATCAGTCCATGGCAGATGGTGGGGCTGTGTTTCCACCCCTGGGGCAGTCGGTTCCAGGTGTACTGCACGCCCCTCCAGGTGAAGGCAAACTGAGGTTTGCACTCCGCTGCCAAAGGAATGGAGAAGAAGGCATTGGCGATATCAATGGTTGCATACCACTTTGCTGCTTTGGACTCCAGCTCGTACTGAAGCTCTAACATGTCTGGCACAGCAGCGCTCAGTGGTGGCGTGACTTCATTCAGACTACGGTAATCCACCGTCAGTCTTCATTCTCCACTGGACTTACGCACCGGCCAAATCGGGCTGTTGAAAGGTGAACGGGCCTTACTGACCACCCCTTGGCTTTCCAGTTTACGGATCATCTCATGTATGGGAATCACAGAGTCTCTGTCAGTGCGGTATTGCCAACGGTGTACTGTTGCTGTGGCAATTGGTACTTGTTGTTCTTCAACTTTCAACAGTCCCACAGCAGAGGGGTCATCTGAGAGACCAGACTAAGTATTCAGCTGTCTGATGTCTTCTTTCATTACTGCAGCTATCCCAAAAGCCCAACGATATCCTTTTGGATCTTTGAAATATCTATTCCTGAGATAGTCTATGCCGAGGATGCATGGGGCCTCTGGGCCAGTTGCGATAGGGTGTTTCTGCCACTCGTTCCCAGTTAAACTCACTTCGGCCTCTAATACAGTCAGTTCCTGGGACCCTCCTGTTACTCCTGTAATAGAAATGGATTCTGTTCCTACATACCTTGATGGCATCATGGTACATTGGGCCCCAGTGTCAACCAATGCCGTATATTTTTGTGGGTCAGATGTGCCAGGCCATCGGATCCACACAGTCCAGTAGATCCGATTGTCCCTTTCCTCTTCCTGGCTAGAGACAGGGCCCCCCTATTCCTGGTTATTGCATACGTTGTTCTCTTCCTGTAAATGTGTTGCTGAGGTCCCTTCAAGAGGATTAGTCATATCATCATTTCTGTAACGTCCGGAGTTTTGTGCACGAGAGACCGGAGCAACACTGATTCTAGATGAGCTTTTTGTGGTAGGCATTTCTCTTTTCAGTTCACGTACCTGGGCTGCTAAGGAGGAGGTGGGTTTTCCATCCCACTTCTTCATATCTTCTCCATGCTCCCGAAGAAAAGACCAAAGGTTACCTCAGGGTGTGTATCCTCTCTCCCTGGCTGGGGGACACCTGCTCCTAATCGCAGAGACTTTCGTCGGCTCTGGTGAGATATCGTAAATTTCTTCCTTAAGTTCTTTTTTTAGTTTCTGATGGCCTTCTTCAATTAAGTTCCTGACTTGCTCAGCCAGTCTTGTTTCCACAGATGAGACATGGGCACGAACTGGGGAGGTGACAGTGTCCTCGTAAATCCTTAGTTTGTTAGTCAGGACACCCACCTTGTCCTCACCTTCTCTCCATTGCAGTGTTGCCAGGTGACGTGAGTACATCTCTGGTCCAAGCCGTGCGAATCTCAACCACATCCGTGATGTGCACTGGATATCATCTGGGCTCTTAGGAAATTTCTCATCTTCTGCAAAAATGATCTTCAGCACAGCCAATTCCCTTAGGCATCGGATACCTTGTTCTATTGTGTTCCATTTTTTTTGGTGCACTAGGAGGTCTTCTTTACAAAGGTATCTGTCTTTCACACTTGTTAGCAGTCGCTGCCAGAGGCTGAGAGTTTCTTGGGTTTTTCCAATTCCCTGGTCAATGTCCACATCCTGGGACAGTGATCCCAGTTGCCTGGCCTCAGTTCCATCCAGAATGGTGTCATTGGCTGCAGCATCCCAGATGCGGAGCAGCCAGGTGAGGATGGACTCGTTGGTCTGGCAGGTGAATTCCCTTCGCAGGTCCCGCAGCTCACCCAGAGATAGAAACCAGGTGATGATCTCTGTCTCTGTCTCTTCAGCTGAGTACGAAGGTCCTGCTCCATCCTCGTCAGTCGCTATGCGGACTGATTTGCTCCTTGATTTCTTCTTCTGAGTGGTGGCAACTGCTACTGGTTTAGGCTGTTCCAGTTCAGTGACGGTTTGTGTGGAGATGCTGACAGCACTTTTGGCTCCTTTCTCCTCTGTGACAGTCTGTGTAGTCGTCGATGCTATTGCTTTGCTTCCTTTTATCTCTTTTACTTCTTTAAGAACATGCTCCAACACACCATGTAGTGTTTTGATTCTAAGCATGGTGCTTAGAAAACAAAGATAACAGAGAAAACAAAGCAGGACGAACAAGAACATCATGCTGTCCTTGGCATCCAGAGGGTACTCAATATTTTCAAAAACTGCTGTGTCATTCTTGAAAAGCTGGAAAAAATCATTCTTTACTCCTCCCCACAGGGGCTGTGTGAGATTGTTGAGGCTCCAGACGTAGCATCCTAGACTAGAACAAGAATACAAAACTGGGTATATATTATGAATAATGTTCATTGCCTCAGATTTTATCAAGCGATGGACATAATAGACCAGTAAAGCAATTTTAGTACCATATCCTGGTCTACGCAGGAGTATTAAGGCCGGCAGATAGTGCCCCACATTCGGAAAAATATAGAGAGGGAGGTATAGACACATGTAAGCATGTTGGGCATCATAACAGACAGGTGTCTTCTTCAATAAAATTGTAATTTCTGACTTTTCTTATTGCCTCTACCGCATATTTTTGGGCGCCAAAAATATGTTGTGGTTTTGAAAACAAACCAAGTAAGAGGTTCTAAGTCAGAAATAAAATTTAATGAGAAGAAAAGGAAAATAAAATAGAATAAAATAAAATGAAATAAATACAAAAAGAAAAACCACTGACAGAGTCAGAATACAACCTGATCAGGGTGATGGAAACAGTCCAGACGAGGTGGTCTTCCTGAAACAGAAATCTTGTAGAAAGGTCTGGTCGCTCCGGTCCTCTGGGAATCCAGTGGGTGAGGGCTGCTTCTACTGTCCCAAATCCCAGCTTATATCCAGGTGAGAATGCTTGGCTCTTCCCCATGGGCGGAGCATCTCACAATGGGGTGATGAGTCATGGAAGAGGACCTTGATGGCCCATTAAAGAGAGAGATAACTCCCAGAGGGAGTTATCTCTGAGTCATGCAAAAGGCATTGATGGGCTGTTAACTAAAGATGGTGATAGAATACATCCTAAACTACAACCCAGGACAAATTTCTTTTCCCATGCTGCCCATGCTGCTAAGAAGAAGAGAATACATCAAGATAATTTCAAGAAAGGCAGAAAAAATAATTGTGTTTTGATCTGAGAACCTCTATAACAGAGTCACAAGGAGAACGTTTTACCGATATAAGTTTCATAACATCTGTGTTCAAAGTTAAAACAAAATTATTAACATCTACACAAATAATTTTAAATGCTGGTACTTAATTATAATCTTAAATCAAATATTAATTCAATCTATATTTCATTACAAGTATCAAATGCTGTTTTTTTAACTTAAAGATTGAGTATTCAAGAAACTGCGTAAGAGACTAAGGAGTTGTTTCTCTTCACTTCATGACATTTCCAATGGGCAAATCTCTGTCTAAAGATGGCAAGGGGTTTTTTTCATCATTGGAGGTCAAATACTCATTATTAAATGCATGGTTCATGGGGTACCAGACTTACCATGCAACTCTAATTATCGGAATAAAATACAATTTTTTTGGCCTTGAGCTGCAGATGAGCAATAGAAACAAATAGAGGTTTTCCTAATTTACATTCTGGGGGGTATTTCTTTTATTATTCTCTGGGTTTCATAAAGATCCTCCAGAAATTCACATTCTGTTTACTCACAAATTTTCACTATTAACTATTAACTATAATGTCTTATACACATATATACACTGTAGAAAAAATTAGAAAATTCTAGTTAAAATAAAATGGCCTTGGTACATTCTCGTGTATGTACCACTTTTTCTATTTTCAATTTTTGTTTTACATTTTGTCTACAAAATACATATGTGCATTTTAAGCAATTTGGAAATAATGTGAAAATACTGATTTTACTGTTTGTTTATCATACTTTAGAGTTTGGTTTTTTTATATTAAAATCAAGAAGACATTTAATAATTTTGCAGAAATGGTCTTTAATCGTATATTCCAGTCTGAATATGATCAAGAAGTTGTTTTGTCTTGTGTCAAGTGCCTCTTGAAAGAATCAGTCCCACTAGGTTATGTGAAAGTAGCTAATCATGTAATAAGAACATTTACAAGGTAAAGTAGAGGCCTGTGAGACGAATATATGCCAGATGAGCATTAACTCTACTTACTGTACTGATAACACACAAGTCAGTGTCCGTGAGTGATTATTTCAGAGAAAAAGAAAATGCTTTGATTAATTTTTCAGTGGTGAAAATAGTTTACAGATCCCAAATGAAACAGATCTCATGTGTGTCTAAGTTATTCTTTGGTTTAAACACACCAAGAATTTCCTTATGCCAAAGTCTTCTGCTAAATGGGTCATTTTTAAGTCTAATCTAAAATTGTCATCTTCATATTGTTGCCTACAGGTAAAAATCTGTGTCCCTTCTCTGTCCTGTAGGATTAGATTTGGTTCTGTTGGTGCCACTGAACCCTTAAATATTTTCTGCAGCTGACATATATCACTTAAAAATATGATGTGCTCTGACATATTTCCTCCAAAATCCTTTTAACATGCTGGTCATACAGCAGCAATGATATATTTCTTTGTGCTCAGACATTTCATTGCTTCAGGATGAATAAATAGATTTTTTTTTTCTTTAAGAATATCTGTTTTTTGGAGAATAGGCATGTATCCAAACCCTTGGAAAAATGAGATTAAACACTGCTGGACATCTCCTAAAGTAATTGTAATCTAGAAGCTTTCTCATCTTTCTCATTCTGAGAAAGCACTAAGTTTGCTATTAGAGGATTACTTCAGGTTGCAGTCTAAGTTTAAGTAAAAAGTCTTTCCTGAAGAGCTTCATCTATTAGCTCTTGTCTATAAGTGAAAGGGATTTTTCAATACTGCACACATAAGTACCCCTTCCATTTCTTTGGAGTGTTTCTCATAAAGATATTGATTTGTCCACAGAACTGTGAGGAAATGTCTAAAAAACATTATTTGGAAAAGATTACCTAAATCAATTGAGAGATACGATTTATTTATATTGATGGAAAAGTGATATATGTCTGAGTGTTCTGAGACTCTCTCTGATGCCTGGACAAGGTTGGACTATAACCCCACAGCTAACAAAGAGCACGTTGACTATGAGGTCATTCCTTTGGAAGCCTGAGAACTCACAGCACAAGTTACATTAAATGGAACTGCTGTGACAGAAAATCCCTTAAAATTTACAGAGGACTGAGAAAGAGAGTTTCTTACTGATGAATGTGTAGTCATGTCTCCTGATGGTTTCTGCAGAAGGCTTGTGCAGGACAGAGACCATGAAATATATTAGCGTTACCTAATGTTTCATGCAATACTTAATGTGGTTTTATTAATGCACACAAAGGTAGAGACACAGTCAACCAACTGCCTGAACAGGAAAAAAATAATTGGCCTTTAATTCCCCAAGGCATTTGGATAGGTTGATTAGAACATTTTTCATATATATCTTACAACTTGAAAAATATGGTAGTTTGCAAGGTATGTCATGGCTTCCAAATGTTCAGATGCAGTTTTCACTCTCTCTCTCCTCAAATGGACAAACCAATAAAAATACATCAAAATTCTTGTGGAATGAGATAAGGACAGGGCAAGATCACTTAGCAATTAGCATAGCCAAAAGAGACTCAATTTGGGAAAATTAAGTTAATTTATTACCAAGCAAATTAGAGTAGGATGACAAGTAAAAGAAAATCTAAAATCCAAATTGCCCCCAATTCTTAACCCTATCTCAAGCTTAACTGTACTCACAATTCTCCCCCCTCATCAGCAGTGCATGGGGATAGGGAATGGGAGTTATTGTCACTTCATTACATGCTGTCTCTTTTGCTCCTTCCTCATCACACAGAGGATTCCTCACATGCCTTCTCAACTCCAACATGGGATCCCTTGCATGGGAGACAGTTCTCCATGAACTTCTGCAACTTCCTTCCCACAGGATGCAGTTCTTCACACTTCTCCAGCATGGACCCCTTTCCACAAGATTTTTCAGGAACAGGCTGCTTCAGCATGGGTCCCCCACAGGATCACCAGTCCTGCCAACAAACCTGCTCCAGCATGGCTCCTCTCCCCATGAGTTCACTGGTCCTGTCATGAGCTTGTTCCAGTGCAGGCCCAGGAGGTCATAACATCCTTTGGCCATCCACCAGTGTGTGGGGTCCTCCAGGGGCTGCAGGAGTGTCTCTTCTCTGCCATAGACCTCCATGGGCTGCAAAGGCACAGCTGTCTCACCATGGTCTTCAATGTAGACTGCAGAGGAACCTCTGCTCTGGTCACTGGAGCACCTTCTTCCCCTCCTTCCTCACTGACCTTGGTGTCTGCAGAGCTGGTTCTCTCAGACATCCTCACTATACTCTTCTCTGCTGTAATTGCTGGTGTGCAATAAACTTTTTTCCCTGGACTAAATCAGTTATCACATGCATGGATGCCAGCTGGCATTGCCTTGGTCAGACACAGAAGAAGCTTTCAGCATTTTCTCAGAGAAAACACCCCTATTGCACACCCACTACCAAAATCTTGCCATGCAAACCTATTGCATGCCAGATAGCTTTAAGTACAGGGCACAGATAAGGCCAGATAGCTTTAAGTACAGGGCACAAATCTGAAATCACAATTCTGAATTTATGAAAATTCATAAATATGGTCTATGACTCTGTTTTGCTTGAATTCAGTTCTGTATTCACCATGGTAATTGATGCAGGGACAGATTTTAGGAATGCTGTCTCTTGGCTTAGCCTAGCATTTTAAAAGTTTTAAACTTCTCTTTCAAACATGAAACAAATAACCAGTTCCAGCCATTAACCTAACACTGCCAAGTCCTCCACTATACCATGTTTCTAGGTGCCACATCTACACATCTTTAAAGTACTTCAGGGATGGTGGCACAACCACTTCTTTGGGTACCCTGTTCCAAAGCTTGACATGCCCTACTGTGAAGAAATTCTTCCTAATATCTAATCTAAACTTCCCCTGGCAAAACTTTAGGCCATTTCCTTCAGTCCTATTTGTTAACTGGGAGAAGGGATCATCACCCACCTGGCTACAACCTTTAAGGAAGCTATGGAGAGTGATATCATAGAACCATAGAACAGTCCGTATTGGAAAGGACATTAAACATCATCTATGTCCCTGCCATGACAGGGATACCTTTCACTAAACCAGATTGCTCAGAATTCTATCCAGCCTCAACTTAAACATTTTCAGGGTTGAGGTATCCTGTGGGGTCTCCCCTGAGACTCCTTTTCTCCAGGCTAAACAACGCCAGTTTATTCGGACACTCCTCATAATACTTAAGCTTCAGACCCTTCCGTGCCTTTTTTGCCCTTCCTTGGACACACTCCAGCCCCTCTATATCCTTCTTGTAGAGAGGGATTCAAAGCTGAACACAAGATTTAAGGTCCAGCCTTACCAGTGCCCAGAGGGACAATTGCTTCCCTAGTCCTACTGGCCACACTTTTCTTGATACAGGCTAGAATGCCATTGACACACTTAGCTACCTGGGCACATTGATTGCTCATGTTCAGCTGCTGTTGACCAACTTCCCCAGGTCCTTTATCACCAGGCAGTTTTCCAGACACTCATTCCCTAGCCTGCAGTACTGCACAGAATTGTTGAGACCCAAGTGCAGGACTTGGCACTTTGCCATGTTGAGCCTCATACAATTTGCCTTGGCCCACAGATTCAGCCTCCACATCCTTCTGTAGAGCTTGCTACTGTTGGACAGATGAACACTTCTGCCCAACTTGGTGTTATTCAAACGTAAAAAGTCTGAGTGGATAGCTAAAAATTCCATAAGTTGATGAATATTTATATGTATTCATAAGGATTGACATCTGCTATGCTGTGCATATTTATGATCTGGTTCTATGTTAGAAATCTTGAGGGAGGTCAGCCAGAATAAGCCCTTACTACTTAGCAGTGCAGCTTTTAATGTTTCTGAATTTGGAAGGCATTTGCTTGGCAGGTTAAATGAATTGCCACTGCAGGCCTACTATCAACGATATAGAATTCATGAAAAATAATGGAAGCACATAAAATACAAAAGAACAGCAATTTCAAAACTTTCCTATGAATTTTCATAAAATCATAGAATCTTTGAAGCTGGGAGAGACTTCTAGAAATCCAACTTCCCTGCTTGAACAAGATGAGTTCAGGTCTTTGTCCAGTCAGGTTTTCAATAACAATAAAAAGATGGTAAGTCCACAACTTCTTCGGGCAGCCTGTTTCAGGATTTGACCATCCACACAGTACAAATTTGAGCCTTGCCTCTAAATAAAATTTCTTCTGTTTCAACCTGTTTCAATTGCCCCTTGTCCTGTCACAGGGCACTGATGAGAAGATTCTGGTTCATAATTCTTCATTCCCCCTCATCATCTCTTTATATATACTGATTAAATCCCCCTGAGCCTTTTCCAGGGTAAGCAGTCCCAGCTCAGCCTTTCCTTGAATGTAAGTTACTCCAGTCCCTTTGTCATCTTCCTGTTCCTTCACTAGAATTGCTTGAGCACGTCTTGCTTATACTGGGGAGCTCAGCACAGGACACAGCACTCCAGATATGTCTCACTCGTGCTGAGTAGAGAGGAGGAATCATCTGCCTTGGCCTCTAGTAACTTTTACTGTGGCCCAGGAGGCTGCTGACCTTTGTATCAAAGGCATATTGCTGGTCTGGCTCATGTTCAGGCCTATTCTTAACAAGCTCTTGTCCTGCTTGTTGACACTTAGTCTGTACTGTGCAGGTGCAGGACTTTTCACTTCCTTTATTGAATTTCCTGAGGTTCCTGTTAGCCCATTTCTCCACTCTGTTGAGGCCCCGCTGAAAAACAGGCCAATTGTCTGGTGCATCAGCCATCAAACTTACAGATTTTTATCCCCAACTATCAAACTCCCAGATTTTATAATCAGTAATTTTTTTAAGGGTCATTAAGGAAGAAATTAAGTAGTAGTGGTCCAAGAATCAGCCCTTGGGGCACACCACTAGTGACTGGTCTCCAGATAGGTTTCATTCTGCTAGTTAGATTCCTGTAAGCATGCATTTCAGACAGTTTATAATCTATTTCACATATTTTAATTATATGTTTATTTATCAGATTATTATTCATAGTTTTAATTGGTAAAATGCTGTGAAACCCTTCAAAGCCTTGGAAAATTCAAAATAAGCTATATCCTCCACTTCACCCTTTCTCTGAGCCATTCCTTTGAAGAAGGTTGTGAGGCTGGTCAGGCATGTCTTCTGCTTTGTAAATCTATGCTTAATGCTATCAGTAACTTTCTTGTCCTCACCAGGCTTGAATGTGATTTCTAGGATTATTAGCTGCATTACTTAATGGATTAAGAAATTAAGATGTTACTGACCAGACCTTTCTTCTTGTCCTTCTTGAAGACAACAATGGCATGTGCTTTCTTTCAGACCTTTGGAGCTTCCCATAATCTCTGTGATATTTAAAGAATAACTAAGACCACAAAATATCAACCAGCTTCCCTAAGACTTGTGAGTGCATCCCATGAGGCCTCATGGATCTGTGTATTTTCAGGTCCAGGTTGGTGTCCCTGTCATTGGCAGGCAGTTGGAACTAAATTATCTTTAAGGCTCCTTCCAACCCAAACCATTGTATGTTTTTATGATTCAATTAATTTAAATGTTTCCTAACATAATACGCCCCTGATTGACTGTCAGGTAAAGTCTCTCCAGAGACATAGACTCCCTCCATTTTCTAAATGGGTTGTCTTCTTCAGCAGACTCCTCTCCCCTAAAGTGCCCTGGCTGCCTCCTTCATGTGGCACGTGCTTAGGCTCCCAGCATGTATACATCCCCTATAGCAATTGAAATCTGTATAATATTGAGGCATAAATAAAAATTAAATTAGTTCCTCACAATGCCTATATGGAAAAGCAGCAGGGAAGAATAAATTCAGGGCTAGAAAAGTCTCTTAAGAGCATCTTGAATCTGAGACTGGACAAGCAACAAACTTCTTTAGATAACAGTCATGTCAACAGGTGGAGGGTTCTACCCCTTGCATCAGGGAGTTTCCAATTGCTGTCACTCATCACTTACTCTGGGTGCTGCTGTGGGGCTCAGGCTCAGCTGTCTTGGGTGCCAGGTTGAATTCAGCTCCCAGTCTATCACGCATTAACAAATCCAATCCTATTACAGACTTTCTAGTTGTGCTGGATTTGGCTGTGATAGAGTTCAGTACCTCACATGGGGCTGTGTTTTGGATTTGTGCTGAAAACACTTTTGATAATTCAGGGACGTTCTTGCTCTTGCTGAGCAGTGCAAGGATTTTTTCTGCTTTTGACTCAGCACTCAGTGAGGTGGATGTAGGTGCAGGAGAAGTTGAGAAGGGGCACAGCAGGGACAGCTGACCCCAGCTGACCCAAGGGATATTCCCTGCCTTACATCATTATGCTCAGCATAAAAAGCTGCGAGAAGGAGAATAAAACTCTGTGTGTGTGGGGGGGCTGCTTTTGGAGTGGTGGACTTTGTCTTCCCTAGTCACCATTACATGTGACAAAGCCATGATAGCCATGCACATGCTTTGTTTGCATGTTTAGCTTTTGCTTACCTACTACAGTGTCTTCTGAATGAACAATTCTTACACTTTTGTGCTTCTTATTCTATCCCCATTCCACTTGAAGGAAACAAGTTTTTGTGTGGGGCTGAGCTGTGATTCAGTTAGGATCACGACAAATGCAAAGAAAGACTTTTAGTTACAGTCCAAATGTGCAACAACGGGAATTACCGTGTAGACAGGAGAGATAATGTAATTACATGATGGGAAAGTTGTCAGCATTATTTCATATTGCTGATTTAAACAGGTATCACTGTTTATGTAAATACTACATACTACTTTAGAATGCTAAAAATGTCAAATTATATTAAGTATGGATAGAAAATCATTAATCCATGCACTTATTACTATTCCATACTAATGTTCAGTGGATAACCACACATCATCTTAAAATGATTGCAGTCCTTAACTGTATTTTGATAATATTAAGGAACCACAGTTGTGAATAATAAAATTATCGCTGTGCTAGGCAGTGTACAATTGCAGAATGAAAAAATCATAATCACTGTTACAAGGACTTCTGTATAAGCAAAGTTATTTTAAAATATGTTTTTATATTTGTTTATTTTAAATTATAAATAAAATATTTATATTTAAAATATGTTTATATTTCCAGCTAGTCACTGCCATCTACATCTAATCCTGGAAATTAGAGAATGTTAGAAATTATTTTTATGATCACTGGAGCTCATGTGAATTACTGTGGTTCATTCCCAGGTATCTTGGGTTTACAGCAAATATAAAAATCAAACTTTGGTTTTACTAAATATGATTGCTCTGGTTTAAATACTATGTAAATGGAAATATAGTGGTATCATAAAATTTCTTTGTATTCATTTTGTCAAGATTTCAATGTGTTTTCAGTACAGAAAACTTGGTTAAATATATGGAAAATTATTTTGTAAAGAGTACATCTTTAAAATGAGAATGAATATTTCTAGTATTTTTCACTAAAAATAAATGTAGTAATAACAAATCAATACTTATATGCATTATTTGTAAAGGGGAATTTTATAATAATTTATCAGTTGCATCTATTTTCCTAACACAGTAAAACTTTATTATAAACTCATTTTTGGGGGGGAGATATTTTGTATCCTCAAAGGATAGAGCCAAAAGTCAAGTCACCTATTCAGTTCTTCTACAATACATGAGGAAATACATAGGAATAAATTTTGATTTGTTCACCTGTCAGTTTTCAGGAGAAAAAAAAAAAAAAAACAAAACAAACTGAGGAAGACCTTTAGCTTTTGAATACTTTGTCTCCTGCATTTCACCATTTTTAAGGTTTTAAGTACTTCTAAATGAGTTTAATTTTAATTTCCAAAATCCAGGATGCTTGTGACTCCCCAAAACTTTTCCTTTTATTTTTGTTTGCTTGCTTGTCTATTTCTATTTCTCTTTATAACTTCTGTACTGCTTTAGGTTCTTCAATCTTTGAATTCCCACCTTTTAATTGTAACTATATGCAAGACCTCCCCTATCTTTTGTTGTACCAAGATGAAGATAGTGAATATGAGAAAAGAGGAAAGAGGATCTAGTGAAAAGAGATAATGATTATTTTCTGAAAAAATAGTAAACAAGTGGGGGAAAATGTCACGGTAATGTTTTTAAATCAAAGGGGATTTGGTTTTTGGGATTTTCAGTATATAGAAATATGAAGCTGCTATAGATGGAAACTAATTTTTGAGGGGTCTGAGATCATATCAGAAAAAAAGCTATTAATTTCAAAAATCCAGTGAATAAATAAAATCAACCATTGTGTCATATACAGCCTAAAGAGGGGTACTGCACTATCAATGAGAAGGAAATCTGTTAGCAATTAACGTGAAGTAAATTAATTATTGGAAATGTCAAATTTAATGCAAATGATATATCATTAAGAATTATGTGGTTTCTAATTCAAAAAGTTGTGATGTTGCATCAATGATAATTTCAGTATACAGCAGAGTGGCTATTTGGCGGGATTATAGTGAAACATATGGGAATTTTAAACCTCCTAATTTTGGACTGCAGGTTATGAATAAAGTTAAATTAATTTGTTTTGTTGATGTTTGCATTCAAATGAAACAAGGCAATACTATTCTTCATGTCTTCTTCCTTGTCTCCCAACAGCCTTTGGACAAGTGTTTGTCTTCAACACACCAGAAGATTTTTTTTCTTAAATTTTTGTTTCTTCTTTTATTTAAAATTTAGGTGGTTATTTTGAAAGAAGAAAGGAGTATGATGAAAAAGGTAGAGCATCATGGAATCACAGAAGGTTTCCTGGGACCAAATGTCCACAATTCCTTTAATACAATTTGAAACTCTTGCTAGATGGACTTCTTTAGAGATACATGTCCATAATTGAATTGTTCAACACCTTTCACTTGTTTACAATCCTATTAATAAGAAGCTAATTTAAAGAGTCAGGCTAATGGATAGAAAATTCATCTTACCATGTTTTTTTTTTTCCCTAGGTAAAACCTGATTTGATAATACTCCATCTGAAAGATTTTCATGTATTGTCAAACTCCAGGAGTTGTCATTAGGCAATTTGCTTTTGATGTCTTTCAATTCCCAAGAAAAGGATATAGTAGAAGGGAAGCAACGATGGCAACAAAACTAATATTCACTACTAAAGTTTCCTTCTATTTAGTGCAGAGAAACAAAACATGAAGACAAAATGTCACATAAAGAAAGATATCTGGTGTCTGGTCATAAGGTTTAGTGTTTATGAAGTAAGACTACTGTATTTTCTGGCTGCTTTATCTTAGCAGCTGAAAGGTGACCATAGTAAGACTTACTTAACAAGATACCCTTGGAATAACATGCAATTCAGTCTCAAATGCTGGCTGGGAAACTCTATACATTCTTAAACTTGACAATTTATTCTTTGTTTTTCTGTCAGTCAACAAGGGAATTGTATATTTCAAACATTAAAATCAGCATTGCTGAAATATACCAACAACAGAGATCAGTGTGAGGTGTAGCCAAGACAGAGATTCATGAGACATATAAATGAATTATGCAGGATCTAATTGATATTAGATTGCCTTGAAAATAAACATCAGTTTACAGATGCACTAAACAAGTACTTTACCAAACAATAGCAATGCTGGAGTTATGACATTGCCAGCAATGAGCATTATGACTTTGTGAAGTCATAACCAAAGTGAGCAATGTGAATTCCAAAGGAGTAAAGAAAAGATGGACATCTGTCTCCTGTATTCAGTAGACATCCCAGTAACAAAAATTGCTCGAAATCAAAAGAATGAAACACCAGACAATCCAAATAGGCAGTGCATCCTACCAACATTCCTATCAAAACTGAATAATATGGTAAAAAGTGTCATGAGGATACACTTCAGTTTCAACTTCTGCAGCTCCTAGGCTTGATTATTTTAGCTTCAATGGCTAATAACAACCAAGAATGCCAATTACCAATCCTAAATATATTATATCAACCCCAAACTGTATACTCACAGTTAAGTATTAGAGGTCAGGTATTCTGTACACATAGTGTTAAAGATCAATATTTTGCAAGAATTGACCATTCAAACAAAAGATTTGAAGTTTGAAGAAGATAAAGTTGTGTTTTAAAGAGGCTTGATTTGTCAGTATTCTAAACACTCCCATTACTGTTATCTCTAATTTCATAATTGCTGTTAAGTATATACATATATTCAGTTGCAACAGAGGAGTGAACAGATGAAAGGATAAACTGCTAGAAGAACTTCAGTGAAACTGAAGAGGCACTTTTTATTAGCTTTTAACTGAGATGAAGGTGAAAGGTCTTCATCTCAATTTTTAGCAATTCATGGAGAATAAGACATGTGAAATCATGTGTTTTCACAATCTTGCTATAATTCTTGCAGCCACCATGAAAATTAAGTCAGAGTGTCTGCTCAATTTAAAAAGGCAAATTGAAACTTCCCAGTATGCTCAGATGTACAATAGTAAGTACGCCATTATTCTAGCTTTATCACCAGAGTATTTATTAATGTTGAATATTTGCAGAGGCATGTTGATAAAATGACACTGAGGAGATGTAAGGATGTGAGGGCAATCAAATTTGTAAGATTTAGAAGAAATTTGTTCCTATATTAGTATTCTATAATTTAAAGGACTTCTGTTTTTAATCTGCCAAGTATTTGTGAGCTTTAAAACTTTTGTATGCAAATAATTATGTATAATAAAAATGCAGCATATATATTATTCAAAAATACAGAATAATATAAATGTATAATTAAATATATGTACAATTAATGGATGAAATACTAGTACACGAGAAATAATGTTTAAAGAATCATAAACCATTAAGTTTGTAAATGACCTCCTAGACTGAGTCCAACTGCTAGCCCAGCTCTGCTGTGTTACTGCTTAGACACATCCCCAAGTGCCTCATCCACATGCCTCTTGAACTTTTCCAGAGATGATGATTCCACCACTTCCATGGGTAGGCTATTGCAATACCTGAAGCATCTTAGCTCTTCACTGAAGTATTTTTTTATAATTTAGAAAGAAACATAGAAAAAATTACATATACAGTACTGTGGGCTAACTTCAGTGAGCAGCTTAGCCTGGCACAGCCACTTGCTCAAAAACACTGAAATAAGACAATAATTCTGAGAGTCCTTCTCTTCTTCCTTCTCTCCCCCAGCCTTTGCCAAGTACATATGGTATGGAATATTCATTTGGTCAGTTGGGATCAGCTGTACCAGCTGCATTCTCTCCCAAATACTTTTTCACTTTTAGTCCTCTTGCTCATGGGGCAGAAAGAGAAACAGAACAGACCTTGATGCTCCAGCAATAGCTAAAACTTTGGTGTGTGTCTGTGTCTGTTTTGGTCACCAATCCAAAACATAACACCCTGTGTGCTGCAATGAAGAAAATTCCAACTTCATCAACTAGTACATGGTGGTGAGTAGCTGAGTGCAGAATTATTATTCATTAAATCCTGCAATACAAGAGCAATAAAGGCATTTTTTATGCTAATTCGGGCTCAGTTAAAGAATGAAAGATAAAAGTTCTTTGTAAGCAAATGGAAACTTCTGTAATTTGTTCGTGCAGAAGGTTGTGAACAGAGATGGTATCAGTACATTTTGAAGATTTATTAAATTTTGGGATATACGTCCATAAATAGATGCCAAAAAGAACCAAGAGCAATATATTATTAATAATAACATCTCCATGGAAGAGAATAAGTGAATTGACTATGTGAAGTAGCCAGAATAGAGAAATTTCCTACATGTCTACATTTTAAAACTATTTCCTATATATTAAAAATATTTTAAGCTTCCGAAACTTATTGTTTAATGCTTAGTTTAATTGGTCAATGAATCATGTTTCTTACTAGGCAATATAAAATAGTATATTTTTTTTAATATTTTCATTATAATATTTGTGTCATGACAAGTGAGAAGAATCAGTTGTGTTGGTTTTGTACCCTTTTTGCATGTGTATATTTTCTTTTGCATACAGCTAATGTGCTTCTTGGCATTTTTTTATTATTGTCTTCATTAACCAATCTAAGATAGCTAATAAGAAACAAAAATATGGTAACTCAGTTATTGAAATGTTTGTTTCTCAAGTTTTATATCATTGTGAACATTATCAATAGTTGATTTGAGAGCAAATATTCCAGCAACCAGACTTTTTCATTTAATATGCAAAGCTTTGAAAACCAGATTTTTGTTTGAAATGATCCTATGAAGCAGACAAAAAAATGATATTTTAGATGCCTTATGCAATCATATCTTCAACAAAGACCCTTGTACCTTAAGCAAACACACATACTAAAAATAAAATCTCCAAACAAAATACAAATATGCTTTCATAAACTAGACAGTGGTATATTTTCAGATAGCATAGCTATGCTTCCATTCCCTCATTTACCTTAGGAAATTATTATGCTTCCCTTCATCCTCATATTATCTTTTAACAATTAATATAACTAATCACATAACAATTGACAGGACTGTCTTTGACTGGAAAATAAATTACTTCCTCCAGCTTTTCACATTCCTTCATTAAAGGAGTGCATTTCTATCTGAACTATGAATATAGAGTGGAAGTCAGCTGTTTGCCATTGTTCCCTTATATATAAACATGATGGTTCAAAAACTATTGCCTGTGAGGGAAATAAATTGGTTGGTATTTGTAATGAAACTAGTTCCTTTGTTCTGTCTGCTCAGAGCTTGTTAAGTATACACTGAGGTCCTGGATTCCCTGAAGAGAAAACCAGACAAATTCTTGACTGTCCCTGTTTGTCTTATTTTCTCCTTCTTGGAAATTAGGTAAGCTTATTCCCCATTTTGTTCTGCCAAATACTTGAGTCAGGGAAAAACAAACATCTTTTTTAAGCAGACAATGAAAATAGTTCTCTCTTAATGGATTCTATAACTAACCTGTAGATTTGATCAGAAGCAAAATGAAAGAACTCTTCATTTTTGTTTCTTTCTTAACAAAGCTTTTACAAATAATGAAAGCTTTAGATCTCACACTTTTTTTTTTATGACAAAATATGTGAGAAATTTAGGTTTGTCAGTTAAATTGTAGTCTTCCCAGGAGATTAATACTTTTGAAATAGATTGCTTTGTCTCCTTATCCATGCAATGAGATCTTTGTTTAAGAGAGGTTATTTTCCTCCTCTGTAGTGATACCCAATTTCCAGTTCCACAGTGACAAAATACATTGAACATCATTGAAACAGCAGGGAAATATTAAGGAAAAAAAACTTAGTGTATTAATCTCTATTCAGTTTGTGGGATTTGAAGGGAATATTACAGAGGGCTTTAAAACCACTTGACCCTTTCTCTTTAGCACCAGTATATATACAGTATATATACTCTTGTCTCAAAAGCCATAGCCAAGGATTGCCTCTCCCTTATTCTCTGCACAACTTAGCTCAAAAGTGTGACTGTCCATTGCCAAGGTTTGCTTAAAGGTTTGTAATTCTTCAAAAGTTAAAAAAAAAATATTTCATAAAGTTTTTATGTAAAATATTACTGTTAGTCACAGAGTGCTTTAGAATGAAACTCTGAATATTACCCTATCCCTTATTTAGAGTGGAAAAGTGTTTTTATTTACTACATAAAAGTGCTGGAAATTAAACATAAAATCTGTTCCCTCCAGTATTTCCTGTAAAATAACCATAAACTGTTTATGTCATGTAGCTGGATGTATATGCTGTCCTAACGTAACTGTGTCAGAACTTTCTCAGGGGCATAGTAGATGATCAATACCTGGTATTATTTGTAGAATAAGAAGTTTTTAAATTAAAGGAGAAGATTAGATTTGATGATCAGCACATCAAAGAAGAAAAGCTATGAAGAAATATTTCTTTGTTCCTATTTGTCCAGACTATAAAACCAACTGGAAGATGTTTGTCATAAAGAGCATCATATTTTAGCAATATTATAAAAAGTTTGATATTTCAAATGAAGTTTTACAGACATTAAACTTTAATAAACATAGTTCCTAAACATAAATACTTTATATTTCGTAGACAAAGACAAGAAAATGTAAACATTTCTCCTATTTGCTTTCTCAAATGTCAAAAATGTAAACCTTTCAAAATGTCATAAATAAAACTTTTCTTCTCATATGGTCATATATGCATATATAGTTTTATAAATAGGAATCACGTGTCATATAACTTTTACCTCATGTGTCTTCATATTTTAAACACAGCAGTGTATCTTTTAGAATTCTAATAACAAGAAAAACAACAACAAAACATACAAAAACCCAAGCATCACAAACCCCTTTCAGATTCTTCCTCAGGTTTATTTTTTTTTTAACTCAGATGTTGTGAAGTGGAAATCTTTTGAAGTTTACCTTTCTTCTTTCTTACTTATAGATTTCTTTTTCTCCACACTTGTTTCAAAGAGAAAGTGAAATAAACAAAGAAAAATATGGAGACTTTGGGAGTTGTCTGAAAATTCAGACACTTGAGTTCAAAGACTGGAATGGAATTGTTCAAGTTCAAGAATGGAATCTTACCTTTATAAATTGATGTTTCTTTATAATTCTGTCAATGTTTATTTTTGTTTTCTCAATTTAAGGGAAAATCTAATTGCTGCAGTTGCTTCCTTTTTTTTTTTAATTCATTTGGTAAGTAAAGAAAGTGGTTAATGAGAATGCAAAAGAACAGGTAGTTCTTTCCCTTCTTTTCTACTATGAAGTTTCAGAGATTTCTGCAATTCCTGAGAGTAGCAAGTATTGCATCTGATTTTGAAAGACATCTGAAAAGAAGGTTTATGTTATGGCATTGCAACTTCTAAGTCATGCTTAAGAATCTGTGACTACATAAAAAATGTTTGGATGTTGATTAAAGGTGGAACTTTAGTTAATATTATGGAAATGTGGGGAAAAATCACTCTTAGATTTAGCCTTCAAACGCACAAATAAGCTTGATGGTCCATAATGGAGACATGAACAAATAGAAGAGAGTCCAGCAAGGATAATTAAGGGGTTGTAGCATCTCTCAAATAAGGAGGGCTGGTACATTATTGGGGCAGTTCAGCTTCAAGTACAGAAGGCTCAGGGGCTCAGGGGTGTACTTAGAAGTGTTTATAAATATCTGAAGAGAGTGTGCAAAGAAGACATACCCAGGTTTTGGTGACAGAAAACAAGATAATGGGAGATCCTCTGAACATAAGTAAACATTTTACTGTGAGACTAAAAATATATGGGCACAGATTGCTTAAAGGAGTTGTGATGTTTCCTCCTTGGAGGATGAAAAGCAAAAATTATTCTGGGATGGTCCTGTGTGACTGGCTCTTGATGGCCATGCTTTAGCAAGGACTTGGACAAGATCACTTCCATAGGTCACTTCCAATGTCAGCCTTTGTATGAGCCTCTGATTGCAAGCTTAGGCAATGCAGATAATATAATGGTTTGATCCCAGCGATCAACTCAGATCCACAGCCATTCCTTCACTCCTGTTAGTGGGATAGGGAAGAGAATTGGGAGAGAAAAAGTGAATTGAGATAGTTTAATAAGTGAAGCAAAATCTGTGCACACAAGCAAAATAAAACAAGGAATTCATAAGCACAACACCATATGGTATGAATATCACCAGTACTGGCCTCCTAGCTGTGCATCCCCAGCCTCCTCATTGAGGCAGGATGAGGCAGAAAAGATTTTGACACTTTGCAAGCACTGCTCAGAAATAATAAAACATTTTGTTGTTATGTTTCGTTGTTAAAGCCTGTTTCCATCACAAATACAGAACACAGTCCAATGCAAGGTACTAGGAAGAAAATTTACTCTATCCAAGCCAAACCCAAACATAGACAATTAGGCTTCCCGGCTCTTAGAAAATTCTTAATTGTTAATATCAAAGATGCTACCCATAACATAAATTTCCTTTATGCACAGCACACAGTGTATTTAATGTATGCTACTATAGGGTTAGGTATGTTTCAGGGGCTTTTTACATGTATTTTATAGACTAAATGTGAAAAGGACAATAGCAAAAGTAATTAAGAAAATATTGAAAGTTCTCTATGAAATGTAATTTTTTCTCCTCACTTTGAACAATAGTTTACATCAGAAGTTCTATTGAAATCAAAACCCAGAGAGGAACAGCGAAGCAATTAGGTCTAAAAGGAGTCACTAATGAAGACAGGCTTCACCTATTCTGACGTTATTGGTAAAAACTTAATGAAAACTCTATAAATTTCTAAGGCTAATGATTTTTAATTTAATTTTCTATTTATCTGGTCTGGAATAAAAGAAACTTCTGTCTAGGCACAGGAGTGTTTAGGGGAAAAAAAAAAAAAGAATAACAAGTAACAGCTACCTGGAGTAAAGTAAAACTCAAAACTGCTGCAAAAACTGCAGCAAAACATCTTTTTTTCTCAGTAGATTTGCTTGGATTTAAAATCTTTCCAAGGTCTTACAAAATGATGCAGGAGAATCCTTTCTACTAGAAATAACAAGACAAATATATGATTCCTCTGACTTAGAGAAAGCGTCTGATGAATTTATCAAATTGTGTCTTTGTTTCATAAAGCCACACAATTTCATGAAATAACATATAGCTTAAAGATATTAGCATGTTCTTTTCTTTGAAGTGAACAAAACTGGGACATATCAAAGAGAAACAGCAAATGGTAGAAGAGACAATTGTTTCTGTGAGAATAAGTTCAAGTACGAAGTGAGGAAAGACTCCATTTTAAGCTCCTCAAATGCTTGGTCCAAATAAACAGAAGAGGCAAAATGAGGGAAAATAAATATGCTAATTACTTGTGTTATGTGGAAATGAAGAATATAGTTTCAGAAAACTTTTTCAGATTTTGATCCCATTAAGTATTCACATGGCAACAGATCAATATAGGAGGAAGAAAGATCTGTATTTTGCTTAAATAGATGAGAAACTGTTATGATTAAAAATTGGTCTGGTTTTGCTTCCAGTTTTTGCTCTGACCAGAAACTCCATCTTGGACTTGGACAAAAGTCCATGATAAAATTCAATTAACTGGTGATAAAACAAATATTTTCAACAGTGAAGTATATTGTTGAAAAGTTCCCTATAGATTTTTTGGTTACTCATCGAAACCATTAGCAATTTGCTCTCAGGAATGTAAATTATAACCCGAAGTTTTGCTGAGCTGACCTTAAACAACTCACCTAAAATTATGGAGGAAATACACCATGTATTCAAGGATTAAGACAATGTCTTCTGGCTCAGAGGGTGTTTTTTAGTTTGTACAGAATGGGATAAACTGCACTGAACTGCACTTCATAGTGTCACTGAAAAAATGACAGGAACGGTTAAACCATTTCCTACAAGAGTCACAGAGATTGCAACAGTGCAGATTTAATCTAAATTGTTTTATTTCAGTGCAGACACATCCTTTGTCCCTTGCAACATCAAAAGTCACCAACTTAAGGGTGACTACAAATAATGGAATTTTCTTTGATTTTAAGAAATCTTGATTGAATTCTAAAAATTTTCCAAGTTGACATGCTTAAATGACTAAGTTAGGAAAATATTTGTTTTTAATTGTGTAATAACAACATAATGGAATTCTGAAAGTTTACTGAAAAAATATTTCTGCAAAATATGATGTCAACAAGGGAAAGGGGAGAGGAGGCAGAAAACAATAAACAATAGAATTTCCATCTAAAAATTTGCTTCAGTTTAAATAATCTACACCACATACATAAACTAAAAAAATCAGCCTGGGAATAAAAAAGAGTATTATCTGCCAAAATGAAAATATGCCAATTTGTTTTTCATTCCTCAGCATGAATTGTCATAAATTAGACCCCATGCAGTGACTAAAGGGAAAAAGTGACCAAGGATTACTAATTGCTGAACTGATGAATACACATACAGAAAAAACAAATTGTCTCTAAATAAATATTTTGATGAATATTAATGGTATTTCAAAGAAGAATTCAGAGGAAAGAAAAAAACCAAAAGAAGGAAAGAAATATCCAGCTGACTGCCTGAAGCATTTAGATTTTGATTAATGATAAAAAGTAAAGGAAATAAATTTCATATCCAAGTCAATTGTTTCAATATTAAGTTTTGACTACAGCAGGAAAACATTAGACATTCTAGGATTTGAAAGCAAAAGGCATTCAACATCTTTATGAATCATATCTTTACTATTAGTAGGGATTTTCTATCTTAAACTGAGTCAGAAAAAACTAATCTGATCATTTGTTATTTATTTATATACAATATTTTGAAATTGAATCATCAAGCACTAAGTACTAAAGACTACTCGCAAAAAAAACCTACTTTAAAAACTAACCTAAGAGGGATTTTGGTCCCACTGTCAGCTGATTGAGCTCAGTGACCTCAGCTCTGGCTCGTTATCTAATCCTGGGGGATGCTTGTGGTAGCAGAACCCAGGTTATTCACAGGCAGCTGCCTAGAAAACATCTTGGCCTGTGTGCCAGAGAGCTTCCTTCTGGAAGAAACCTGGTCTTGCATGGTATCTCCTGTCCATTGCACTGGAGGTCAGGATACCACTGGATAATACCAGAAGAATATTTGCACAGATTCATCTTATCTTCCTTTGAACTCATGTAATGTTCACAGTTCAGCATGGGCTTGTGGCAAAACTCTGCAGAAAAAATACAGGAAACCACAATAGAAAAACAATACTTGCTTGAATTTTTTAATCAATCTTTACGTTAAACACATTTACCTTTTATATATGTCCTTTTATGTCCTTTCCCACACAAATTGCCGTGAAATAGCCCCTTACTGGCATTCCATCCCCTATATCATCCTCTGATTATCAGTCTTCGCTTCTCTTTTAATTTCTTTGAGTTTGAGGGGTTTTTTAGTTAGTTAATTTGTTTGTATGTGGGGTTTTTATGCTGCATTTCATACATATATATATGTGCATTTCATACATAATATATATGTTGCATTTCATACATATATAAAATGTATATATGTATGTATATGTATTAAATGTGTATCTGTATAAAATGACATGTTCTTTAGTTTCCTCCTCACATTTTTCCCAGCCATTGTGTAAAAATAGTCAATCTGTACACTTTTAAAAGCCACCTCAAAAATATAAGTGAGGAAAATTGTTAGGAGCTGAAGTCCTTCATTTCAGAGAGTATTTCAATCGTCAGTATGAATACCCATAATTACAAAGCAAGGCTTCAGAATACAGGGGAGGGGAGAATGTGAACACAGTAGATGCTTTTTCCAGTTTTTGAAAGGTTTTGGAATTTAAAGGATATCTGAGGATTTTTGTTGCTAAGGAAACTGCATCTTTTAGCTCTAGTTTCAGACCTGTTTCTTCTGATTTTATTACTATTACATATTTTTTGAGAAAAAAAACCCCAAACTCTGTCTTCTAAATACTGTACAGCTAACATTCTTGCTTGGGTAAAATATTGGGGAAATGTATTTGGAGAAACATGTATGAGTACTACAAAAATTGACAAATACCGAAGAAAATTAATTCTGGCCTAAAAATATTCAAATTGCCATACTTTTTCAAATTGGTCCAGTCCCTCAATGTTGCCAATATTAAATGTTTAGAGACAGATGAATATTCAGAAGGCACACTGAATGGCCTCACTACAGAATTTTTAGTCCATTTGTTTTTTTCTAATCCTGGGAAGCCAACATCCGTTCTGATAATAAATTAGTTGGTTAGTCTCTTCATATTGTTAATATTCTGCTGCAGTACATTCTGTTACTTATTATGACATACCATGAATAGCTACTCTCAGAAATTAAAACATGTATCCATTTTCTGTTCATTCTGTGTGTTCCTTTCTGCACATGTTACAGAAGAAAAATTGAGGACTCTCATTTTGCATTTCAAACCTCTTTAGGTAATATATGAAATAATTAAATCCTGATCAAGTTCACTGCTTGGATACAAAACATTTCTGCTTCTATTGCATCTTCTCTGAAACAAGGTGAAAAGAACTGAACTTTGCATTTTAAGAAATCTAACTTTACCTACTTGCCTCTACTTACCTTTACAAGTCTTAGTAATTTTGGAAAATTCATTTATTACAAAAAGTATGGAATTGTTTTCACTGCCAATTAGCTCTATACTCATTAGGGAAAACAGTGACTTATTCAGAAATTTTATATCTATTTGCAATAACTAGGACAATTAACAGGCCATTTTGTAATTTTACTCAAAGAATTCATATGTAACTTGCTTTTTTGGGGGTAATTTCTTGAGGCATATCTCTTGACTTGAAAAAAGACTATGCATATAGAACTTTTTGTAAAAATTCATGGTAGCTTATTTTGAGTAATAAGTTTTTGTGTACTCAGATAAATTTTCTGTAAATATTCCAAATGTACTTTTACTTTGACCTTGAGGACTACTAAGGTGATGCATTTTCCATTTTCCCAGCTCTGCACCAAGGTTTCCAGTAAGAGTTTGATTTATTGTCTGCTCCAGTTTTTGCACTGAGTGCTTGCTTCCTGAAAATTTTCAGATGATAGGGAAGGTGTTAAACATCCGAACAGTTATTTTTCACCATTATGAAGATAAGGAAAATTATCAATAGTCTTTCATTGCTCCTATATTGGAAATAACGCTACAAACTCCAGGGGATCTGAAGTAATATTAAACTGCCTGACTCTCACGTTTATTACGAAAACTGAAGAGAATACCCCAGTCCTTCAGTCTATTGCATTATTTGTCTTGAGACAGCAGCTACTTGTAAAGCAAATGTAGTAGTGAGGTTTCCTTTTCACCACTGATCTCAACCCTCAAACTCTGAAAATGCAGTTCCTAATTTTTGCCATTCTTGACGTATTTTCTTTTCCTATCATATGTTCATGGATTAAATATTTTTTTAAAAAATTATTCTCTTACCCTTTGCTTAATATTTTAGATCCAATACCCTATACACATACAAAATCATTGGCTTAAAAACTCAACTCAAAATTTAGGGTTCAGCTTAAAATCTGGCAAGGTTCCAAGGAATATTATCTTCTGGAAATTCCTAAATTCTTAGGTATTACAATGTCTGTAGAAAAACAAATGGGATTTATGGATAACCAATGAGAGCAATTTACTTTGCAACTACTGGTCTTTGTCAATGCTAGAGAGAAATCAGATGGTTATACCTAGTGTTTATTTCATTCTTATGAAATTTTTGAGATGTTATATATAAGAAGATCTGGGAGTTAATAGGAAGTGAGCAGAATGAGATACACATCTGAACAAAACTAACATGATAAACTTTTCAAAGTACTATTTTCTTTACAGAGGATCTAAGTGCCCCCAAACTGTCAACTGTACAGATGGCCAAGATACCATGTTCTTAGGATAATGTTGATCAGAACTATTATGGTGCTCCTGAGAAATGAGTCTGCTCTGCTTGTCTGTATCCAGTTAGTCTTTTTCAGTAGCAATCACAGGTAAAAGAATTGAGTTGGACTGAGCTGTGAGAAACAGAAGAGGTGGGAAGAAAATGAATCAACTTCCACGGAGTCACACTGCAGTAGGTACTGCTACAGACAGGAGGTAGGAAGGAGCTGGCCTTGTTTGGTGACATTCTCCCAAAGAAAGATTCTTCTGACAGAATAAAGTGGAGTGTTTCTCTTGAAGTTTGGATCTAACTGGTAATTTCACCTGTGAATCACTGTTCAGAGCATTGGAAGAATAGAAAATCTACAATGACTTAAAAAAAAAAACCACCTCTTTTTTCTGTGTTGGCTGTTAAAATGAGTCCAGTAACATAGGTTTAGCTGAGCACATTGGCTCAGTTGAATTAACCAGATTTTCTTTCTGGAGATCTACATAAAAGCACTGCTTGCAGTTTGAAACCCATGAGATTATGAACCTGGACTATTTTGTATTTTAGTATTTGTATTTCAGAATAATCAAATTATATGTTTTAAAATACATTTTAGGATCATTAAATTCAATTTGACAGAGCCAATATTTTTATGTAGAACTCTTAAAAACTGGATACATATTGATACAAAATAAATGTTGGCAGATATCAGCAAATGCATCAGTTTAAGCCTTTCTGAAATTTGTTTCCTTATGGAATTTTTTGTCTGTTTTAGATAACATAGTTGCAAAAGACTTGTATTTTATTACTAGACAATTATATTAGCTAACTATTTTCCATCCAAAAGTATACTCACAAAAAAACAGAGTTTTTTTTTTCAGTTTACAGATTTTAAAACATATTGTAATATATGCATGAAGTATATTATCTCAGTTACCGAAAAGTTCTGCTTTTAGCCATAATGCTGCTGTATATCATGTTCAGATTCCTGAGAAATTATTTGGCTTTAGACTGCGGTGCTGTTCTATGCAACTAATAGTAGTAGCAGGAGGTAAAGGTGTACACTGGTATATATGTACAACTCATTCTCTTCCTCTATATTGTAACATGAGAAATATTCAACTGCTTTACATTTCTGAGAGTAGCTTCTTGGAAACAGTTAGAAGTTAGACCATTCCAAGATTCATCCTTGTTAGGCTGCCTACAGCCAGGTGCAGCCCATGCTCTGTGAGCATCAGTTCAGGCCATTCACTGACTGTCAGCCTCAGTGACTGGGGACATTCCTCAATAAATACAACTAATGCCAGCATGACCTTAAGCATCATGAAATACACTTTTTTCTATCCTTTATAACACTTATAAAGAATGACCCTCTTAATGTCTTCATATATGCAGGCTAATAGCATCTGGCTCCTTTATACAAGAGATATATAAATATATAAAATATTGAAGTGTCACCTCTAAATAATTTCTGTTTATCTGGACACAAGATAGTGACTTTGGAAAGCTTATGATAGAACACTGAAAAAACCCCATGAGAATAGTAGAAAACCCCTGCAATTTTCTTAATTTATGAAATACTTTGTCCTCATTGAGACCTCAGGTGAACCCTCAAATCTGTTAATGAACTGCATACTACCATTTACCAGTATGAAGAGAAAAATGGCTGGGAAGAGATAATTTCAGACACTGAAAGTTTGCTTTAGGGAAACTCATCTTCACTGTTTTATCTAACACCAAGTGCCAGCATCCCTGCTGAGGCTTTCCTTTGTAAATCAAACTCAAGACAGTCTATATGATGAACTGCTGCAGCAGATTTTTGCTGAGGTTGCTGCTCCAGGCTAAAGGTGTTCTTCCCTTAGTAAGTGGTGCCTGTGCTGTGTTCAGCTGGTCCATCATAATTTGGATATTTACACCCGTTGGGGTAACACAGGTGGCACCTGAACTATGTCTGGATTAATGAATTAAACTGAGCCATGCCTAATTACTGAGCATAGCAATTATTTTGTCTTTACTAATGAATGATCAAAATAGTCCTTTACATTTAGAAATTTGGGACTGTGCAAACTAGCACTTCTCCAAATGCTTCTCAATCACAGTTTAGGACAGGAACATCCCTAGCTGGTTTTGGAGGCTGAGAGATCTTACAAAATTATTCACTGGATCCATTGGCCTTTGTGTCTGGGAAAATGCCTCATCATATTTCGTTTAGCTGCACAAGTGTAATCATAGGGACCCACCAGAAGGGATCTTATCTTTGCCAGCTTGAGTAGAAGTCATTGAAGAGTTTGTGTGAGATTCATGTTGTGTCTGAATAATCTAGTCTAATGAAAGGTGTCCTCCCAATTTTTATGGTCCTCTCCAACCCAGGCTATTATTCTATGATCTTATGTAACTAATTTTTTTTCTTTTGAATTATACTTTTGTGCTTCAGTATAAAAAAATCAAGTAAAAAAGGCACCACAAAAGTTATTTCCATATATAGATGTATATGTTATTTGTTTATGTCTTGTGAATAAATATAAGAAATGTAGAAATGTAGAATATAGGAAGTTGGAAAATAATTTTAGTATATTTATTTATTGCATATAATCAGTTTTTCTCTCCAAATTTCCAAATTATATTTGATGTGAACAGAACGGATTTAAGTCTTGCTTTGGGCAAAAAGAAAAGAAAACAGAGTCTATCTAACCAGAAACTTTAGAATTGCATAGGCACTGTATTTTAGAGAGTTGTCTTTGCTGAAACAGTATGAAACCTTAGCCAGTGGACATTAACTTTAAACACTGGGCTTCCCTGGAGCGCATTTCAAAAAAAGCATGTAGACTATGTTTAAGAAGAAAAGCAGGAGAAAAGGGAGGTAGACGCCAGAAGTCATGGAGACTTTTGAATCCACCATGAATGTTAGGATATGATTTAGGTTGGTTTTAGCTCTGAGAACCTTCATTCTGTAATTCCCAAAACAATTGATGCTCATTTGGTTTAAGGGAAAAAAACCCTAATCACTGAAAATGAGCTGAATGTCTCAATTTATTCAGAGTGAATTTAAATCCCTCTAGAGTACAGCCAATAAAAAGAGGTGTTCTGACTCACAGTCCTACAATTAGAGTAAAAAAAGACATAAGCTCTAATAGTTAGCTTTGAGAGTAATTAAACAAAATATCTAAAAAATAAGAATTCTGAGCCAATGCAGAAACACCTTGTTGAAATACAAGACTACACCTTGGAAAATAGAGCAAGAAAAGCTGGAAACCCTGCTGTCAGAGACAGAGTAATCATGAGAAAGGAGTGCCTTTCTCCAGACCTATCTGATATTTTCCACCACCTTGTGAAATATGAAAGTAGATATGATCATTAAAGAGCCTTCCTACTTTCCTGTTCCGTGAAGGTAAATTACACTTGTAAGCTGTAGTAGTAACTATAAAAAGACAATTTTGTTTTCTTGCAACTCTTTTTACATTTAAGGAAGTCTCCAAACTCCTTCAAAAAAATTCAGTATGAGCAGGGAGAATCCAAATTTTCTGTATTACAAACCATAGCTTTGGCTTGGAATAGCTGCAATCACCAAATTATTGAAAGTCTTAATCAGAGTGTGAATCTGACTCACCAATTATCTGCCTACTCACTTACTCCTTGGTATTAAAAGCTCCTTCAGCAATCCACATTCCTCTAGCTGGAATGATAATGATCCCCAGGTATCAAATATTGAAAAAAAAATGAAAGGTATTTAAGAACAATTTTAGAAAGCATCAAAGAAGTTGTAATTTAGAAATTAATTTTCTGTTCTGGAATATTTTGCAAGGACTGATAATATCTTCAGATATACAAGTGTTTGTATATGGTTTTGCTTAATTTGAGAATCCCACTAAACATTGAAACCTTTTGCTTAATCGCAGAATCCTACTAAGAGTGAAAGAGAAAATTTTTTGGAAATATGAACAAAAAATCATGAAAGAATAGTCAAATTCTTTTTTTTTTCCCCAGGAAAAGTTAATCAGATATATTCTGCTTTTAGCTGTAATATGAAATTTTCTATTTTCAAGTGACCTGGTGCTTCCTTTTTTCAGTTGTGGGGAAAAAGATCAGAGTAAAACAGAAAGTCAGAAAACTGGACCCTTATTGGTCTGTTCTCTTACTGCTAAATACAATCTAAGATCTCATATCAAAGTGCACAACATACCTCATTTATGTCTTAAAAAATTGTAAAACAGTTAAGATTTTAAAATCAAGATAAAGTGTTGTAAATGCTTGTAGCTGTTAAATGTATGGCCATTAAGCATCTTAGAACAACAGTATTGTACTGTAGTATAATATTACATCGAAAAAAATGTATTCATATGATACACTTCCCTCTTAAGAGATTCAACAGTTTATCAGGAAGCAAAGTGAACAATCATCAAAATGATTCATGATTGTCTATTACATCTAAAACCAACATTAATAACTTTTGTAATCTCCTTTAATAGCTTTGTCTTTTACACTTTTAATAAAGTTATAAAAATTAAAATCATTGCTTGTATACAGAATATATTAGCACAATTATTAGCAAAGTCATTAAAGAGAGGCAAGTAGCTTCTTATATAGAAATATTATTTTGTAAATCTTGATGATAGGCTTTTAATGAAAAGCATAAATCTAATCCTAATATTTGAAAAAAAAATCTGTTTGAAAAACTTCAGAGACACTAAATACTTCAGTTTCATGTTGCAAATTAAAATTTCATAACCCAGAAGCTGAAAAGATAGCTATCACAATTCTACTTTTAAGGAGACAGAGAAGTGCTATGGAAATCCAGCTCCTATCTTATCTTTTAGAGGGTTGAATGTAGAAAGTGAAATAGGAGAGTTTCAAGAGAGTATGTGATGAAAATAATCATTACTCAGAACTAAGAGCAGGTTTATGTTCAAGAAAATCATTGCATATGATAACAGCGTTGCTATTTGGGTTTCCTATCCCAAAAATGGGATTTTGCTAAAAGCATTTATCCGGGGAAATAGTCTCTTCCTATGGTTAGTAATTTGAGAAGTAGGGAATGGATAAACCCTTCTGAGACATCTAGTCACTTCACATCACTCAGCATATCAGCAAGATTCTGCTCTGGGCTTCCTGTATTCTTAAATCAAACACACAGACACAGATATATGCACACACACACATGCAGATGTTCACACCCCTCTTTTTTTAACCCCAGTTCATAATATCTGGATTGAAGGAAAGGTTATTCTGAATAATAAAATATTAAAAACCCACTGGGTTGCTGTCAAAGCACATTTTTTACAAAGCACAAATAGGCAGACCTGCTACAGTCAAACCCATATTTCTAGGTTTCCCTTTTGTGAATAACTCCCCAAACCCAAAAGTTTTAAGTTGGAGAGAAGTACTTAGAAGATACATATTATTTTAGCCTTGGAATATGAAAACATACATTTTCTCCCTTGATCTTCAAAAGCTGATAATGTTAGCAAAGAAAAACAAGAATTGTAGTTTTAAGTGTATATTCAGATATAAGTGTATAAGTGCAGATTCAGATTATGGAGTTAACTAACCTTGTCTAATGAAAAGTGTCCCTGCCCATGGCAGGGGCATTTAAAACTAGATGATCTTTATGGTCCCTTTCAACCCAAACCTTTTTATGGTTCTACCATTTTAGGAAATCTGAGAACATTTTCAAGCATATAGTATTATAGTAACCTAAACACTAGGGTCAGTTTGAATTTGAAATATGTATGAATTTCTGTAAGTAATACTATATATCTTTCAGCAAAACATTGATATTCTGTATTTTAAGTTAGATTTTTATTTCATGCGTAGCTTGCTTCATACTTTCCTTACTTAATCTCAAAAACTTTCTGAACTGCACTTCAGTTATTTAAACATCTATTTGTATTTTATTACAAAACAGTATAGAAAAATAATTATGCACAAAAGCTGTAATCAATCATCTGAATTGGGTACCATGAAAAGTAACACAGTACAGAGTTGAAGAAATTAAACAGGTATAAAAAGAAGGATTATCCTCCTTTTTATTTTCTCTTTCTTTCCTATGCTATAATTATATGATTGAACTCAGAAGACTTTATGCAATAAATAATAACAAACCTTTTCTCTGAAGAGCAAATATTTTTTTCCTCTCAACTATATTTTTTTCTTTGTTGAGCTCCTCATTTTTTATGAGAAAAACCAATAAAATTAAGAGTTATTACTAACATACCAAAGTGCCATTATTCCTGCTTCTGAATTGAACCTCAACTAGAAGTGGGAGGAACTTCTTGCATATATTATATTGCTTCTGTGAAAATGACACTGACTACCAGGATTCCTACATATTCAGAGCCTACATATTCCTACATATTCAGTGTCTCAGAGCCAGGATGTGAGAGTTATTTCTTCTTAGAGCAGCAATCAGTATAAGCCCTGATGCAAAACAGCCAGCCACTTTCTGCATAATCTTTCTCTTCTAGATCTTCACATGGTAAGAGGGAAAGAAATAAACAGCACAGCCAAATATACAACTAATAAGCCTGAAATATCCAGTAATAGTTCCACAAAAACAACAAAAAGCAAGTGTTCACTATGATGCTGACATGTAGTAAACACCAATGCTGTGTTTCAGTAAAGTAATTATGATGTATTACATAGTTTTAATGTTTACAGTCGGTGATCACATATGGAGCCCTTCATTTCATGGTTTGGAGTATATGAACACTAGGGTGGGAAATAAAAGATTGGAAATGGAGATACAAATGCTGTAAATATAAAAAGAGTGAAGGAGCAGAACATGATACATTTCAGCAAGATTCAATCAATTTTACGATATGATCATTGCTTGAAATGTAAGATCCTAAATCATAGCAATATTAATCAAAGAAAGAAATTATTCACATTCTTAGAATATGACAGATGATAAAGCAATGGCAAAACCTAAAAAAAGGAGTCCAAACTGTACAAAAAGAAAAAAAAAAGAAATTAAAATAAAAAAAAGAAAGAAAAAAAACCCGAAAGAAATGAAAGAAAAGGAAAGAAAAATGTAGAACAACTTATTAACGGGAAAAGTAGTCAAGAAGACTCTCAGATTGCAAAGGAATTCGAGCAATCAGGATTGCTCAAAACTATCTTACATTAAATAGTAATGAGTCATCCAGAAAATGCTGCAGATCAAAATGTGCAATGAGAGAAGTCCTTCCTGGTTCTGTCACTTATGATTAATTAATTTTTTTGTTTTCTTGTTGATTTCATTTATAATTGCCTCAGAAACAACCCTCTGGGCATTAACTGGATTAGATTACTCGATTAAAGTATCATTAGTTAAAAAAACTTTTTCCCTTTATCAACTTTACAATCTACTTTCAATGCTTTGAATTATTTTAATTTAGATTAATCTCCAGTGATTTAATTACATCCAGGTGCCATAGATGTCCTTATTTACTGCTGCCAGTTTTTCAGCTTCCTCCCTGGAACTGACTGCAGAAATTGTGCTGCCCTGTTTTATTTTGTCTGGTAGATGGTAGTTTCAGACAAGGCTTGCTGCACCCCCACAGAGCCATCACATCTGTATGCTCTCTATTTTGTATTGATTCTTGATTTTTTTTCTTTCTTTTTGGTCTGGAAATGTGATCCAAAGATTACAGTAGCAATGCAATATTCATGTAATTCTGAAGATCAAAAAGCTATGACCTCAATGTTCCCGATGAATGCTAATTTTTGAATGGGAGAAGAGGATAAAACAGAGGTAAAATAAGTAGTTCAGAAGTTTCATTGCATCATGCAAGGTTAAGGTAGCTTAAAAAAAGTAAAAAGACTTCAAACTTTGCATTTTAAGAAGACTAAGCACAGGAAGGAAAATCAGACAAAAAGACTTTATCTCTTACATTCATAACTACAGCTCAACTCTGTTTTCACTCACATTCCCTAGTGCCTTCTTCTTCCCCTTCCCTTATCTCAAATGCTCTTGCTTCATCATTTCTTTAATCTATGGTAACAACATCTAGAGCTCATCTTCCACTTGCAGGATGCCTCTATCAAATAAATAATTGATAAAGTACTTGATTCAAAAATTCTTTTTACATGTTATTGCTCATGAGATGCCACAGTTTTCCATTTACTAATCAGCAGTTAAATTATATATTTTTCTCACTAAATGTATTAATAGTAAAAATTCTTGCTATTTTTCTGAGAGGAGAGAGAAGGAAATATTCTACTTTAAGTATTTATATAAATACATGATACCTCATCTATATCATATATAACTGATAGTCAAATTATTATAACTTATACTAACCTTCAGAAACATCTTCTGTGACCTTAAATACAAATAACATCTTTAAAATATGAATGTGTTGTATTTATGTATTCACTTACATTTCTGATATCCATAAACACGTATGAATGACTGAGTGTGAGAACCCATGGGCATAAAAAACCTGCAATATCCTCTTTTTTTTTTTTTTTTCTCTTCCTAAACATGTAGCTAATAAAACCTGATTTGTATGTCATGGTCTTGCACATTTTCCTTTTTGTACTAAAATTGTTTTAGTATTTTTCAGCTGCCACATTTTTAAAATGAAATAAATTTACTAAACCTAAAGTAAATAAAATAAATTTAAGCAACTGAAACTTTTCTTTATCAGTAAGTGATACAAATTCCAATAACACACAATAAATATCTTTTGCTTGCATTTGCATCAAAAGTGTCTATATTGTCTGACCATTTGGAAGTTGTCTTGGAGGGTTTTAATGATTAACATCCCAATGGAACTGTCTAAGATCTAGGTCCAATAGGTATTTTAGATCCCATTCTTCAAAAGTACTAGTCTTCCAACCAAAAGGCACATAATTTTGATGAAATTTGATGATCTAAAGTCACTGCTTTGCAAAATTATATTCAGCTGTTACTTACCCAGACATGTCTGAAGCCCTTCAGTCTTGACTGAGACAAGCTACTGATATTTAAGCTGGATATTAATGAGATAATTATTTGAATTATGTAATTATTTTTTTTTTAATTTTGACTTTTCTGTTGGAGGGTTGTCCTGAGACCATCAACTGCAGCAATATTTGTGCTCACATCTATGTCCCAGCTGCTGCTTCCCATTAGAGCCATGCAGCCTTGTCTAGACAACAACCATCCATGTAGGATCTACAGCAGTTTTGAATTATGCTGGCAAGAACCTGAGCCACAACATCCTGAGCAGTCCATGATGCTCCCAGACAAATTTGCCCACAGTGACCTTAGCCCTGGCCATAAGACTGTTGTGTTGTACTCTTCAGTTCTCTCAGGAGAGCTTATTCATCAGGAGTGAAATCGTCAAGGTGATTCTGATTCATAGTCCATCACCTCAGTCTCTTAACTTTTGTTACAGAAAAGTAGCCAAGGAAGGTATATCCTCACAGTATGAAGCAGATGTAAGACCGTAAATCCTTGGTTTATGTGCTTGGCTCTTTCAGTTCTCAGCTTCTACTCAGACAGAATGACCTTTAGTTGATTTCAGGTAATGCACACTTCAAGTGCATTCTCCAGCTTTATGACATAAACCTATGTTTTGTTAATAAGGATGTAGTTTATATTCCATTCGGGTCTTTTTAGAATAAACGGATTAATTGGCATGGTAAAATATCCTGAAAGGTTGCTTTTTTAATATATTCTAAACAGTAAACTGTTTAGAATATAACAATCACAATATAACTATCACAGTAAATCAATTGTTTGAAATATTGAAAATTGTCAAACTATAGTTATGTCCAGAAGATTTGTATCAACAGCTATATACTGAAGTAACAATTTAGATTACCTCTATGTTATGATCACTGTGCTGGGAGTTTCAGATGAAAAGTATATTAATATATAGTGAAAGTTCTCAGCCTGAGGGCTGGCCATTGTAACCTATGAAATTACCTGCATGATCTAAATCCATTGATTTCTCATAAGGAATATGTGTTAACATATAAGTATACTCGTAAGTTAAACATGGGTGGGAAATATAGACAGTTTCCTAAAAAGGCAAAACATTTTATTTTAAAGAAGAAAGTTGAAAAGATGAGTTAGTGTGGGGAAAAACTTCTGAAGGTGTGTGAACTCAAGGAAGAAAGCAAGGGAGAGGGTTTTAAAGAAAGCATGAACATAGATTTTCTTTTAGTTTCCATGGAAACATTGAAATTAACAAAATCCATTATCCCAATTCTGGAGAAACAGCAAGTTGGTGTGATCAGTGACCTACAGCCCATATTTAAGACTCTTGTCAATGTCCCTTTTGGCCCAACCAGTCAGCCAGGGTTCCCAGTTCAGCCCTGTGAGCTCATTTAACATTGTGAACTATGACAATTCAGCCTATTTGGTCCAAACCAGATGATCTCTAACTGCCACAATCACCATTAGGGAACTTTGCAGTCCTCCCGGTAGAAGGAAAAAGTTCTGGTAACTCCCCTTCTCCTTAATGTTCAGCTTCTCGTTTATGCCACCACACACTGTTGTATGCTAAATCATAGCAAGGAATTGATCCAGTTTAAAAAAAAAAGCAAACACGCAAGTCCACAAATCACAAATCTACTGTCACTGTGTTTCTCAATGCTCTGTTCACATGATCTTGTGACACATTTCAGTTGGGAAATTTCAAGGTGGAAAACTGGCCAGTTTCCAAGTGAGAGTTCTTTCTACTTTCTTAATTTTCAGATTCTTGCACTTTATAAAGTTTCTGTTAATTTCTTCTTGCAAAATATGGAATTAAACTAAAATAAAAATGCCATTAATAAGGACTTTAACATCTTGGAATAGCAAGACAGTAAAAAGATCTAAATAGGCATCCTAAGGCAATTTATAATATTCCAGGTACACACCGGGCTTTTTTTTTTTTTTTTTTTTTTTTTTTTCATTTCTGGCTTTTTTCAAATATTTTTCTTAAGAGTTGTGAAAACTTAAATGTCATTATCAGTTCAAAACAGTCATGTTACCCTTTTTCCTTTCCACAGGGTTCCTTACTATAAGTAAATGATCCTGATTATAGGTGTAAAATTCAGTGCATAAAAAAACATAAACTTCCTAATATTTTATAACTTTGGGCTTCTGTCTTTCAGGTAAACACACAATTTGCTACTGATTAGAGATAAGAAGTATCCTTCCCTAGGAAATGTTGGGTTTTTCTGCACAAGGCTTTCTTGAAGCAAAAGCAGTCTCTAAGGTTTTTTTTCTTAGAGAAAATATATCAATTACAGAATGCAGTATTTTAAATGGATTTGAATTAGATAAAGTTCATAGCAGATATTTATTACATCTGCTTCTGTACTAGCAGCTATGAAATGCAGAGATTTTTGTGGAAACAGTTGTTCTCAGGCCAGAAAACATACTCGACTATTAACCTCAGATACAAATCACATAAGGGAAACTGCATTTAGTTTTCATTTCCAGTACAAAGAAAGAATTAGATAAAATCTGATGGGTTTAGTAAAAGGATGCAAATCTGGATGGTGCTACAGAACTTACCCTCGGAGTAACAGCTTGTTTAGGTTTAAGAGGTGAGTTTGGGTAATCTAGTATAGCTCTGCCAGTACCTGTGAAGAAGCTACTGAGAAGGCAGAGCCAGATTATTCACTGAGCAGCGTGAATAGGAGAATGAATGACAGTGGTTATAAATTGAAATGGAAACAGTCTGACTTGCAAGGAAAAGCTTCTACTCCACAAAGACCATGAAGAATTGAAAGAGGCTGCCTAGTGAAACTGTGTATCTTTTGTTGAATGTTTTCAAGATTTGCCTGAGCACCCTGGTCTGCTCTTACAGTTGAGCCTGTTTGAGCAGGAGGTTGGACTACAGAGCTCTGGAGATCCCTTTCAGCCTGATTGATTCAGAAATTCTGTGATATTGCAGTGCGTGGCTAAATAGACCCTCGCAGTCCATAAGACTCTTAGACTAAAAGAGCTCAAGTTTTAAAAGGCAGAGAGGTGCTAGATATTTTTCTATTATTTGGTCTGGCACAAAGAGAATATACTTTGGAATATTTTTGGTTAAAAGCCAATCAAAAAACCCCAGTAACATTTCTTAAAAGCACACACTTTCCTACAACAAAAATCAACTACTAAGGGCAAGACTAAACACCTGCAATTTGTGTCTACTTATGTAAAAAACAGAAAATCACTGGCAATCTTCTTTGACTTTGAAAATAATAAGCATATTACTTCCCCTGAAAATTCATAGCTGAATACTGTATGTTTCTTTCAAACAGTATTGAATTGTTGCTTCATTATACTTTCTTATTATTTATTTACCAATTTAAAATCACATGATATGAATATATTGGTATAATTCATTTGTACATGGAAAAATACTAAATAATGACAATTTATTTGCTTCTTATTTGTTACTATTATCTACTTCTTTATCAATGGGGCCATACATCATCTGGCCTAGGCACCATACATTATCAGACCTAAAGTTTTTATTTCTTCTGTATTTTAAAATAAATGTAACATTCCAGCTATTGTTTCTTCTAGATTTTTTCTTCCATTTTTACATTATTTCACTTCGGTAGCTTCTGTGTATTTTTTTCTTCTGTTTTGATTTGTTTATCCTTAGTTTACTTGTTTTTATTCCTAAGTCTTGATGATTCTTCTTCTTAACTACCATCTTCATCTTCTCTCTTATTTAGGGGTTGGTTTTAAAACTAATGTTCCTATTTCTGAGGCCACATCTTTCTTATCACCTGATCTTAAAAAAGTACTCCCATATGATAAGAGATGGTTTCCTCAAGAAGATCACAGAAGAAATAATAGGAAGTGACCCAGAAGACTGCTATTTCTGCTTCCATTTCCTTTGATTTAGTCATTTAACCATGCACAGAGAAGAGCTAAGGCAAAATGCACTGTACTTAAATTATTAGCCTGGTTTCTTTTCATCTTGAAATTTCAAATACTCACATACTAAATTAATGAAGCATATATGAATGACTGCAGTAGTTACTTAGAAAGACATTGCTGATGGACCATATTTAATCAGGGTACTGTAAGAAATCAGGTACAGTGTCTGCATATCACAGTAAAATGAATAGAGAACTTAATTAGAAAATCAAAAGGACAAATTTGGGTTTTATCTGATGGAAGACATTGCTCTCAGACTTTCTACATGCAGATTCATAAGTAAAATGTTGGAGAAAAGAGATGAATCTTGGCAGCATCTCTTGATGGGCATTTTGCACTAAAGCGTCAAGTCATATTTCCCTGAGGACCAGCCCTAAATCTCTGAAAAGAGATTATTATAAACAATTGAACTGTTATGTAAGAAACCACGTATGACAAATCCTTGTGTCATATGCACATCAATATATGTGTCATATGTCATCAATGTATGCACACACAAACACACACAAAATTTTTTCCTCAGTGAAATAAACAAGTATGTTGAGTAATGGAAGAGATAATTGTACTAGATAAATGGAAAAATATTTTTAATGCAGTACACGGGTCTACATAATTTCATGTAGATGGTAGCAAATATTTGCATCTATGGAAATTATCTCTGTACTAAGATTCCAGTAAGGTTTATGGATTTTAAATAATACTAGCAGCTGCTTAAGGGGATATTATAAAACTACAGGCAGAAGCAGACATCTACTGCTCTACAATGAAACAGAAAAATAAAGTGTTAACTTGCATAAATTGCTGGAAACTGTTTTGGGCATATGAATATATTGCTAGAATATACAGGTCTTGGATCTCTAAGGCATCAGACATAAGCAGCTTCTCATGATCCAGTAAAGAAGCATTTTATCAATACTATGCCCAGCAAGGTAATAATTATAGCAGTAGCATTGAACTAATTCTAAGTTTCTGCAATTCATATTCATTTTATACACAGTGAGTTTGAAAGAAGTCAGACCATTATTCATAGAGTTCATGAAGAAGAATTTGAATTTATTAGACTCCTAAGGAATAGAGTAGCCCTTTCTGAACTCTGTTAAGTGGATGAGTGAATTTTTAATCTGTCATTGCTTTTCAAGTTATAAATTGCACTGCTAAAACAATCAAATGTATGTAAAACTAGAAGAAAGAGAACACAATTGTCATACAAGCAAACATGACTAAAGATTTTAAAGATTTATAAATTTCATATATATTTTTGCTACTAATTATAGCAATGTGTACTTAAAAATAGTATGCTTAAAAAAACAACTGTCTCAAATACTCTTGCAGCTTGTCAAAAGTATGGGTAAATTGAAATTCTCTAATTAAATGATTGTTCTTTCATATTTTTATGCATCTTATTAATTTTGAATGTTTTGATTTTGTTGTTTTGTTGTGAGGCTGTTGGGTTGTTTTTTGGGGTTTTTTTTCCCTTAAGTATTTTATACTAACAGCTCATTGATCAAGCTTCAGTCCGATGCAATTTGAAGTGCCTGAGTCATTTTAAGACCTGTACTCTGGACTTTGATTGTGGAAGAGTCATATCAGTTTTACCTATATTGACTTCTCTGCCAAAGTGATGGTAGCAAAAAACAGAACATCCAGTAGGGAAGAAGTCAAACTGCCTTAGACATCCTTTAAGGAAATGGAAATTAAAAAAATAAAAAGAGACAAAAATTTTTGAAGAATGAAAGGGTTTATGTAGTGTCCTGGGGTGACTATGATGCCTGTATCCCCAATGGTCTGTTCTGTGTGTGCTGTATGTTGTGTTCTGTACCATTAAGAGCGGTTCTGAGAGTGAAGCAGGGAAAGAAGATGCGCACAGTTTGTTTTGAAAACAGTGTCCACTCCTCTGGATTCTTCTCTTCCTTGGGATGATGTGTTCATTTGATACACAGGCAGCAGCCAGAGAGGATTTTTTTCCTTTTAGTTAGTTTAGCTAGCTGAGGCAAAGAAGCTTCCTCGATTTTTTTTTTTTTTTTTTCTTGGGATTGTTTAAATCTGCTCTGGACTGAAAACCCAGAGAAGGACTGGGATCTGGTACCCGTGGCCCACTGGGGCCTGGACCTCGGCATTTTCCAGCACTGAAGGGACTGGGACTGATCAGAGACTGAGAGAGCCGAGCTAACTCCTGGCAAGGACTTCCTCAGTTTTGCCATCTCTCTTCGGAGCAGCAAGAGGTTTTATTGTTTCATATTTTTTCATTCCTCATGCTTGTGGGCATTTTGTTTGTTAAATAAATAGTTTTTTCCACTTTTCTCTGAGGAAGTTCTTTTTCCTGGACTGGCTGGGGAGTGGGGTTGTTTGGGTTTGCTCTCCAAAGGAACCCCATTTGGAGGTTTCCTCCTAAATTTGCCCTAAACCAGGACATGTAGGCAGAAATGGAAAACTGCTTTTCAATCACATGATGTGTTCTGTGCAATCATAAATATGCATATGCCCCAGACATTCAGGGTAATATCTGGCATGATGTAAGAATTCCATATATGTTCTGTATCAGGACACCCTGAATGTTACCTTATACAAGATACTGGTTTTGTTAGTTTTGCTGTGGTTATAAATTAAAGCTGAAGAAATTATCTGGGAAAAAGTAGTAATAGAGAATAGCAAAGGACAAAATACCACAGGAGTAATTTTACATTTTAGTGCAAAAGCACACACCAAGGTGGTACATTGCACTACCACACTGTTTCTAAGCTGAATCTCCTCAGTAATAAATTATCCAGCTTTTTTTGTCAGGCTGTGAAGTTTCAAGCACTGCAATAAAACATGCATATATTTTACACCACTTTATGGCAAGAAACACATCACTGTTTCAGAGACCTTTCAGAGACCTTTCAAAGTTTCAGAGACCTTTCTCAAGCTTTTTAGTGAAGATACTGAAATTGCAAAACTATGGAATTTCATATAATTTGATTTTTTAAGAAGACTTAGACTAGGTTTCAGTTAAAATTATTTTGTCATTTTTAATGAAGTCAGTGAATCAATCAGTGACTTAAAGATAGTGCAAATTATGAGATTTTATTCAAGGTAATTCACAACTATTAAAAATTTGGATCAACAGTTTTAATGAGCAAATTATGTACTTATAAAGCACAAAATTTATTCAGTATCATGAAAACATCCATCAGTTATTTTACAGAATAGAATGTATTGCATAAGAAAATCAGATTCCATTATATGTCCCCCATGGAAGAGACAAATGAAAACCTTTTAAATAAGAAATAGGTAAGAAGAAATGCATGATTATGGGTAAATTATCAGATTTATGATTCATCAACTCCTTACCTCTACAATTGTTTGAAAAAGAAAGCAAAACCATGGAGAATAGATGAAGAAGAAAACCAGCCTGTCACTCAAGACAAGCCATTGTGTGATGGAGAAACATGGAGGCGTGAACTGAATGATTTCTCTCATCAAATGGTGCTAAGGGATAAAAAATACTGATTTTCAAAACAATAAATGAATGGAAATTTTTCATTTATAAAATACAAGATGTAACTTAGATAATTAGAGCCCATGCCCTTGAGAAAATTTTACAACAGAAAAGCGAAAAAATTCACCAGGAAAGTATAGGAAAAAAACATGGAAAAGGAAAAATAAAAACAATAAGAAAAAAAATGAAAGAAATAAAAAAAGGAAACAAAAAAGAAGAAAGAAAAGAAAAACAAAACCTTTTCTCCTTTCACTGAGACCTCTAGCATTTACATTTGGATATTGCTTTTTCAGTGACACAAAAATTAATACGGACAGTAAAAAGTTATAGAGAATGTGCAAGCTTAGGGAATAAAATACAGGAAATAACTGTAACTGACTTGTCCATATTTCAGTAAAGCAAAATAGGCAGAAAAATGCAAGAAGCTTGATACATATATATGCACTAACATGAATATTTTCCATTTTAACCACTATACATGCTACTGACACTAGTCAATAACAAGTTCATTTGCACAAGAAAGGTTAATCCTTCTTAAAATCATGGTCATTTAGAAATGAAGATGGATTTCCTCTCTTTAAGCTTTGTTTTATCTTTTTTATTTATTATTTTCCTGTATAGCTCAAGACTATCAAATAACAAAGCATAATTCATATGCAGACATATCTAGCTACAACTACTAGTAAAATTTTATTTTTTATTGTCTGAATTGTCTTTTGAATATAATGAATGAGTGAACACCACATCCATGTTATCTAGCATCTAATTGGAATTATGTCTGATAATTTAAAGTTAAAGACACAGCATTCTATCAAGGTTTAATCACTGATGCTCTGTTGTGAAGCACAGATAATGCATTAATTTGCAGACTGAAATTCTGCTTTCAAGTAATAATACTCTATATAGCAAAAAGAAAACAGAAGAAAATGTACCATACTGTGAGAGTAAAGTACCAGTAAGACCACATGTAAAAAAAAAAGGTAAAGTGAAAGACATTCCAGTGAATGACAAGAGTATGCGGCTGTGACAGATAAAAGAGCAAAGTTACAATAATTACTTAAAGAAAGATGAAAAATCCTTCTCTGAAGCCCAAAACATGAATAAAAAATAGCAATATAAGTCTGAACTTCTCATCTTCTCATTGTAAATCTTCGTTCTTTAAAGGAAAATTCTTAAATGATTTGAGGAAAAATTTCACCCATGAGGATGAGTAGCATCATGCTATTTTAAGGGATTTTATTAGATGTAGCTGTTACAACAATAAATTAATATAAACATTTATATAGTCTTGTTTTGCCCACATAAATATAAATTTAGAAACACAGAATCATAGAAAAGTTGATGTTGGAATAGATTTCTGCAGTTCATTACCCAAAAGTCCTCCCTGCTCAAACAGGGCCACCCGGAGATAATTGCCCGGTTCAGATGGCTTTTGAATATCTACAGGGACTAACATGGCATAGTGTCTCTGGACAATCTTTTGCAATGCCTCGTCATGCTTGCAGTTACAAATGGTTCATGTTGTTCAGAGGAAATATCCCGTGTTTCTGTTTGTGCCCACTGATTCTGATCCTGTCACCGGACACCACTGAAAAGAGCCTGACTCTGCTTTGCACACTTCCTTCAGATCACGATGACTTTGGTCTCCCACGCCCTTTTCTAGCTATGTGGTCCCCAGTGTATATTGTCACGTGAGTTTGTTATCTCCCAGGTGTAGAATTTTGCACTTCACCTTTTGAATTTTGTGAAGTTCCTGTTGGCTCATTTTCCACCCTGTCAGAGTCCCTCTGGATTGGCAGTATGACCCTCTGGTGTATCAGCCACTCCTCCCAGTTTTGTGTTGTCAGCAAACTGTCTGAGGCTCCTCACTAATACTCTGCCCCTCACTAATTAAACAGTAGATCAGTATTGACCCATGGGGTACACACCACTGGTGACTCATCTCTTTCAGCCATTCATCAGTAACCTCTCTGATGCTCTGAAAATTATTTAGCCAGTTTTCAGTCCTTACTGTGTGCTCTTTAGCTCAGAAGTAACTCCCAGGAAGGGAAATAAAGCTCTACTGATATTAGAAGCATATACTTTTCTCAGCAACAATATTAGCTCCCTTTATCTAGAAAAAAAATTTGTACCCCTTTATCTGGCAATATAGTGTGCATCAACACCGTTTTTTTTTTTAATGACACAAGTTTACTGGCCTCCAGGAATTCTCATCTAGAATGTCTTGTCAATACACAGATAAATGTGTTTATAAATTACAGTCTTGAAAATATGGCTCACAAGCCACTTCACAATCTTTCTGGTTTTGGAGGTTTTATAATCTACAAAAATTCAAACAGCTAACAAACAAAAAAATTGTCAAGATTTATTCCTACATACACCAAAAGTAGCTTCTGATCCTACTCAGATCTGATAATATCAAAGTCAAAGGCTGTGAAATAAGATCTTCACCGATAACTTTTTTAATGCTCAACAAAAGCAATTTCTTTCCTTCTCCAGCTGGAAATCTCTTTCCGCTTAAGAAATCAAAAACCATGAAAATACTAATGTACAGCACTATGCTACTTCAGAAATTTCCATTGCTACTTATGTTGAATTTAATTCTAACACTTTTTCTTAATGTAGCAATGTGTGGTGAAGTCTATGCAACGCTGAATGCAATGGGAATTTAGCTGAGCTTTATTCATTCTAAAGGACGCAAAATTGTCTTCATGGCCTCCCCAATTCTAAGTGCAATAAATATATCTTCATGCAGCTTTAAGTTGCAGTGGAACTTGTATTTTCACTATCTCCCTGGCACTTCGTTGGAGAGAGATGGAGGCTAGTAGCATAAAGAATGTAAGTCCATCAAGACTGTGGTCAATAACAATGAAGAGTCACTGAATTATTTGAAGCCAGACTTTTGCCCGTTATTTACTGATCTTAAATTTTGCTAGGAGCATCTCTGAGAATTCATGGAACATAATGACTTAAAACATAGCATCAAGCAATGATTACAGTTAGGGATAATGCTAAAATGGAGAAAGAACATAATAACCTAGTACTTTGTATAAGTAATTTGCCTTAGTGGAAATTTATTTTAAAAAATAAACACTAAAGAACTATAGTAAGCAAAACCCAATAACCCTACCAGCTTCTGAATCTAGCTCCATTCTGGTAACTTAAATAACAACCCAGAAAGCATGCCCCTATTTTCATAAGAAATTTAAATATGTGTGGTGCTTTAGAATATTTTAGGAATTTTTTAGTCATCTTTTAGAACTGAAGGTTTTTTATGTTATTAAGAAAATGACAGTCACTGTATAACTTAATAGAAAATTGTTCATTGACAAAAATATGATAACAGGACACATGAAGTATTTTTTTCATGGCTTTATAAGCTGAATTATGCCAGTAGACAAAAGGATGTGCAGAAAAATTTTTTTGCTACTGTTATTAACTAGTATTCTCAGATTTTCATGTATCACATAGACAGTGTCTCATTTATATTTATCAGTTCAATTTTATATTGATTACTTTCTGAATCCAAAATAGATATTATTTTCAAAGTAAATTTCCGTTCTCTCTAGCAGTGTAGTGTAACTCATATGGTGATTGCATCCTATATTTTTTTTCTGATAATAGTTTAAAATTAATATTAATTAATATAAACATTTTTAGTCCTTATTTTTAAAAACGTGTTTGCAGATGCTGTCTCAGAGTAAGCAAGCCATCTGATGAATATATATTCACATTTTCTAAAAATCATCATCTCACTATATTATAACAAAAATTCCTAATGCATTTATGTCAATATGTATCCTACTGAAGAAGTAATATGAATTCACATGGGTCTTGAAATATACCAAAGAAGAAAATGTGTATTCTTCTGCTTGCTCTTAATTCTGAAAACCTGTACTCCAAATAATTCAGTGAATGTCTGAATTAATTTTTCAGGTGTTTTGTTTCACTATTTGTCCTAGCAGATTTTCTGGATGAAATGTGCTTTTCATGTTTTAAGTTAATGGTGCATTACATAGTTATCAAAATAACATGATGGAGGTTTGAGGAATACAGTGTTATAATCAAGGTCCTGCAGACACTGTCTACATCTTAATAGTTGCATAAGAATTTAAGAACTAAATTAAAATCAAATTAAGTATCTGATATATTCTAATACCAGATGGGTGTATTCAAGTTGACTACAACCAATTAGAAATAATAATTCTTGAATAATAGAAGCATCATACCAGACCACTATTATCCTCTGCCCTGACAATAAGAGGTCTCTCCTAGCCACACCACGTTCTCCTCCTCTAGTTCCTGACTGGAATAGATAACCTTATTTCTGAATGGGACAACATTATGAAATTATCTAAAATGGAGGATTTTCCTCAAGAATATCTCCAGGCATTGCAAAGCAAAATAAAATGGCAATTGTACATCACATGTTTTGTCTGCATAAGAAAGACAGAAATTAGAGAAGTCATGGGAAACGTACAGGTGTACTTGTTGCTGTTGAAGGATGATTATAAAATGTATAGTTATAATTCTACTCTTTATTAAATTATTTCAACATATCTTCAGGTATTACATTTTCTATATTCTATATTTCCTTTAATATAAAATTTGCTTTCTGAATCTGAACTGAAATATGGGGTCTGAGATGTAACTAAGTGTTGCAATTCTATGTAGTTTTCATTTTATGGAAGAAAATTTAGATGATAATTGGCTGTCCACTACAAGGTTTTGGTAGCAGGGACAGCTGCGTTGAGAAGAGGTCAGGGGTTACCCAGTGCCAAACAAAGGCCCAGCACAGGACATGGCTGATCTCACATGCCAAGCTGTCAACACCTCTGTATTAACATTTTCTAGAAACATCACATACATCAGAGAAGAGAGGGAAATGTATAAGAAATGGCAGAGAGAATGCCATGATCCAAGGAGGAGAAAGAGATGCTGCAGGCACCAAAGCTGTGGCCCATGGAAGAGCCCATGCCATAGTAGAGGAAAAAGTGTGAAAAGGAGGAACTGAGAGAAAGTAATCACTGAGTACTGAACTATGACCTCTCCATACCATCTGTCCCTTAGAAGACAGTGGGGAGAGTGATGGGTATCAAAGGAGTGAAGCTGAAACTGGGGGCAGGGTGGAGGATTTTATTATTTTTTTTTTTAATTTTATATCTTTTTTCTCAGTACATTAATCTATTAGAAGAGAATAGAATAGAACAAAATCTTTTCAGTTGGAAGTGATATACAATTATTATCTGACTGTTTCAGGTCTGTCCAAAAGTTAAAGCATGCCATTAGGAGCATTGTCCAAATGCATCTTAAACCCTGACAGGTTTGGGACATTGAATATCTCTAGGAAGCCTGTTCCAGTGTTTGCTCATCTGAACCTTCCCTGAATAGGCAATAAATTAATTTAGCCAAAGTAAATTCTGCAAGCAACTTTACTGTCTTTATCTCAATGGGCCATGTTTATTCTCTTTATTCGCGCCATCTGCCTCACTAAGGAGGGTGAGTGACTAAGCAGCTGAGTGGGAGTTTCAGTAAAATAGATGAGAAGTTCTCAAAATGCAATATTGTAAATTACGGTAATTTAATTGCTGTGCCAGTGACAGCTTCAACTGTCAGACTGTTAGAGTTTTTCTACCAAAATATTCTTTGTGCTGTCTCAAGCAATAAAAATATGCACTGTATATTCTAGCATTCATAATTTATAGTGATTTTAAAGGTTTAGGAGACAATTACAAACCAAAATTTACTATAGATTAGCTGAATGACAATGCTCAACTTTTTCCTTGTTTGAGACAAAATGTCTAAAATGGAACCTCTTTTTTTTGTTTGTTTTTCGACACACTTTTCTATTCAAAACAACTCTCATCCAGGTATTTGTTCCCAAATTACAGTATTGTTTTCATTATCCTGTACCACCATTTGGCTCTGTGTTTAGCAATGTAACTGTATGGAAGTATTTTACTTACCATTGGACTTGAATTCATTTTTCATAGACCTTCTTAGACACAATAACAGTAGCAGAGTTATAAGCATTTTAAATCTCCTGTTGTTTTAGCTGCATTGTAGAGCCTGTCCTTGGAAGGAAATGGCCTCAGACCAGAAAATTCTTTATTTCTTCTCAGAACCCAAGCTAGGTCTTTTGTCACTATGTAGCAAAGATACAGAACTCTGCATTATCAGTTTCTTTGCGTAGAATCAGTATTTTTCTAATGTGTCCATACTGGCAGATCTTTATAAAAAGAGACTATCTGGTACCTGCAACATTGGTTTTCAACTGTAAAATGAAATATAGCAATAATACTAGGTATTTATTGACAGTTTGGAGATGCCAGACCAGTGTTAACCCATGGTGCCAAAAAAGCTCACTATATGACAGCGTGTCCTAAGTTATCTGACCAGTTTACAAACAACAGATAAACTCTTGCGGGGGAGTAAGATGCTCTGCTATAGATAGTTACAGTAAGTTGACTGAATGATTCAGATGACCTTTTCCCATCCTAAACATAATCATAGAATCATACAACTATTTGGGCTAGAAGGGACTTTAAGATCATAAAGTTCCAAAACAACTGCCATGGAAAGAGGCACATTCCACTAGACCAAGGTGTTCAGCACCTCGACCAACCTGGCCTTGAACACTTCCAGGGATGGGACACCCAACTTCTCTGGGCAATCTGGTCCTGTTTGTCATCACTATCCTCACAGTAAAGTTTTACCCAATATCTAGTCCAAACTTAGTCTTTTTTATTGTGAAGCCATTCCCCCTTGTCCTATCACTACACACCCTTTGAAAAAAGTCTCTCTTCATCCTTCTTGTAAGTTCCCATCAGGTACTGGAAGGCCAAAATTAGGTCACATCAGAGCCTTCTCTTCTCCAGGATGAACAATCCCAATTGTCCCAGCATCTCTTCAGGAGGTGCTTCAGCCCTCTAATAATTTTAGTGGACCTTCTGGACTGTCTCCAACAAGTCGATGTCATGTGTTGAGGTACCTAGAGCTGGATGCAGTACCCCGTATGAGGTACCATGCAAGTAGAGTAGAGGGGCAGAGTCCTCTCTCCTGGCCACACTGCTTTTGATGCAGCCCAGGATATGTTTGAGTTTCAGGGCTGCAAGTGCAGGTGGCTGGGTCATGTCCAGCCTCTCACCCACCTGCACCCCCAGGCCATTCTCAGCAGGGCTGCTCTCTGTCTGGTCATCCCTCACCCTGGCTTGACACCAGGGTGACTGACAGGTGCCCTGACTGACACAGATGCAGTACCAGCACTTGTCTTTGTTGAACCTCATGAAGTTTACAAGGGCCCACTTCCTCAGCTTGTCCAGGTCCCTCTGGATGGCATCTTTTTCTTCAAGCATGTAAACTGCACCACTAAGCTTGATCAATTCTCTGAGGTCATCATGAAGGTCATCAGAGGCCTCCTTTTCTATGATTTTCAACCATGAATTCTTCTAAACGCTTAATACAAGTGTGTATAATTTAAACATTTAATGCCAGTGTTTTCAGTTTCATTCTATTAGCACTCATTTCAGGACTCCCTCTTTGGGCTTATTAAAATATATTTCATGTTGTTAATCAAAAAGACTTTATTAAATGCAAATCTGTAAAGAGTAGGTGAGAAACAAACACTTTGAATTTTTTAGGGAAAGCTATAAAAAAAAAGTTGTATTTTATGAACAGTGAGAATATTTCATGAGAACAATTTTACACTTTTTGTTTACACAGATTTACAGAATCACAGAATAGGCTGAGTTGGAAGGGACCCTGAAGGATCATCAAATCCAACTCCTGGCTCAGCACAACACCATTCCCAAGAGTCTCATCATGTGTCTGAGATGATTGTTCAAACATTTCTGAGCTCTGTCAGGCTTAGTGCTGTTTCTGATATTTAATAAAAAGGTTTCTTATTGGAATACTTTGGGAAAAAAAAGTAATCCTAAATTTTAAAAGCATGGACACTTCCAACTTTTTGGAGAATAATTTTGAATTCAACACTGATCATCCCATTTTTGAAAGTCTCTTCTCAGTAGCTTGTGCTCAGGATGATCCAATGTCTGTGTCCTGCAAAAAAAAAATAGAACAGCAAATTCTTCTCAGGCAAAACATTTAAGAAGATGATTTCTCAGTATCTCATTCTGCTTCTCTACTTTTTCACTTTAACAAACGTAAACATGGGGGTTTTTTTTCCCTAGAAATGCATAAATTCAAATTTTACTGTGAAATAATATAGTTATAAACATGCCTGGGATGAAAAATAAAGCAAAGCAATAGAGAAGAAAAATTTTTTAAGGAGGAATTGTAAAAATAATATTTGAGAAGGGACAAAAACATACATACAAAAACAAAGAGTGGTATTCTGACCTCTGTCAAAATATTTCTTGGACAGCAGAAAATAATAGACAGTGACAGAGAGTGCAGTCAAGCTTAAATCACTGGTAGGTAAATTCCTAATCTATGAAAACGTCAAGAGTACAAGACTTGAAGGTAAACTTTTTGAAATTGCCACTGACAGTTGTGACACTGATATGTTTATTTCATCCTTATGAAAGAAATTCATGTTTGTTTTAACATATTTAGCAATATAAAGACTTAGCTTTTAAGACAGGAAAACAATACATGCCTAGCTTTGAACTAGATCACAATTTGTCTCAGGGCTCTGTTTATGTATTATCTTCTTGAAATCTCTAGTTGTCTGACATTTCTTATATGTTAAGGACACACTTTTTTCCCTCTTCACATCTTTTTAAAAATCATAATGACTTCAATGATAATATTTGAGTTGTTTTTGTTGTGGTCTCAGTGTCAACCTCCCATTGTCAAGTAACAATGGGCCCTAGGCATCCACAGTACTTGTGCCAATCCTCAGAAACCTGTCGTTGTTTGCATCAAATAGAAGTGTAAGGAGCAAACTTTCAAATTATCCTCCTAATGCTCCTATTTCCACAACATCACCACCCATGCAGAAAAGATAACTGATTTTGGATTGGAGACAAGAAAGATGTAAAATAAATTTACAGCAAAACTTTGAAATCCAGAACTCAAGTCTGTACTTCTGGGGCTTACCCAGCTGAAGTCAAACAAAAATATTATTAAATAAGGTGGTAATGAAAATATTTCAAGACTATTCAGATGAAAGAAAGGAATCCTTGTGTTTGGGGAAGGAATGTGGTTTCACATAACCTCTTTTATCTGTTTCAATGCTTGAGTGATCCTTGTGCACTGCCAGTTTGGATTGACAGTGCTCTCTGGATGAAAAAAATTGTTAGACAAGTGTTTTTCCAGGAAAATTAATGATAAGCAAACTTCAGAAATACAGTCAGATAAACCCTAAGGAATCCTGGGTTCTTACCAAGTTTCTGTATCTTCTGCATTTTCAAATTCTTCTTCTTCTGCCCCCAATCACTTCTTTCAAGTTGTCTTGTATCTAACCAATTAAAAAAAATTACTTGGGGATTTTTATGTTTCAGTAGGGAATCAATGTCAACTCCATCAATCTGGGTGTGGGTACTACCATTACTTACTCAAAATTACTGTCCAGAATGCAGTATCTTCTAGACACCAGTCATATCTCAAAACATGTGAAACAGCAGTTTATCTTGATTATAAACATGCAAATTGAAAAAAATTCCAGCAAAAAACAAAGTGGAAATTTGTTCTAAATGCACACTTATTAAAGCTCCAATAACTGCTTTGTCTCAAGTTAAGAGTGATAATGTTTTTAACAGTTTGTGTTTGTTTTCTAAATTGTTTCTGATTCACTAGAAATGACATTAACTTAATGAGACTGTTTCCCTGAGGAGACTGTGTGCCAAGTTCCCCAGTTCTGTAGGGCAAATGTGATCCTTCTGTTTATGAAAATATTTTTTTGTTCTGTTACAATCCAATAGAATGCTGTGAGGTGGTTTGAAGGTCTCAGTAGGAAAGTAGAAAAGAAGTTACTTATCAGAGTTGCTATAAAACACACAATCTTAATTTTCTATATCACATACAGGTCACAGAAAAAACAAAGAGGTATAAAAAGCCTTAGTATGAACCAACACCAAAGCTTGCCAAGCTCCAATAAAAAATCACTTAATTGAGGATCTGGATGAATAAAGAATGCTTTCTTCTTAATGCTTCATCAGTATTAAGGGGTTTTACCAAATTTTTTTTAACAATGATTCTGCCTTGATACTTGCATATATTTTCTTAAGGGAAATTTTGTACATTTCACTTACTATATATAAAATATAATGAAAATTGTAATGAAATTGCTCAAAATAGATGCTCACATCTTGTTCTCTATGAGAAGCAGTATCTTTGCATTTTTTTCAGTATATTTTTCCAACAGATTTTGATTTTTTCAGATGCTGATCATACCTCTGTTTACATACTCTGATGTGATGCTGGTCATGTTTATTCACTGCTCATTCACATGACTGCTGTCCAGAAGACAGAAAAGTTACTTAAAGCCATGTCTGAGAAAATGCTTCTGCTTCAGTGACTTTACAGTTATAGAAATTAACTCCATTTAAAAAAATGAAGAATTTCCCAATCTCTCTGTTTTTCAACAATCTGGCATGTCATTCTCTTAGAAGGCTATTTTTCGATTATTATCACTTGCACTCCAAGTGCTATTCTAACAGAATTAAAACAAAAAATGGATTTTTTTTAATGGTAAAAATAATTAAAACAAAAATGGCTAATTTTTTAAATGGCAAAATAAAATTTTCTTCATACATGGGAATTTTCCACTAGACAAAGTTACTTTTGTGAATGCTTCATTTTGTCTACTAACATAAATAACACGTGTTTTTAAGCCAAGGAAATGAAGGCTAAAATTAATAAGCATATGGTTATTCCATTTCTTTTTCTTTTAACTCCAAGAAAAATTAAAAGACCATGTGGTAAAAGTAATACATGTGGAAAAACATAATACAGTAGGAAGAAACTCAATGCAAATATTAATTACTATTTTTCATACAGGTTCAGTGCCTTAAGAATATCTGATTTTTAACCAGCGAGAAAGGTTTTCTTCTGTTGACCATGTTAACAATATTATCTCTGCTCAGTACTGCAGCATATGAATGTTTTACATTCTGAAACAAGAACATTTCAGGACAGAAATAACTTAATTTGCACTTTTTAAAAAATAAAGTTTCTTATTAAATTTATTTAAAATTAGGGTTTTTATTAAATTAAACCTAATTAAAAATATTAGGGTTTTCTTTCTTAGCTTCAAATTCTTGAATTAGTCTCATACAATATTTTGTCCTCTATATAGGCTGGCATGTGAACTTACCTTTAGATTCAAAGTCCTGAATACTCAATTTTTCCCCACCCTATTCTTTGAAGAGTTTTGGGGTCTTTTTTAGTGTAAGATAGTGTGAATACTCTTTTGTCAGCCCAAGTTCTTTAAATGGGGAAAGAAATTATGTTCTGACACATTCTGTTAAACATAAGAATTGGGGAAGATAGAAAGTATCCAGCAGACTTCAGAAATGATGGAAATATCACCCAAATTCATGTGCAGGGAGAGGCAAAACAGCTATTATGAAAGTACTTCTCAAAAAGAAGAAGAAAATTGCAAAAATCAGTAGAGAAATCCAGTAAATTACAGCTTTCTTAACATTTGAACCAAAATTTTAATAATATGATTTTTTTTACAAAGTATTTTGCATAACTCCTTTTGCATCCCATGACTTAAAAAATAATATTTTCCATGGTGGTTTTAAAAGTGAACATATTTTCTTTTTTTCCTTTCTTTTACATATCTCTGAAGAAAATATATCTTTCAGAGGAAAACCCTACTGCAAATCAAAGCAGGTAGATTAAGCCTTGCAACTATAGTCACAGGTTTATTGACAAATATAAGTTTCTATTTTATTAGTTTGTTTTTTTTATTAACAGTGGTCCAACATAAAAAAAACTGTATGTGTAATAGTAATGAGTTTAGCTTTTAGCTTTCTTGTAAGTTTTTCTTTAATTTATTAAAAAAAACTATGGAAATTAAACATGATTAATCTGAATTATAATGACTATAGCAACCTTATTCTAATATAAAAGAAATAGGTACAGATTTAATGACTATCAAACATATCACCATCAACTGAGACATGGCTGCTGAAAACATGACTGATCTCTGTGACTTATAGTAAAGACAGATTTCTAAAATGTCAAAATATGTGTGAATAATTCAAGTAAAATAGTAATAAAACATCCTAAACTGAATAAATGACCACAGAGCGGATCCATAATGGTGTTTAGAAGATTTTTTATGCTGAGTTTCTCAGAATACTGAGAAATAATTATGTAAATTTCTAGGACCATATATACACACAGGAGATTTGCTAAGAAGATCAACATGAGTAGAAATATTTTTAAAGTGAAAATAAAGAGAACAACACTTGCTATGATATACTCAGACAGTTGAGAAAGCAGAAAAACCTGTTCCTGATACTAACAATACCACTGTTTGGTTTGTCAGTGGGAGTAGACGAAAAGACTCTGTGATAAGTGGGATAAATACAATAAGATAATCACAGAAATTTAGACTAAGTTTGAAAGGGATGTGAAGTGTTGCTTTTAGCTTTTCCTTTTGTCTCTATCACTTCATTTCTGGATCTCCAATTTTGAGCATATTCAAACTAATTTTTTCCTATTTTGGGGACTGTCACTGGTGTTGTATGGATAACTGTCAATAACAACATGGGTTAGTCCTCATTTGATGATTTGTATACAAGACTTATAGCCAATAGTCAGTTAGTAGGGTGCAGAAAAAAAGGCTTGCCAACATTTGGAAGAGAGAGTATTTCCTGTATATTTTTGTAGCTTTTGCTTCAATACTTATGTTGAAACAAAACATCATATGATTAACTTTTATTTTTATTGGAAAACAAAGCCCTGAGTTTGTATAAATCGACTCAACCCACATAGAAGCCTTGTGATTAATAGGCTAGCATTTCTTACACTATTGTCAATACTTCTGCAAAACTGGTACAGTGCACAAGAGCTGCCTGTACAGATAAACTCAGCCTTCATAGAATTGTGGTTTGGAGGCAGTCTGCTACTATTTCTATAAACAAAAAAAAACCCCAAACAAACAAACAAAAAAAAAATTAGTCATATGCTAGACACAGGTATAAATTGAGTAGGATCAGAAGCTTATTTTATTTATGAATAATTGAATTTCATAAGCAATTCAATCTACCGTGCAATTTTGCAAGAATTATTGAACTTCAGATTTTTCCAAGCATGGCATCAAAACTCAGAGAATTCTTAAGGAAACAGTTTAAGAAAATCAAACTGTTATATAAAAAAGAAATACTTCTTCTAAAATAAAAATACTGGAAATATTATTTATGGAATATAGTCATTGAGGATTTGGTGCAAGGACCAGACCAAACAGCACTGTAATGTATAACCTAAATTTATTTCCTAAGCAGGATGAGCAAAGTGAGTGAATAGCAGTTCTTATTTGAGACAAAAATATATTCTTATTTTCTTGTCATGGAGTCACAAAATCTTTCAAGCCGGAAGGATTCTCTGGAGATCACAGAGTCCAGCCCCACTGCTCAGAGCAGAGTCATTTGTGATATATTGCTCATGGTTGTGCTGTGTTAGGTTCTGAACATCTCCAGTATTAAACCTTCCAGAACTTGCCTAGACAACTTGTTGTAGGGTGTAAATCTCTCACAAATAAAAAAAGAAAGAATTTAAATGGAATTGTCAGTATTTTTATTTCTCCTAATTGTCCCTTCTTCTCTCATTGAGAGGAGTCTGGCTTCTGATTTTGGCTTCCCATTTTCAGATATTTTCATACACTCATGAGACTCTTCATGAACCTTCTCCCCTTTAGACTAAGCAGTGTTGACCCCTTCTGTTATGCTTGTTATGAAAGATGTTTCAGTCCCTCAGTCATCTTTATGATTTCTTGTTGGCCTTGTTCCAGTTTGTCCATTTATTTTCTACTGGAGAGGATGGAACTGGAGGAAGAGTCACCCTCTACACCTGCTGACTATTGTTGCTGAGTGACCTCAGGGTGCTGTTGACCTCCTTTATGACAAGTGTACCTTGCTTACTGATGTTCAGCTTGATCCCCGTCAAGAACACCACGGCCTCTCCCACCGGCTGGCTCCAGCATGTGGTTGTGAAGTGGATTATTCCTCGGTAGGTGCAGAAGTTTTGTTTGTCCCTGGTAATCTCTGTGAGTCTCATCATGATATTTTACTCACATACTTCACACTTTGGTAGAGAGCTACAGTAAAAGGCCACAAAAAATTGGAATAGAGTGTATGAAGAAGATTTCAGAAGCATGCTTCAAGCTAGTGTATAAAAGTTGGGGAATGTAAAAACAAGCTTTACTGTGAAATTCAAATAGTGCTGCTCTTTCACCATGTTACACCATCATCTTCTCTGTGAAACCCTAATTAGGTCTTTTGACAACTGTTACCAAGTGACTGATGGTTAAACTCAACAGCTAAATTCTGTTTTGTCTTATATTCAGAGCAGTCATGCTGAAATCACAGAAAGTCAGTGAAGAATTTATTCTAAATATGTATTTAGAATCCTGAACATGTTCTTTCTACATTTTAGCTACTCCATCTGTATATTCATGCAGTATGACTTTTCCTTTCACTGTGCCACATGATATTTAGGCAATAATAAGTAGGAATCATTTATGAGGACACAGTTAATGGGTATTCTTAACCTCAGCTGAAAGCAAATATAGGTTCAGGTAAAACTTTGGCATTATGCTTAGCACAGTGTGATAGGTGCTGCAGTGCAGAAAGGCTTATTCTCCTACACAGAGCAAAATGGCAATATTCTGGCGGCTGTATCTCAGGAATAATTACAGCTGCCATCATATAAATGAACATGTAGCACCTGAGAAGGTCAGTTCCCACAAATGTTTAGTCAAATTTTGTTCAGACTTTTCAATTTTGCAAATAGGTCAAGGTACTGTGAAATTTACATACTTGCTGAGATATCACCATCCCCTAGTATGAACTATTTCCATTAGTGGAAAAAAATAGAAAAGGTGAAATTTGACTGACTGAAGAGTTTACCTCACCAGAATAGTTTGCATTTTTGAGAAATATTTATATATAACTTTAAAAAAAATAGTAGCTTGAAATAAAATTAAGCAGCTAAAATAATATATTTATTATTATGAAAAAGTAAATATAGACTAAATGCAAAAACATGAAGTTGGCTGACAGACTGATGGACTAAACTGCTTAAAAATCTTCTGCAGGAGTTAATCTATTTTTGGGCACAAAACAACTACAGTTTTAGTCAATGGAAAAACTCCAGTTGTTTGCAATGGGAGCAGACAATGGACAGGCTCTAAACAGAATGGAAGAATCAGAAGATTTTGCTGCCTAAAGAAGGATTAAGCAACTGTATAAATGAAAAATGCCAAATGCATTTCTGGCACATTTAGATGAATAAAATTCATCTTCCTTAATGTATGTTAAAAAAAAGACAAAATTAGAAGATATAACAAATTCCTTTGCAGTCATTTGCAAAAAATTTAAATCTAACATTGTAAAGTTTCATTGAAGTGCGCAGACCTGGCAGGTAGGCCCGGCTAGATTAGCTGCAGGCATGCCAAGCTGATTCCATACCAGAATCAGATCACATCAGTGATGGCAGGAGCTGCAGGTGGGGGTGGTTTTACCTTTGACTTGGAACAGCTAGTATGGTTTCCTCTTGACAGCAGTTAACAGAGGCAGATTAAGAGCCACCATTCTTGCAATACAAAGAACTAGATTTGGCATCTGTAAATCTGTAAAATAAATGTTCACAGAATGTCTGAATGGCCAAATTGCACAATGTAGCCCAAATCCATTCCTGCAGATTCTCAAACATTCTTAAACAACCTAGCCACATCTAAATTCAGTGGGAAGAATGATCTCCAGCCTCTGATAACTCTGCCCATGTCTAATTTCAGTGGAAAAAAACTGGAAGAGAAGAAGCAAGACCATGAGAGGTGTTGTTTTAAAAAATGAACATTTTTTTAATTTTCTTTTTTCAGCTGTATTTTAAAAAATAAAACCAAAAATTATTATATTCCTACTGGTGTTAACATTAGGCCAGTGAAAAATCAACTGTAAAGACAGCTGGAAAAAATGTACTTTTTTCTTCTTCTTCTTCTTCTTCTTTTTTTTTTTTTTTTTTTTTTTTTTTTTTTTTTTTTTTTTTTTTTTTTTTTTTTCCTGAGGCATGTAGTATAATATAGTTCTGTGTGCTAGCATTAACATAGTCAGCTTTCTTATAGAGAAGCACTTGTGAACAAGTTGGACCAGTCTTTCTTGATGTTCAGACCCCAAATCTTAAAGATTAATGTGTGCAGTGTGGAAGAAAAATAATTTCCTATTTCCTTCAATAAAATATTGAGCAACTTCATCACCAGAAAACAAGTGTGAATAACTCTATATTTAAAGTGACTTCTCTGTTACTTTTTTCAGGAATTTCTCTACTAGCATGTTTAAAGATTTTGAATTAAAGTATAATCAAATCTCCAAAAAGGACCATTTAAGAAAAACGTACAAAACACAGTAATAAATTTTTCAATATCTCAGCAAACTCTGGTTATTTTAATGAATGATATCAAAATGTTTCAGGATGCTTGTTCCATATTTTCATAACTGAATTAATTTTACTGTGATCATTTCAGTGAAAAACCCAGAAAACTTCCTGCAGGTAACATGACTTAAAGGAATACCAGACATGTTAAAATAACGCCCCAAAATCTTTAAATCAATATTCAACTTTTCTTAAAATTTGACATTTTGAAAAATGAGTGAAGGTTATAGCAATTTTTTTCTTTACTCCAGTTTAACAGTTTTACCTTTTCATGTCTCCTTTACTCTACTTACAATACAAAAATTGTAACTGAGCAATCCAATTTCTTTCTGTAAGGTTGTTTTAAAGATTCTTTTTCCCTTTGTTAATTCACTTTCAGTCCAATGAGCTCTAGTGCTTTGAATTGTAATAATTCTTCTGACAAATGCTGTGTGCTTTTTTACTGTAAAAAATTTAGAGGTATTTACACTGAAGTGAATGTTCACCATAACTCTTTAGGGAAAAGGGGGAAATACAACGGCCACAACTTATAAAACTGCACCTAAATCCAGATTCTACAAGTTGCACTGCAATTCCCAAAGACACTGTTAGGCATATAATCAGTATGTGTTTGTAGAGTCTGAAGGATGCCAACTTCCAGCTGATGACTCATGAACAGCATTTACAAATAGAAACTCCTAAGCCAGGAGCTTGTAACTGACTTGATTTTTCAACAGTGCTGAAAACTCTGTTCATGGTCTGCTTTAGGAGTGAAGTGTTGTGCCAAGTGAATTAGATTCATAGATTTTGAAATTTTTAAACAGTTTTAAAATGGACCTTTTTAACAATGACAGTGGGGGTTTGATGCTGCTTTCCTGCTAGCTCTTGCACTGAGCTCACATTTGAGGGTACAGCCCAGTACCTTTCCAGTCCTGTGGGTCTTGGCCTCAGGCAGAAGCGTGGGAAGGGCAAGAAAGAAAGGAGGACTCCACGTGAGCTTCAACTGGGTTTTATTTCACCCAGAGGGGGAGCCTACGTCAAAGTGAGTTTTTCCCTCTGGATCTTACCTTAAGTACTGGGGGTGTGGAAAGGGGCAGGGGACAATCTAGAACCAATCCCAGCGAGGGAGGGAGTGACCCAGAACAAAAGACAATTAGCAAAACAATTCTACACATAAAAAGGGGATGGAAGAAATGAGACCCTGCCAAATCACACGGCATTCCCACTAGAATCTTCCAGGCTTCAGGGCAGGGTTGCAGAATGATGGACAGGACTAATAACTTGGGAAAGATCAAAAGGGGGTTTCATAGGGTACATAGGACAAACCATTTTAAAGCAAAGAACAAAAGCATGCAGAAGTTTGGCAACACCCAAAATGCACCTCAACAAATGACTATATACTGATATACACTGATCATTTTATATCAGTCTAGTGAAGATGGCTTTAAATTTAGAAGATAAATGTAGACAATTTTGATTGCTTCTGGAGGAAAGTCAATGCTAATACTTTGCATACTTATCAACTACATAAGCTAAAAGCATCAACCCTCTAGCCAAGTCACTCAATTTGACAGCAGGAACAATACTGAAGAGGTTATTATCCTAGAGTTTACCAAGCTAGTCTGACATTTCCTGCAAAATAGAGATTGAAAAAAAAGAAATCATATGATGGATCTGATTTTTGATGGTGTTCAAAATAGAAAAACCCATTTTTAGTGTCCTTGCAACAAAACAGTCTAATTTATTCTTCATTCATATAAAAAAACTGTATTTTCTTTTGCTGTATTTGAAAATTTGTGATTGTAACAATTAATTATTGTGACAATAAATACTTATCAGATTTTAAAATTATGGATTTCAAAGCATACTTTAGCATTAACTCTATACAGGCTTCAAAGAGGGGTTTAATCAGCCTTTCAATACTGAGCACAATATTAATAAAAATTCAAGATGAAGATTATTTAGAAAATATTAGCAAAGTGTACCTTTCCTCAAATTTTGTTTATTTTTTCATGAGTATTATCTGTGAGAAGTGTTAGATTGATGATTTGAGTGGTTTAATTCCTTTCTATTTACCTACATTTTGATATTGCAGTTTTCTTCCAGCTCTAAACTAGAGGGATTTACACCGAGAGAACAGAATAAGTTTTGATTGCTGATAAATATGTGTATTTTTCTGTCTTTCCAAAGAAATAACTCCACCAACAAAAGAGTTGCCAAGGTCAAGAACAGCAGCCATAACATTCTTTAGGGTAGTAAAATTGTTGCAATATTACTGTAGCTGCCAACTATCTTATCTGGTTGTAGCTTTCTCTAGTAAAGGGCTACAGCGATTTTCTTAGCTAAGCCTCCACATTCAGGACCATCACCAAAATTCTGCTTCAGACACCATTTTTTAATTTTTCCTTATTTCTCATGAAAATATTCAATATTATTTTAAGACTTTAAGGAAACAGAACTTTCTAGATTTAACCTACATTTACATGAGGTAGTGCTATACTTTGTGAGCCTACAATGCTCAAGTTGCAGTTGAAAAGGATCACTTTGTACTACATATCTCTACTTTATGATTATAAAATCTGCCATTTTCTTTAGGAAACAATTTAGTCACTCTGCTTTTTAGTCAACCACCAAATAATTTCACTATTTCTCTATTTTAAGGTTAAGCTTAAAATAGAGAAACTGTTTCGAGAATGTATACTTTACTTCTGACCATTTTTAACTAATATCTCTGATTAGTATATTAACCTAATAAAACAGTCAGCTAAATGACAGAGAATGGAAAAATGTGTGCATCTTTTTTTTTTTTTTTTTTTTTTTTTTTTTTTTTTTTTTTCTTTCCCATGTTCTGTGCCACCTGCCCAGCAGGCAACTGCTTAATGATTTGTTTCATGATTGAGGCTGCTCATTGAAACAAATCCTGGCAATGCTAAGGTATGTGCAAGACAAGGAGGTGATCCAAAACATCTCACACCGCTTCATGAAGGGTGCAAATTGGGCAAATTGTGCCTGACCAGTGCAGTAGTCCTCTGTGATGGCGTGATGGCAATGATCAACAAGGGAAGACTGATCAATGTCATCTACCTCGACTCCTTTGTTGCTGAATGTACACAGATTAAATGTGTATCAGGTTTTACCACATTAAAATATAAAATACACTAAGGCTTCATTAGACACTTCACTTCATACTGGATGTTTCCATAGGTGATAGGCTGTCACCTACACTGTTGAAATTCGGATATAAAACAGAAAGTAATTTTTAGACCCTTCAAGACATTTATGTAGCTAAAAAAAAAAAAAAAAAAAAATCAAAACCAAACCAAACACAAAATAAATCTTTTTCTGTTCCCATCAATTGCCAAAGCAACCAAGTATGTCACAAAAGCACAGATAATCATGGCAAGGTCAAAATCCCAACAAAAGAAAATACCTTTCAGAGGAAATATTAAACAAATATCCTTGGGATGTTATCGTCCCCTGGTTTCCAAGGAGTAGCCAAAGATCTGAGGATCATTAAGAATGTTTAAGAACTACCAAACAATGAAGTGAGAAGATAGTTTTTCCCCAGTCTTAGATGTCTTTCAGCTATGTACAGGCAGATTTTTCCTAGCTGATGACAAGTATTTGGGTTTAGTGGAGCAGCCTATTTTACAATAAATCATTGATTACTATATCCCACATTGATGTTACAGTGATGGGCATATCTGTTGCTCATCTACCAGTAGGTTCTAGCTGACTGGCAACAAGCTTTTAATCTAATCCCAGCCATGAAATGTTGCTCCAAAACAACATGGGGAGAACTTGTCTAAGCAAGCACAGCCCCTCTATTGCACAGCCCATCTGTGGTAACTTAAGGCTTTGCCCTTCTTTCCATGACTTGGAACTTTCTCAAAGGAAAGAATTTTGTGTAGAAGCCAGATATAACTGAGCTTCAAAATTAAGGTTTGTTTTCATTTCTACATCAAGAGAGCATTTCCCTGGCTGTCTTCATGACTCTCATTTCACTTGTGATAGTAGCACAGAAGAAATTATCTACAGCAGCATGTCTGAGGGCAATGACATGGGTCAAATTTTTCCACTCAACAAAGGAGTAAATATCTCTTCAAAAAATCACCAAAGTCACTATTCAGATGCAGTATGAAGCTTTCATGTTTAATGACTTTTAGCCAATATCTTGTCTTCAGAGGGAAATAGATTCTCTGCGTGGACCTGAACAAAAGCTTACCAGGCAAGCACATACCAAAGACTGGCAGGGGATGATTCATTCACCAGAACACAATGACTCAAGAAGACAGTGAAATGTAGAAAAATTTTGGACTCAACAAGTGGAAGAAACTATGTTACACCTCTCAGGGAAAAATGTATTTTTGATTTACATTTTCCTAATTTCTTCAAATGTTTTTCAGAAAAAGACATGTTTAGAATCCTTACAATACTTCAGAGTTTACAAAAGATAAAATACATTAAACATGTTTTTTTACTAAGAAAGATTTTCAAGAGTGCTTTGTCATCTCACGACTTCAGCAGATTGAAAAAAAAACAGTTGACAGAAGCAGCACATGAGCAAAATAAGCTCCATGCTAATAAGAGCATTTCAAATTTGCATTATTGTGCTCTTGATGATAACAGTAGCAGAACATAAGTCCTTCACTCTATGAATTTAAATTTGAATTTATTGAAGTTAAGAGTATAAATATCGCATCAAGGTCATCTTGTGCTCGTTTTGGTTCTACTTCAGGCTTTTTTAAAAACTAAGGAAAAGTACAGATCTTCTTCCCATTTCATACCTGAACACACCAGATCATGGTTTCATCAGTGAATGCTTACAGTTACACTTACAGAAGGTACCCTCTGTATCATGTCAACAATCATTCTGTATCACTTACATACAGGACTGATCTTCTGAATTTGTTTTCATGCTAGTTGTTTCATTTAGTTGTTTGTATTGTTAAACACAGTTTCTTTTACAAAGTTTTAACAGTTTAATATCTTCAGTTATTTCTCTTCTATCCATCTTGCTAAGATGTGGTTAATTTTAATTCAGTACCCTTATTCCTATCTATGAAATATTATGTTAGATTATAACTTAGTTTTTAAATATCTATTCATCATAGATGTCAGAGAGGACTTTTTTTGGTTGTTTTTTATTTTGGTTTGGTTCTATTTGGTTTGTTGTTTATTTAAAATAATAAGCTTATAAAATATAAAATAATAAGCTTATAAAAAAATCCAGTCTTTTTAATCTTTTGTTTAACAGACTTTCATAAGCATGTTGTTTTGATATTTTGATGGTTTATATCAGATAGTATAAATTTTTTGTACCTCTTCTTTTTACTGAAGCTTCTAGATATGAATCATTCTTCAAAAACTTTTACAAAGACACTACTTTTATTTTTCTTCAAGAAAGTAATAGTCATTCCTTTGATACTAAAAATTTTTTCTTTGCCAGTTGTATAAATAGTCAATTAGCCATACACATTTAATACAATACAAAATAGGCTGTAGAAATTTTCATCAATAAATTTCCTCAAGTCCACATTCTGGTATTGTAATTCATTTGCATTCTCTCACACAGAGGAAAAGAAGATACAGCATGAAATTCCCTCTTGTACTTGTCTAGGTGATTGGTGAATTCCCTTCAGGTCTTCCCCACTTTCTGCATTTTTTTTTGGTTTTGTTTTTTTTTTTTTTTTTTTTCCTTGAAGGATTAAACCAGAAGTTAGTGTGGTGACCTGGGAGTATTTGTGACTGGAGAGAGAACTTAGACTAGACTGACTTGCCTTCCTACCTGCTATCTATTTGGGTTGGAAATGTATGAGGTGAAGTTAATGGATTTTGTAACAGACCTAACAGGCAAAATATTCTCATTTCACCAGCCTAAACAGGTGGGTTTGGGAGAAGAAGGAGTTCATGACCTCTGAGGAAAGGACACAGAAATGTCACTGCGCATAGAAAAAAAAATCAAGGAAATTTTTGTCATGTAAACAGTTTATCAGCAAGAATTCAACCCAGAGAGAAGTAAGAAGCTATTCACACCTGAAACCACTCTCCACACTGAGTTAATAATAGTATTTACCATGAGGAATCATAATCAATAAGTATAAATCTGTCTGTAAATTTAGAAGGAAGAAAATTCGTGCTTGGCTATCTGCAAAACGCTTCACTGATGCGGCAGAAGTATTTTCAAACTTAAGAGAAAAAAAGAATTGCAAAGAATTAAACTGATAAAGAAGTGAGAACAAATTTGCAGTCTTCAGTGCTTTGTTTTGATGTGAAAACACTTTTTTATTCCCTCTGATGATTTTCTTTGCGTTTAGTATTTCTGTCCTGATCTTAAGATTAATTACCATCATGTCTGATTATGTCTCCAACCTTCTCTCATAAAGCTTATGATGTCAGTTTTGTATTGCAGTTTGTTCTTTATTCTCTCAACTACGTCCATGGTTTGTTTTTGTCCTCCTAGCTCTCTCTAGCACAACAAATGCCTTTGAGAGTTAAGCTAAAAATTTCCTTATCCTTTTATTTGGATCCACCTTTCAGAAAAACTTTCACAGAGCTCTAAAATATTAATCAGTCAAATCAATAATATATATTTTGTGCATTGTGGTTTGAGAAGAAAAAATATTCGGTTGCAAATGGATTTGGCAAACAGTATTTCTAATGTTTCTGTGGCAATGTCGCTGCTGCTTTCTACTGTTCAGTCTTCTTACCAGAATATATCTGAAAATATTAGACTGAAGAACCCTAATCTAAAATACTGACCTTTCTTTTTGAATTCTTTTTACCATCTTTTTGATGATGTAAAATTATTCAGTAAAATAGAATACAATAGAATTTTTTATTTCCCATGCTATAGGTAAGAGAAGAAAAATGAGTTTTGAATGAAGGAATCAACATTTGTTTTGCTTATGTGAACATTTCCAATAGAGTAGAAATGTTGGAGAATTAGAATTTAACCTTTAGTTATTATTAGAGCATTATACTTATTATTTGGCTGAATGCATCTTAAAGTATCTGAGGAAAGATTTCTATATAAAGATTAAGAACATCAACCATTATTTTAATATATTTGAATTTTTAAAACAGTGCCTAGAGAAGCACAAAACTGACCATTTCTTCTTACAAGGACATGGTTTCATTAAGGAAGGTTTTTCACAGAATATTTTCATGCTTGTCAACCCTTATGTATGTTTTCTAATTAATTAAGGACTAATTGAAGAAATTTACTGTAAAATTAAGTGCAGGGACTATTAGTATGGCTGAAAAAATATCTGACTCAGAAGTCACTGAAATCTAAAAACAAAATAGATTTAATATTCTCTTCTCTCATGTATGCATATTTTAAAAGTGTAAATTATTACTGGCTAATTGTTGAGACACTAAGGGAAGACGATTCTTACCTGTTTCACTAATGTCTTTAATCAGCAATTTACTTTTTATGATACAAAATAAGAAGGAAAAATTATGTATGTGTTTTCATTCCACTTATTTTTTAGTTTCTTCAGAGGACCCTGGTGATGTTTCTTAAGTGTAAAATGTCAAGATTATTCCTGAATGGCTAAAGTTTCTATATTGACTTGTGTGCTTGTGCATGCATGTAAGCATCTGCTTCCATAAGGAAAGATCTCCATGTCAGTGTGACATAGACTGACAATATGTGTATATGATGAAATGAAAGAGCACTTACTTCTTAGAAGAACACCATAAGAATACCTCTTCTCAATGCAACATCCATAGTTCAGAAACTAACGATGAAGAGACTCCTATTTTAGCACTCTCTCAATGGGCCTCAGAAGCCTGTCTTAAGCAACTTTCCTATGTAAAGAATTGAGAGAAAGAGGTAGAAATGGTATCCAGGATAAGTTTGTGTTTTCTTACTGAATTAGCCATTCTATATCTATAGAAAAACTTCTTTTAGCAACGATAAGAATGAAAACTTTGCATGTTCCCACACAATACAGTAAGTAGGACATTGTAGAAATCCCTTTTTTAAGTCAGTGTTTATTTGGAACTCTAAATTTTGTCTAAGCAATTTGTTAGATGCACTCAATTACATATGGGCCATATAATTGCATATGTGCGTGTCCTAAAACCCTCCTGTAGATTAGGCATAGTAACACTTGTACATTTTAGAGAAAAGGTTTGAGATTAAATGTATTGGAACATGATCAGATATATAGTAAAAGTTCAACTTCAACTTCTGACAGCTGAGTCATTGTAATTCTGATAGCCTGTGTATATTCCTGTGTGTATCACAGGAATAATATGAAAAGTAATGCTAATCCACTAGTGGCAAAAGTTATTTTTAACATGTAGAGGAAGATTGTAGAGCTGATGATTAGTTTAAAATTGAATTTTCATAAACTGGTAATTCACACCATAACAACGCTATGTTATAATGCTGGAAATACGATTGTATCCCAGCTATAAGCATTTTTTGATGCAAATCAAAATGTTAAACATTACCTCCTTGAAAAGAAAAGAGTCAGTATTAGTGTTTGCTGCTAATTAACTAAGAAATCTATTGCATCTATACAAATCTTCAAAGATGCATGTATCTATAAGGAGATGGAAAAACATGTATGTTTATGTAAAATGCATGCACAAGTATATAATTTTGCAGTCTGCCTCCACTTACCTAACACTTGTAAGAAAGTGTCTTAAAAATCCATTTGCCTGGTACTTTTAACCACAGATGTCTTCTTTTTTCCTGTTAGGTTAGTTTAATAGCGCATATATGTGTATACATTTCATTTAGCACAGAGACATCTGGTCATTCTTGTGGTAATTATCAAACATGAGTAGAAAGATCTGCTACTATAGGAGAAAAACAGATGATGCTAAACTTTTGCCTCATTTGCCATCCACAGAAAATTCTACTAATACTTTCTGAATTTATTTAGGTTGAGATGGTTTAAGTTTTTTTCAATGACTGTATCTTCATTAATAAAATAGATCAAAAATCAGTTAATGCTATTTGTTAATACGTATCTTAACACAGATTGCTCATCTTTTTATGGAAATATGTATTTAAAATAACAACCAAGGGCCACCGAGCAGGTGTCTAAGAGTAGGAAAAATGGGCATGCCCTGAGTTCATTAGCATTCCCATATTATGAGCGTCTTCCTTTTTTATCTAAACATTTTCTTCTAGATTTAAATTTGAGAATACTTTAATATGCAAAACAGCATCCGTCAAAACAGACTTTTTTTTTTTTCAATAACATGATATTATATTGCTTTTTCCATGATCTCCAATATTGCAGCAGATTTGGAAAGGTTAGATAAAAGTTTTCTCTAGATTTTTTTTTCTTTAGGAAAACATAAGATATATAAGAGTTTTCTCTTTTTTTTTTTACTTTAGGGAAGCATTAATAAACAACTTTTCTGTTATTTAAAGGAAAAAAATTAAAAATTGAAGTTCTTACAAGCGGATGTTATTTGGTTTTTTTTTTTTGAAACAACCAACAGGACCAAATCAAAGCATTCAGGTAAGCTCCCTGCCTGGAGTTCTTTAACTGGAAATAGTATGCCTAGCTTTTTTGAGGAAACAGTGACATTTACAGTTTGGCCTTGCAAGAGTATAAGTTGGATACTACTCATCTCCTCTTCAAAATATTTTGCAGTACTTCTAGCTCACATGAAACACATACATGTCTGGGAGATGCCACTTCTGACTGATAGGATAAGCATTCCTAACATTTAGCTTAGCCACATAAAATCTTCCTAATCCTGGGAAGCAAAATAAGCCCATGAGTGGTAGTAGATGGGACGATGTGACACTGGAACCTCTGGCTGTGTGGAGAAGGGTTAAGAATAATAAAAAAAAATTAACATTCAGATATTCAGCATCTACTTTTTCAATGATTTCAACTTTCAACTTGTGGAGAGACCATGCACTTCAATGTGTTCTCATAACTGCATATCAAGTATAGTACTAAACTCAGTAGTTGCACTGGGATAAGAATACACTAGGTAGGTTCATGCCTAACAGTCAATACTGGTCTCCTTGGAAGAAAGAAAGGAACAGACATGGAAATTATCACCTCATGAGTGCACTTGGAGCCAATAGCTATATCTGTACATACAACCAGAAGGATAAGCAAAAGTAGTTATCTTTGTTTTGGGTAAAATCAGCCCCTTTTAAAATTGTGTTTGCAGCACATCCTCATGCGGAAAAAAAACCCCCAACAAAAAATATTCTCTCAAATGTTTTCATTGTGTAATGAACAAAAAGTGTAGAAATGCATTAGTGAGTGGAATTCCGAGCTGGTAAATTCATGTAGACCTTACCAGTAAGGAGCTCAGGAAAGCAGATTTCACTGACAGTAGGGAAGGGGTAGCATTTGGGACTGTACACTCAAAAGCCAGCTTCCTGATAAACAGGGCTATTTGAGAAGCTTCAGATGTCTTAAGAAGTCTTTAAGGAAAGTCTGGAAGAAGGATCAGAGGACTAGCTGCCTCAAACACCTCTGCTAAGAAGCCTCATCAGAGTCTTCTCCCTTTCTTCATGTGAAAGCTGCTTTTAACCTGAGATTTTGTGGATGGTTCTGGCCCAAGCTGTGTTGTATCAGCCTTAGAGACCCTTCATTCAGTCATTAGTTTTAACTCACAGATTTGACTTCCAGGTTTGACCTCAGACTTGTTTCATCATGATGGCCTTGTCTGGAAATTTCTGTATGGTTTCTAATCCTGGCTAATTATTTCCAGATCTATCCCAACCTTGACTTGTGAACTCAACTTCCTGAGTTGACTTCAGGTCTGCTTTTTCAAGAGGGACTTGTTTGGCTTCCTGTACTCCTGTTGGACCTGGTTACCTGGTTACCAGATGTACTCTGCTTGCCTTGCTGGGCACTGCCTGTGGCACAAATGTCTGTGCCTCCCTGAGTGTTGCCCTTACTTCCTGCTTCCACTTACTACATCCTTAAAGGTCTGATTGCAGTCTTCCATGATTTAAGGAGAAGGGTGCTTGGAGAAGATAGTGCCTGGTCCATCTTAGAGGCTCATAGGGAAATTACCTGAGGCAATACACACAAGCTATTGGAATGAATGTAAGGAGAATTTCATAATCAGAGTCATTAAACCATGAAACGGATTCCTCAAAGCATTTTCAGACTTTCCATCCTTGGCGGTTTTCAAAGGTCAGCTGGGCAAGATCTTTAACAATTTCATCTAATTTTCCAGTTAGCTCCATTTCCATTAGGAGTTGGGACTACAAGACTTTCAGGGAATTAACTAGACTGCTTGTAATTTATTTTTCTAGGATTACATGGCAGTAGTTTCTTGGAGAGAGCACAAATAAGCTTGGACATGTACTGACAGTGTTTGCAATAGTAGCCCAGAATACAGTTTCTGGGAGATAATAATGACTCTTTTTGTTCAAAAAAAAGAATGAAGTATTCTGGGTGTTCTGGGTTGAGCTGCCTCCTATCCCATATATCCATCCCATATCTTGGATATGTTGTTATGTCTCGCAGCTGAACCCTGCCCTCTTGGGCGGGAGCCTGCAGTTCCTTCTCTCATTTTTCTTGCTTGGCTGTTTCAGCTCTTGCTTCAGCTGGCTCGGCTGCTTTTGCCTTCTTCGCTTCGCTTTGCTTCGCTTCGCTCTGCTCTCCAGCTGCCCCTGCAGCCGTTTTTCTTCCCCCCCGCTGCTTCTGTTTGTTTTTTTTTTTTTTCCCCCTCCTTCCTTTCTCCCCCCACCCCACCCCCCCCAAGGTTTGAACCGGCTCCGGACCTGACCTGACCTGAGAAGTTGGAGAAGTCCCGGGGCTTGCAACAGACACGCCAGCACCCTCCTCATCACAGTAACCCGTCTTTTCCCACTATTCTGTGTTGAGGAGTGTATTTTTGTCAATAAACCGGTTTTTCCACTTTCCTCCGAGATATTTTCCTTCCCGAACCCAGGGCTGGGGGGAGGAAGGGGTAGTGGAGGTTTGGTTTAGGGGACTCCTTTTGGAGGTTCTTCCCTAATTTACTCCAAACCGGGACAATATATGAAAAAAAAAAAAAAATCCGGGGAAACCTGTATACTGTTCTTACTATGTCTTACTGCATGCTCTGGAAAAATTGTGGTGGCATTTATGATCTAATTATCCCTGGTCCCTTGGGACCATACCTTGGTAATCATGCCTCTAGTGACTTTGTTTTTGTTCCAGTACAGAGACCATCGCTGTGATGAGCTTTCATAGAGATCATGTGGGTGCACAATTATCATTCACAATTTAGCTTATTATACTAAAGCAGGTTGAGTGTGCTGCAAACCCATTAACACTTAGTGGTGACTTTCTACACTCTCTTGTCTGTCAATAGGGGCCAAGTCTCCTGAAGAAACAGGAAATAATTTTTATTCCCTTTGTTGCTTTGAATAGTTATAAAATCTTGCTCTAAGACAGCAAAGAAGACATCAGAGATGGAATTATTGCAAGTAACCACAAGTGTGTCGACAAAGGCAAATTAAGCAAACAAAAAACACACCTAAAGGAGATAAATATTTAAACATTCACATTAAAAAGAAACAAAGTAGGGTGAAAAACCTGACTATTTTGTCTTTGCAACTTATCTTAATTTAGACAGTGATTTCCATAATTTACTACATTTCCGGGTTGTAACTAATTTTTTTAAGGATGCTGACAGTAACTGGTGAAATATAGCATTATTATGCAAACATTAATCCATGTTTCCACATTAATAACAAAATTTATCAAATTATAGAGTCCCTTTTCAGATCATGGGTAATGACAATCAGTGGTATTATGTCTTCAGTAATGATTTTTCTCTAATTAATTTTCTCATCGTATTTCTGGGTGATATCAAAGCTCCTAGCAACAATGAATTTATGTCACTGGACTGATATCACTGCATATCCCACTTGACTTGCTTTGCAGTTCAATTTAATACTACTCTGTCTTTGATCATCTAATTACATGAGACATTTTCACATTTTCTATGCCTAGTAAATCAAGCAATTTTTTGAAAATTATTTTTCTCTTAATAATACAAGAGTCTAAACAAAGGTGAATTCCTTCAGGCCATTAATTTAATATCAATCAAATGGCAATTACTTCTAATTTTAACTGTAATGTGCAATCATTTAATTAAATATAAAACAAATTTGCAGCATGGTGATTATACAAGGAGGGAACTCCACTAAATGGCTTTGTCTCCTGTTTGTTTTGAACAATTCTTTTAGAACAAAAGGTATTTTAAACTCTGGTAAATAACAGAGATCATTACTGCTTATCACAATCTTTCAAATGAGTATTACTCACTAAATCATTTTCCTAATGTTTTAATTTTACAAATAACAGAAGTGCAGTCTAAAATTCTGAGGCTTTTAAAATCCTGGTTTTTGGGTGAAATAGTGGATGAAATAGTTGTTTAGGTACAGAATATATCAATCTGATTCTTGCCTTTGCAGTGGTATCCTCTGCTGCCTTAAGCACCTTCATTAGTGTATCTCCATTTCCTTTTAATGTCCCTAAAGGGTCAGTACAAATCTTAAACCCTTCCTTTGCTGGGATGACCTTTGCTAAACTTTGCTGTGGGGTTTTTGCTTGGCCCTAGTAGGAACTTCCAAACAGGTCATACTGGAAGATGACAAGTGTATTAATTTACATTTACAATGTGTTCAGGGTACATATTGGGAAAATAGAATACATGTATGGCTATTGAAAAAACAATATTTACAGATAGACACAGAATTAAAAATTCGTTTTTATGCACTTTATTCTAGGATGAATTTTAACTGTTTAACTGTTAAAATCTGTACTTCATTTTGCCGAGACAATTACAAAGTGGGGACTTCTTTTGGCAAAATGTAGGATTTTACTTTGATTGACATACTCTGCACCTTGCTATATCTTCACTGGTTTTCAAAGCTACATAAGTATGTTCAATGTGCATTTAATGTTCATTCTCTGTTTTCATTGCTTTCCTTTATCTGATTTTACCCAGGACCCAAGGTGGTATCCCTATAATGTCCCTACAATGATCAGCAATCACTGGTCATGAAAGGTCATTCTTTTAGAACAGACATACCACTTAAACTTGTGTATGATTAATCTATTCAGAAATTTCTCAGAGATTATGTAATCATGTTCTTAAGATGTTAACAGATATAAACATTCTAATGCTATTTTTTATTAGAATCTGTGATACTTGAGGCAGCAAGAAGAGCCGTAGTATGCATTACTACTAAAAATGGACAATGAAGGACAAATGAAGCAAAGCAGCATGACTGGCAGCAGTGAACCTGTTCTCCATGGTGCACATGCTTGACTCAGACCTGAACTATTGACCCACATTTAAATGTTAATCATGAAAGAGACCTAAATGTTAAGGTGCTAAGTTCCCTGGAGAAGATTTCTTTGAAATCCTTCAGGTTCAGCTTTTAGACTTGACCTCTGGTCACAAAGCCAGCAGACATACAAAGCAGTTCTGCTCGGGAATTTTCTGGGATATAAGTGTATAGGGGTAGACTACTGAATATATATCCACATGGATTTATTGTTAGTAAACGGCAGCATTCACTGAAAGTTAACAGTGACTTTTTCCAGACTTTTTAGGCTGTCATTACACTAAAAACTATGAAAAAATGGGAAAAGAAAAACCCCACTACTGTCTTTGTAAGATATCTTTGTATGTGTTCCTATCTTTTATGCCTT